>NC_086258.1:14799024-15118191 GCF_021018805.1 Prinia subflava
GTTAAGAGGAATGCAGATCCAACTGGTATTGAGGAGAAATTCCACAACTAAACTGTTAGTCATAGTAAAGATGGATTCTGCCTCTGAAATGAATAGATTGGCAATATATTTCTATGTAATCCTGGAAGTGTAAGAGTGGGAGATGAAATCAGGGTCTCCTTTGGGGCAAAGATAAAAAATACAACAATTTTTTCACTGAACAAAACCCAGAAGTGACCAGTGTGACAGTTCATTGTCCTCTGGTTACTGCCCTGATTTTTCTGTAGTTGTCTTTTTGTTTTAATGTTTTATTCAGGAGATAAAAGGAGATCTTGGCATGAAGGCTCATTACAGTGAAGAAAATTAAAAGAAGACGAAAGGAAAGACAGAGTGGAATGAGCAGGGCTGGTGGAGAGAAACCCTTCAGACTGTGGCAGGTTTGGAAGAAACAACCCACCAGTCCAGTCACCTTAACAGCTCCACCCTTCGTGTTGGTGCTGCTCTGGGGAATGTGCTGTGACAGAATCCGCACTGTGGTGGGGGTTATCCCAAACATTCCTGTGTTTATCATTGTCAGGTGACCACTAGGAGAAGCAGAAAATATATTTATTAACAAAAAGCCCATTTGCAGGTAATGGCACATTGACCCAGGTTTCTGCTGCTCCCAGTGTGTCAGTCCTGGATGGGGATGTGGAGTCCTGAGGCACCGAGGGGTCTGTGATGCACCAGCCTGGGAATGTGTGCTTCAAAAGAAAACATCCTATCCCACTGCTGTTCAGCTGGCATGATCCCAGCCCTGTTGAGTGCTTGCAGAGGAGCTGTGGCTGCTGAAATCACCTGTTTCCACAAAGCACTGGCAGCTCTGCGTAGGGAGAGCTTGGCTTTAATTCCTCTGCACTGCCTGGTTGTTTATTCATTTTTTAACTACACACAGAGCCAAGTCTCCACTGTGACTGACACAATTTCACTTTGCAAATCAGTGAGACAGCACTACAAGGGCAGAAGAGTCTTTCCTGAGAACTTGTGTTGCTCAGAGCCCTGAGTGCAGTCCTCATGGAATTAACCTGATCCCAACTCCTGAGCTCCCTGGGGCTCTCACCACCCTCCCGGCCTGTCTGCACCTTCTGGAGTGGTTCAAGCTCCAACCAGCTTAGGAAACTCTCTGCCCTGTGTGGGGAGAAGTGCTTCCAAGGCAGTGATAAAGAGAGCTGCTGGTCTGTCCCAAGGGCAGAGGGGACAGAGAAGTTGACAAAGATGGGACAAAGATGAGAGCTTTAGTGGGCTGAATCATGGTATTACTGGAAGGGGTGAACTTGGCATCTCTGCCTGATAATAAGCTGTGAGAGTGTAATAGGAGAAAAAATTGTCAAGTCTATTAAGATGTGGTCAGAGTGTAAGTCAATTAAGGAAAATTATAGCCACGTGGGTTATTAAATTAACATGAGATTGTCAATAAGAAATATAGATTGCTTTTGAGTAATTTTAAATTATTTAAAGCATGATAAAAATCTCACAGTCTCCCATAATGCAGAGCTTAGGTTTGATTTTATTACTGTTTGAGGTTTTTTAATAATTTTGTTTCAACTTCATGCTGATTAAAGGAACAGGAATTTTAAAGAACATTCTTATTAGGAATATGCTGAGAGCTGCAGTAGCTGCTGGGCAGAAGCTCCGGGGTGGCTGGAGGTGAGCTGTGATTGTGCAGTGTGACCCACAGCAGGGCTGGAAACACAGAAAGCCAAGGGTGTCCCAATGCACACAGAGTGATGGATCACATTTCCTAGGCACTTCCTCAGGGCTGTGAGAGCCACTCTAAATGGGCTGACAGCACACACAGGCACTGCTGAAAAACTGGTTCCACCTGTGAATGCTGAGTCTGAAACAGCCTCCAGGTGATCTGGCCACCCTGGGCAGGAGTGGGGGAACTTCGGGCAGCAGAGAGGGGAAATTTGCAGCCTTCTGAAGAGAGATTCACATTCCTGCCAGGGAGCTCGGGGACCACTTGATCTCTGCAGAAGGATGGTATGTTCAGCATGACTGAAGGTATTAGCTGGCTCAGCCCTGGAGCCTCAGAACATTGTGTACACTGCAGAAATCCAGTTTAGTCATTGCTGGAGGGAGCAGAAACAACCTGACACACACCTGTGCTTTGTCAAACAAGAAACACTGAAAGGGGTGTCTTTAACTATCATTCCCTCTTATTTTTTTTCTTGAAGCTGATCTTTTCCCATCTTTTCCCACTGAGTTGCTTCCTTTCTGACTGTTCCAGAATGAATCACATAGCCCTGCATGACTACCTGTAAGCCCAAGGGGGCTGTGGAGAGGCGAACCTGGCTAATGTCCCCTGCAAGGAGAAAATTATAATTGATGCTTTTTAATTACAAGTTTCCTGCATTATGGTCTAGTTTTTCAGCTTATAATCATTAACAGTATAATAGAGACTTAAATAAATTGTTGCCTTTTCCTCTTTTGTAGCATATGTAGGTCAGATTTTCATGTGTAAGGGTTATTATCTCTGACACACTAATGAGTGCACTGACTGCTGACAAGGGTCACATCTGTGTTTTCTTCACTGCATACAAACATGGAAAGGGCTGTGTGCTCCTCATTGCTGTGTCTTCTAGAGTAGTTTCACTGGTCCAAAATCACTTGGTGCTTTTCACAAAGCACAAATCACAAAGCTGCTTTACACCTGCTTTGTACTTCTGTCAGTGAGAGATGAGGTTGAGGGCAGAGGAGTGTCAGCATCATCGTGTCCCCAGCACGTCCCCTTCATGCATCCTTGGCTTTTCAAGCTCTGTGCACTTGCAGTGAAAGGGATGAAGTTGCTGCCTTTCCATGAGGAAATGAATGGAGCTTTTATGTCCCGTCTTTGACCAAAGCACTTAAAAGGTTTTGTGCCCAGCAGATTGTTTCTAATAGCAGGGAAAATTGATCACTCAGGTACTTTGATGCAGCCCTTTTATTTACAAAGAAAGTACAAAATTCTGTTTCCTCTAAAATCAGAGGAATCAGACAATATTCTCTTTCTCTGCATGCAATTTCAATCCTTTTAGCCAGCACTTATCCAGAAGCACTTCTTTATTCTCAAGGTCATTCTTGTAGGGTTCATCTGGTTCTGCCTGGTTTGGAGAGAAGGCTGCTCCTGAGGCTGGGAGCTCACTGTCACCCCAAGCACTGCCCTCCTCCCTGCATCTTCCAAGCTACATTTTCCAGCTCACAGGAACCTTGAACGCACCAGCTTCTGCCCCAGATCTGCCCTTTTGCCTTCTTAGGGTGGCTGTTCCTCTTTCAGCTGTTTGTGTATGAGAACTTGGTTGTTTCTTATGCAAAAGAATATCCAGTGAAAGGCAACACTAAACCTGTTTGGGTCCCATAAGCTTTTGCCTGAACTCTGTCACTGGGGTTACACACTCAGCATGTGGCATTGTGCTGATGAAGAGCAAGAGCTTTGCACACTTATTGTCAGTGACAAGGAGCAGGAGTAAGTGATGGAATCGGGGCAAGATGAGATTCTCACTGCCCAGGTGTTTTTACTCCATGCTCCCCTTCTGACTAGAGAGAAATACCCCTTTGACCAATGAGCAGGATGCATTGTTAATACCCATTTGAATTTCTCTGCATTCCTTGCCCTATTTATCGTAGTTAACCTTGGATGTATTTGTAGAGAGCTGCTCAGAGAGTCTTGTTTAACAGAGGAAGAAACCGGAAGAAAGCCTGGACATGGTGTGTTTTCTTGCAATATTGCCCTGGATGGTTTCCAATCTGTTAATGGATGAACACTGACATCTAAACCATCCCCAAGGGAGGTTCAAGATCCATCTGACTTCAATAAGAGGTTCTTAAATAGCTGTAACAAGCCTATACTTCAAGAGAAATAAATTTCAGCATTTTTAAAACATGCAGATTTTGGAAGGCTTCGAATATTAAGATTAATTCTCTGTCTAAATGCAATGGAAGGCAGCACTGACTGGTGAGTCTCACTCCAATCTGGAAGGTTTTAATATTGTCTGGAGTCTGGATTTGATGTTCTAAAGGCTTAGACATGTTTAGTTTACTTTTTATTCCAGCATAGACTCTGCATGTACATTTCAGATTCTGTAGGATATCTCATTGGATTTGTGTGGAAAACACATTATCCATCAACACTTGGAATTTTGACTCAGGAATTCTTGCTGCATAGATTACTGAGCAATATTTAATTGAAAGTTTTAATGGCACTCTGAGAAAACCCCAAGGTCACGAGGATGCTCAGTGGAAGGTTACAAGTTACTGTCACAGAGACAGCAGTTCCTCACACCTCCGTGAAGTTCATGTAAATAAAGGTTCCAACAACATTCAGGTTTGAAATTACACTGTCTAGAATTGCACAACAGCCTAAATTATAACAGCCTTATGAAAACAATTCATACTGTTTACACCTTCAGAACATGGAAATGACCCTGACCACCTTAGCCTGTTCTCCATCTCAGCTGGAGAAACTAAAGTCAGTGTTTTACCCTGCTTTTGGAACTAAGAGTAAAATAACTTCATGCTGCCACTTTTAATGCCATTTCAGCAGATATACATTCAGCTCTGGGTTGGGTGTTAATGTTCTCAGAACAAAGACATCTAAACAAGATGTGGCTATTTTTATGATAGTGATGTTTTGATCTCATGCCAGCACAATCGAGGAACAATTCCCATTAAGGCTATTGATTTGAGTCTTTCCTTGAAGGGGACACTCAGGAAACCTGAGCTGAATTATATTTTAAAGTAGATTAGTTAAATTCTATTAAGACCTCTGCAGATATTCATATTCAGAATTAAGTGGTATTAATCTGATTTAGTGTACTTTACTTGGAAAATGAAGAAAGCTAAATTGAATGAAGGCCACTTTAACTCTGAGTAACAAAACTCACTGGTGTAACTTTCAAGTCACAGGTGTTATTAATTCAGATTAATTTTTCTGACTTTCCCTGTGAAGACAAGGGACAATAAAATCACCAGAGACAGCCTGACCATATATTCTCTTTTTACCCCCAAAATAACATTATGAACCTCCTGACAAGTTGGTTTAGACTTGTAGATCTAAAGGCTGCTGTTCATTTCTAGTCTGTATTCAATGGTCTTTTCTCTTAACTAACTATTTAAATTACAGCCATCAGTGTAGAACCACAGCATCTGCCCAGGCAGGAGCAGGAGAGTGCTGCTGCCTGGTGTTAATGCTCCTGTGCATGTGGAAAAATTGCAGTGTATGTGCCTGATTTAAACATGTATCTTCAGCTGTTCTGTAATGTCAGAACTAAATTTACTTGTAGATTTAAAATAGGTGAATGATTTGGCAGCTGAAAGGTCAGGACACGCTGTTTATTTTGTGCTTTGCTTTTCCTGATTACCAGGAAATTGTCTGCAGCATCTGACATTATTGTCAAGGCCTTGTGGTGCAATACCTGCACAGACAAACTGCAGCCTTAGTGCCACCGTATCCCCCAACCTCCCCCAGCTTTGGATTTTGCCACAGTTGCACTCTGCAGTGCTCCAGCACTCAGCCACATCCTACCTCACCAAGGTCTCGGTGGAGGGAGGAGTATTGACTTCTCCACCATGTGTGGATCAGATTTCAGGCTTTTAGAGTTTTGTACATTTGCCAGGTACACTGAAATACAGATAGCAGCTCGCACAACCTTGCTGTGACTTTGGCAGCAGGCACGAGGCTGTTCTGGGTGGCCCAGGACTTGCCCCTTCCCCAGTGATGGGTGGCATTGCTGCAGACGTGCTCTGGCCATTTCCCCAGTCTGGATTCAGTGTCAGGGAGAGATAAACTCATGTAAAAACCATCCAGAATGTTTTGGAGGTCTAAGAGAAACCAGAGCAAATTCCCAGCACTGGAACTGCCTGACCCAGGCTGCCTTGCAAAGCACCTTCGCTGGGAACAGCTCCGCCTCTGGGTGTCACCTTGGCAGTGCCACCACACCTGGGCAGGCTCTGCCTCTGCACACCTTGCTGGCCTTGCTTTAGCTTGTCCTGGGAATCCACTGGAGCTCCTGCAGCCACCAGAGGCTGTGCTGGAGACGGGTGCAAGCTGGAACCTCCTCTGGCTCTGGAAATGTGTCTTCTCTGAGTGCAAGGGCTTGACATGAGCAGTTGCACAGAGCAGTTTCTCCACAGATACTTGGCAGTCGAGAAGCCTTAAATAAATAAAAATAAAATTTAAAAAAATTAAAAGAGAGAGAAGGAAATAGGAAGATCACAAGGGCAAATGAGGACTAAATTCCTGTAATTTTTAATGTTGTTTCTCTCCACCATTCTTTTGGATATTTTGTTTTACAGCTGCATTTGAGACCTGCTTTTGTAATTGAGGAGTTATGAATGCTCTGGTCTAGCTGACAAGGTGATGATCAGTCAAAGGTTGGACTCAATTATCTTGGATGTCTTTTCCAACCTTAATGATTCTGTGATCTATCCTCAGCTCAGCTTTAAATATGAAGCAGCAATAAAAAACCCCAAACCTCAGAATAATGTGCTTTAGTACAGGAAGCAAGAAGAGCTCAGAATTTCTACAGTTCCCAGGGGGATTTTAGAAACAGAGCAGCAGAATTGGAGCCAGGCTTGGGGAGCTGGCTGGGGAGGGTATGACCAGGCTGTGCCCCTTTGTGCCAGCGAGGAGCCAGCCCAGGAGCTGGGGTCAGTGTAGGGAAAAGTGATGGGGTGAAGGACAGCATGGGCAGTTTGCAAATTAGACAGTTCAGATCCAGAGACAGCAGTGCAGCCACTGGCAGAGAAAGAATTTGGGAGGTGCTGAGATCACCCTCACTGGGGTGTTTGACAAGCAGAAGATGGGCCCACAAGTGCTGTGGAAGGAGTGTGGCTTCAGGCAGCTCGTACTCCCCTCCATACCCACACCCAGAGCCAGCTGAAGCACTGGGAAGCCCCAGCATTGCCAGTCCTTGTTGGGCTCTACACACTGGGTGGGCTGGAGCCTTGTTTGGGTTTTTTCCAAGCCTCTTTCCCTTGCATTTAATGTTGCACTGGTAACAACCAAACAAACCAACAGCAAAGCTGTTCTCACACACACAAACCCGTGTTTGCCAAGATCCACACGTCAGGCTCAGCTGCTGCCTCATTCCTCTTAAAGCTTCTCAGCATAAAATTGCAAGCAGGGCTGTCCTGCAGCTCTTGGGTCTTCCCCAGGATCTGATGGCAATGGGATTTGTGAAAACCATGTGGAACCCCAAAGCTCATGTAATGTTCTTTTCTCACAAAAGTAGAGGCTTTAAACTGCCCTGAGCTGTGAAATTCTGATGGGGGCATTATAGAGAAATGAACTGAGCCTCACAGTAGCTCTGGAGGAGAAATATTACCTATTCTTTTACAGCCTGCTCAAGCACTGCCTTTAAAGTCTATTTAAATGTCTCCCTCACATATTCCAAAAGATTAAAGTAATTCTTTTCAAAAGCAGCTCTCGACTGTAGATACCTGTTTCTAGAGCCTGCAGGCTGCTGTTTCTCAGAATGACTGTATATTTATACATGCAATACTGAAATATTAAAAATAAATAAACATTACTTTATTCTCTTTTCTTTTTGTAGGATAGGTGGAAGATAAATAATCCAACAAAAGGATTTACTCTTACAGCAGTGAATGATTCAAATATTCGGAGATTTTTCCTTTTCCCCCTCTTCCTGGGACTTCAGAAGAGGATTCCCATGAAGCCCAGAGCGTGGTACCCTGCTCAGACACAGCTTGGGCCCAGTTTTTCCCAGTGGCTGCCTCCAGCCTTCGTTCAGCACGTGCCATGCTATGGAAGAAGCCTCTGCTGAGGACCTAACTCCAGGTGCACAAATATTTGTCTTGGGTCAGGAGTTTTAGTCCATGTGTTGCTTAAGTTACATGCAAAGAGAGGGCAAAAAAAGCTTCAGAGACTCCAGTGAGTTGATTGGAGTTTAACATAGCCAAAACCAGCCACAGTTTCAGCCACAGGCTCTGTTCCTGCAGGGAAAACCTGTTGTTAAGGAAACAACCATTACCTTATCTCCAGACTCTGGAAACATTAACATTGGCTTTGTATAAGTATTCAAAGGTCTTCCTATATGCAAGGACAGCCATGAATAATAGAAACATGTCCTAGCGGAATACATTTGTACCTGTATTTCAAATAGAATGTTGTCTTTTTCATTAAAAAATCTAAGACTAAATTGAGGTGCTGCAGTGAGGCTCACACAATGCAGTTTTTTGCTGGGTTCCTTCAGTTCTCTCAGCTGCAAGCCTTAAGACTGCTGAGTTTAGTGCTTGGATATCCAACAGCTTGAAGGCTCTGACCATCCATTTGATGAGTTCAGGCCATTCCTCACTGAAACAGATTTTGGCAGGTGCTGGCTGCTCTCAGTAACTCTGGTTTTCCATTACATGCAAGAATCCTGCTTTTAAAAACAGAACTCAAAGATGCTTGTGAATAATTCACTTCCACAAGCACTGACCTGTCGCTGCCATTTAATGAGAGCAGCAGTCTGAATGCTACCTGCACCTAGACTGCAACCCCTACTACATATTACAGGTATAATGCAACCCCAGACCTCAGCACAGCTACAGCTGCAGGTAACATAGGAAACTGTTGGAAAATTAGTAATTTATACTTAACTCTTCACATTGGCTAGTTTGGAGTGCTTTAATTCTGCTCACATATCGCACTAAATGTTGGTTAGTAAATAAATTTTGTTCCATCACCTCATAAAGTATCATAAATTTAAAGGCTGGTATGAAATAAAGAGACTGAAGGATTTTGCAGGATTCTTTATGCTTTAATTCAAACTGAAATTTTTAAAGAGAAGATAATTGGGACAGCCACATTAACCCAGGGTTGACTAAAGAAACCTGGGCAGCCAAGGCCAGCATCAGCCTGACCTGGTGTAATGCTGTAATGTCATCATTAATTGTCTGCAGAAGCAAGGGCAATTAAGTAAAGGGTAAAAGCAGTAGAAAGGCTGTAATTTATTGCATAAGACCATTATTGAGAAAACAACCTTTTGCCACAGAGAATTTTTTTTTCCTCTGTGTGCTGCAAATTGGGAAACATGAAGGGTAAATAAAATGACCTCTACCAGGGCATATTTCCTGGGATAAGTGCCTGCTCGGTCAGGGAGCCGATGATTTTTGGCCATTTCTGGAATGTTTAGATGCCACCCAGCTTCCCTGTGCCTGGCCGCGCACACGCTCCGTGCCGCAGCCGCTCCCTCAGCGCTGCCAGCGGCGATCCCTGCGCTGAGCCCGTGACACCAGCCCGCACCGAGAGCCGCGTTCCTGGAACCGGCGGGTTATCGGCCCGGCCCGCACGGGGCGCGGGAGGCTCGGCACGCCCGGCGGCGGCTGGAACCGGGAGCGGCCGGAGCTCCGCACCCGCGCCGGCCGCGGGCCCGAGCGCTCCTCGCCCCGGGGGCCGTTGCGGGCGTCACCACCACCGGCCGCTGGAACACCGGCACCTCCAGGGACGGACAGCGCCGCTCCCGCTGCCGCGGGTCCCCCAGCCCCCGTCCCCGCCCGCCCCGCTCCGGCCCGCCCCGTCCCGCCCCTCGGGCCGGCGCTGCGGCGGCTCGGGCAGGCCCGTCCCCCCGCGGGGCCCGGATTGGCGGCGCCGCCGCCTCCCCGCCGCTGCCGCCGCCCGGCGCGGGCAGGAGCGGGCCAGTGCCATGAGCCGCGGCTGAGGTGAGGGCTTGGGGCAGTGCCGGGAGCCGCGGCTGGGGTGAGGGGCTGGGGCAGTGCCGGGAGCCGCGGCTGAGGTGAGGGGCTGGGGCAGTGCCGGGAGCCGCGGCTGAGGTGAGGGCTTGGGGCAGTGCCGGGCGCTGAGGGAGCCGGGCGGTGCCGGGAGCCGCGGCTGAGGTGCTGCGGCCGGGCAGTGCCGTGAGGGCGGCCCCGCGCCGGTCCCCGCGGGCTGCGGGCGGGAGGGGCGCAGGGGCCGAGGGCGGCGGTCGGGCCGGGCCGCGGGCGGCTCCCGGGGCCGGGCGGGGCGGATGGCGGCCGGGGGGAGCCGGGAGCCCGGGGGAGCGCGGCCGGGCCGGGCCGGGCCGGGCCGGTGCGGGGCTGGGCGCGGTGGAGCCGCTTCCCCTCGGCGCGGAGCGGGGTTTGCCGTGCCGGGGGTGCAGCTGGGCAGGAGCTGCCCGAGTACGAGCGACACCTTAAAAACAAGCGGCAGCGGTCGTTCCTGCTGGAACCGGGGGAGAATTTTTCATTTGGCTTTTACCACCAAAGGCGAGAGGTTTCCTGTCTACTAAAATTGTTTCCTCTCTCTTGCCCTAGCTGTCGGCTCCTTGGTTTCTGCTTCTCTTTTAATTTTCAGTGTCATGTGTGTTATCTTCATTGCAGTTCAGGGGCTAAACCAGTGCGTCGTGTCTCTTCAGCGTGTGCTGAAGTTCCTTCTAAATGTTTGTTCTCAACTTCTTGGTGGTTTTTATCTGTCAGCAAATGTCTTGGGGAGCTCCTGACTATAATTTTGGGAAATCAAGTACACAGCGGAGGTTAATTTAAACTTTTGTATGCAACTTAAGTATTATAACCGTAAGATAAATTAGCTTAAGTCTTCAGTGCTGTAAGATTATCTTCTGTTAAGATGCTTTGTCATACTCCTCTTTCAAGATGATATTGCCTGTGTAACTCAGGAAAAATGAGGCATGCTCACAATTTCAGGGGTGTATATTTTTAGAAGAAGATGTTGTCCTTTTAGTGCTAAAATAACTTAATATTCCTAAATTGAATAAAATTCAGGCAGTATGAGTACCCTGTTTTGATTTTCTTGGAACTTAAAATATGCTAAATGAGAGATAAAAACACTTTATCTTAGGGGTAAAAGGGTAGACTAGTGATTTTGGATGTTAAAATTGACTTTTAAAGACACTGACATCTTGCTGGTTTATAGTTTATGGGAGGTTACTGTTCTGTCTGACTTCAGAGCTCATCCAACAAGGTGCTGTGTTGTGGGTGGCATATTAATTACGCTCCAAGTAGGTGCTGAGGCTTGAGGTAGTGTTTCTAAAGCAGTGCAGGGTTCATTCTCCCTTGAGTAAAAGACCAAGAAGTTGATTCTGTGCTCGGAGATGTCTTGCAGTTTGCTGGGGTATGGTACCACCTGGGAGTTGTACTGGCAAGCTGAACACTTCTCTTGTGAACAACACTTCTGGTCCGCGCAAAGAACTTACTGAAATGACCTATTTCAGAAAAAAAAAATCATTGAATAAAATCCAAAGTTAAAACTTGAAGGAGGACACAGCCCAATAGTGTGTATTAATTGCATACTTCTTGCCACCAGAGTTACATCGTGTGAGTGAAGGTTCCAACTCTGGAAGTGCACAAGGGTGCCACATGTGCCTGATAAAGGGCATGGACATTTTTAACTAATGCAAAGTGGACACTTGAAAGGATGTGTTGTGCTTTCAAGGCAGAGGAGGGTAGAACATTGAGCTGCTGAGAGAACAATATCATGTCACAATTGTTGATACCAAAAAAAGAAAATGTACCACTCCTTATTGTAGAGGATTGTGCTAAATGGTTCAAATTCACAAAGTAAAGGGTTTGGTTTGTGGCGGGGAGGAGGGTTTGTACTGCAAGTGGTTGAATTAATCATCTTTTCTGGACAAAAACCCCAATTATTGTGTCATAAAAATATATGATCAGCTGTTCTTGACAGAATTGTGAATTATCTCTTCTTAGAGGATGGCTTCTCTAAAGCTTCTCTTAACATGGCGAGCACAGAAGTTTGAAGTTCATAAGAATGGATCAAAATCCCATTTCCAGCTTAAGACAACAAGACTTGAAGGTTGTGCATTGGCTGGGAGGGTTTATCCTCACCCAGCAGCCTCAGCCCCTGCTCCCTCAGAGCATTGAGAGGGATGAGGTTTGACCTCCTGCACAGATAGCACTGAGGTAGTGTCCTCTTCAGAAGAGCTGTAAGGGAATGGATTTGCTTGGATTTGGGCCAAGCTTTGTGTACCAGAGGTCCTAAAGTATTTATGTACTTGACAAATGGAATTTTAAGTCTTTTAGGGTGATTTTTACGTTCTTTCACACATATCCTTGTTGGAGCTTTGCACTGGAGGCTGCTGTGTGCTAACTTGGTTTTGTGAGTTTGAGTATGAGCAGAATCTCCTCACCTTGCTCAGCACAGTAACAATACAACCAGTGTAAGACCAGTTTGGCAATGCAGAATCTGCCTCTTTCATAATTTCCTTTAATGGACTCCTTGATGACCATCATCTCTGAAAATAAAAACCAAGTGTCTTAAGTTGAAATTGCTCCATTAAAGCATCTAAGAGGCATTGCTTGAAGACATTCTGTGTTAGCCAAGGCCAGTCTTGCTTCTGATGGAAGTGGTGAGAGAAAGGAAGCAGGAGGAGCAAGTTTTGATGGTAGAGGTTAGAGTGACAGAGGTGTCTGCAGTGTGCAGTAATCCCTGTAAGTTTTGCTGGTGTTTTTTCTTCCTGCTTCACCCTCTGGGAGGAAAGGAGTTCCAAGATGTGTTATTTACTGGTCATTTTTATTCTCTATTGTCTCTGTTGAAGCCAATTGCTATTGGCTTTGGAGAGACATGAGAGTATAATGATAATAAGGCGTTTATTCTCTGATCTTGCCCTTCTGCTCTTTAGAACTCCTACTTCTCTGTTCGTTGTGTTTGCTATTTGTTTTAACTATCTCCTCTCCTGACTCTGCTATGCAAAGTCCCAGTCAATACCTGGGGCAGTTGGGGTTCTAAAAGGCAAGAGTACTGATGGACAAGGGACAGCAGAAGATCAATAAACATGGTAAACAGTGGTGTTTTCCCATAAAGGCCAGGAGGGCAGCGGAAATGAATCGTTGTGTGAACCAGGCTTTAATATTCATTACCCAGGGCCTCAGTGGTTTATAAAGTGTTGTGCTCTCTGACCCTGCTGGTGTTGGATGACAGGAATATTGCAGGAGAATGTCCCTTAGTGCTGTGACTGTGTTGCGTGTCCTGCAGGATTGTTATCCTGGAGCTGTGAGAAGGTGCGATGGTCAAGCTTAGAATAGGATCTCTTTTAAGAGTATGAAAATAGTTATTCAGGCATTGGAGTGCTCTTTTAAAGGATCTGTTTGAGCCAGAAAATCTCTATATTGGGTTTTAATAGTGGAAATAGAAGACAGAGCTACAGTACTTTAGATCTTACTCTGGATTTCATGTGTTTTGTTTAAATTACACTTCAGTTGTAAAATAGGACTACAAAATTATAGGCACGAAGGTACAGACTCCTTTGATCCTGAGGGTTTCAAAGCAGATGGCAGAGGAATAAAATGTGAATATGACCTGTCATGAGCTGCAGTGAAGTTCTGATCTGAAATTAAAT
The DNA here is from genome assembly GCF_021018805.1 of Prinia subflava. Lineage (NCBI taxonomy): Eukaryota > Metazoa > Chordata > Aves > Passeriformes > Cisticolidae > Prinia > Prinia subflava. The sequence goes on from NC_086258.1 coordinate 14,812,332, forward strand.
AGAGAGATGTAAAAAACACTCTGTTTCCCTGGAAGTCAGGATTAAGACTGAGAAAAGAAAAACGTTTGTTTTCATGAGCCCAGACAGGCTAGAAGAATGAGGGTTCTGTGTGGGGAAGGAGCTGGTGGTGCTCACACGCCTGTGCTGTGGGAGCTCGGGTAGGAAATGTTGCCGAACATGTGACATGGAGAGACAGTGCAAGTTGTGTGAGTGGTGCTCGCTGCCTCCTGCCTGCGAGCTGCAGCGTGTTCTGCCTCCCTGCCTGCTGAAACCCCACGTACCAGAGCCTGCTCCAGGCTCTGCCGGGGATCCACCCCAGACCCCGCTGGCTGAGGCCAGGAGCATTGCAGAGCATTCCCACAGCCCTGCCTGCTGTCACCTCCACTTCTTGTTCCCATCTCCCTGCCCCATTGTGGCCAGGGCAAGGTGAGGATTTCTGTCTGGGTGCTTTCCAGGCTGGGCATTACCATTCTGCTTGCTTAATATGTACCCGTCACCACTGTTGCCCGGAGAGGCTTCGCTTTCTTTCCCGGTTCTCTTGTGTAATGCTTGGGGTTGGTCACATAAATAAATGTACTTTGGTAGGAAATGAAAGTGGTCTGTACAACTCTTGTCTTGTTTGGAGCTGCTGTGACGTTTGATAAGGCTTATCTTTGTAGGACCTCCTCAGTAGCATTTCTTTTTGTCTAATCACTTCCACACTTCTTCCTTTTCAACTTGACTTGAAGTATTAAACAAAGGAATTGGGAGAAGTGGAAAGAACTAAGGGGGAGATAATCCTGAACATCTGTCGGCTCAGAAGTGTGCTGGTTAATAAATGCTCTGCCAGGTTTTGAATAAACCTTCTGAGCAAATGCGTGACAACTTTACAAAAGTATTTTTATAGAAAAGAAAAAAATGTTACTCTTCTATTTATGTGTTATTTTTAGCGAGTAGCAAGAGATATGGATGGAGAACGGACCAGCTGTGCATACAAACTTTTTCCTATTTTGTAATTCTCTTTATTCCTTTTTATCATTCCCTTTATGACAACAGGCCGAGTGTTCCCAGACTCCCTTAACACTGCTGAGAGATTTCAGGCAAGCTGAAAGCTGTGCCTGACAGTTTCAGAAAACTCCTGTGTGTCTGAAAAGATGCATTGAGAGGTGTGTTGTATTTAGGAGTATAAATATTTAGTTGTGTGGCTCTCCATTTCTTTTGTCACGCAGCTTTGAGATGTGGATTGGCAATGGTTTTTGAGTATTAAACAGATTTTATGAACCTTTGGTTTTCTGATGAGCTGGGCCAACTTTCCAGTTTTACTTTTAAATCCTTTCTAGATAGCTATCATTCTTTCTACCAAGTTAAAACTTCACAACTGAAATTATAAAAATGAGTAGATTGTGGTGCTGCCCCATGAGTGGTTTTGTTTTCTCAGGATATATTTTTTTAATCTGCTTCTTCCATCCAGCTGCCCTAAGCACTGCATGAAAATACCAAGGCTGTTTTGCAAACTTCTTTGTAGACACAAATGGGTGAGGTGTGAACACTGGCTTTTGGAGCCTCCTCCTCCAGTAACCCCAGTCACAACAGTGCTGGTTTGTGTGCTCTGTTCAGATCTCAGGCTGCCGAAGTGGGAATTGTCTGTTGAAGTAACACTTCTGATCCTTCACGGAGCTGGGAGAACTTTTGAGGGGGTGTGGAGGCTGTTCCTCATTTTGACAGAGAGGAGCTTGTCTGGCGGGGTGGTGACGAATGGAGGTGAGAGATTTCCATCCGTGTGTGCATTTCCACTTCCACTGTTCAGTTCAGTGTCCCCAAAAGAGTGACCAATGTTGTATCTAAAGCCTCCGTTGAGGCAGCTCTGCAGGGATGGGAGCAGCTTCCTCACCCTTCAGTCCTCACTATTTTGTCACCTTATCCTGGAAGACAACCTGAGCTGCCACTGCTGCTTGGCTTTCTGCCCTGACCTCTCTGAGCAATTAAAAGCCTTGTTTACACACCCACACCCTGATGAGTATGTGCTGTGCATACCCACAAACCTGCTCACAGTGCTTGTAATTCAGAGCTTGACTCTCTTTGATAAACAAATGCCTGGTGGATGAATTAAGCATGGATATATGAACATTGCCCTATGCCTGAAATTAGACTTGCCTGCACAATTCTTTAATTGGACAAGGCAGGATATGGCTCAAAGACACTTATTTTCCTTTGCCCTTTTGAATCCATCTGGTGGCTTTTGCTGTTCTTTTATCTCCCAGCAAATCAAGAGCTTAAAATTGATGACCTAAAATTAATTTCCTTGAAGCTGCTTTAATGACACTTCCTGTGCATGTGTGTGCACAAGATGTGACCCATATAGAGGGGAGTGCGTTCACCCTTAACTGTTTTTTAACTGGTTGAGACTACAGAAACTATTTCTGAGTGCAGCAGTAGAAACTTCTTTGGTGTTGAAGGCTTTTCCTGGACAAACATTGCACTGATGGTACCTGTTTACTGAATAGCAAATAGAGGATGAGAATGGGAAGACTTTTTTTATAAGGAGTTAACTGCAAAGGAGAATGACAGCTTGAATGTAAAGTAGAACTGCAGTTCTTAAAAATTCATTAATTTTTTTAAGCTGTTCATATTGCACTGTGAATTCAGCTGGTAACTGGTGAATTTTGGTGTGCATTGCTACAAGACACCCACCCACTGACCTTTTTACTTTTCAGCCAGTGGGGTTGTCAGATGAAATTCCTGGAGACAACCACGCTCATTAATGTTCTCAGAATTGAGATCTGGGTGTGTGTTTTACAGCTCCCTATGTAGCTGGTCAAAATTTAGTATGTGCCGCTCCAAAATAGAGTTCTGGAGAAGAGATTTCATTTACAGAAGTCCCATTGTACTGGTCTAACTGAGGTTTGCCTTCCACTAAAGTTAAACACCTGTGTCTGTGTGCTGTGACTGAATTATACCATAGAGGAGCAGAGGTTGAGAGAAAATGAGTAATGTGTGAGAACATTTCTCAAGGAATGCTGAAAAGTTCAGAAAACCTTTAATGAACTTAAACCTTCTAAGGAAAGTTTTATTTTTCCTTAACACCTATGGCCTGATCCACACAGGGAAAGACCATGTTCTGGTAGATCCATGCTGCTGAAAAAAGAAGAGATGAGAGCTCTGTTTATGTTCTTCTTGATCTTTTTGCCTTTTTTTTTTTTTTTTTTTTTTGAGTATTCACATGACAAATTATCCTTCCAGGCTTGTTATCAGTACCACATTTTGAGAGAGAAAAACAGAGTAGGAAGGATCCCCATATGCGCAAGCACCTCACTTTACCCACTCAGTGTACTGGTTTGCATTCTCCTTATGAGCAGCACAGTGTCTACTTTCCAGTGAAATGATCATTTAAATTCAGAATGCCAGCAAAGTTGGGTTGGTTTTTTTCGTATATCTACCTCCCATGGTTTCTTAGCAATTAGGCATTAAAAACTATGTTCATAATTTTCTGACTCAGTTGATTTCAATGGGAGTCAGGCCCGTGAAGCAGCTGTTGGGTCAGGCAATCTGTAATTGACCTGTCAGATGTTGCAATTACAGTGCATTGCAGCTGTTAGGAATAGGAGTTACCTCCATTGCTCTTGAAAAAAACCCCAAAAGTAGCCCAAATCCAAACCACCAGAAAGCTTTAATATATTTCACTGAATCATTAAGTACCTCTCCCTTCTGTGTGTAATGCAGGAAACAGAGGGGAATGCAGATGGAGCTGCTGCCTTTGATTTCAGTGCTGCTTGTGGCAAGGCCTCTTTCATGTTCTGAATAACAAAGTCCAGGGAAAATTCTTGCCAATGTTGGTCAATTAAGTTTACGCCTTGAAATGCTTAGAGTTATAAATACTATGGGAAAAATAAGACAATGTGTTTACATGAAAACACGTGTGGGAATCCTTTTGCCACATACTATTTTTTGCCTTAATGTTTTTGTGGATTTTGTGAAATATTAGCATGTACTGCAATAGAATAACCAGGAATTGTATGGTTGCTTCATCCCTGTGCACTTGAGTGAGTGTTTTTATGTCTGTCTCAAAGTCCAGCATTTTTAATCATAAAATGCTTTAGCCACTCTTTAATTCAAACTGAGTCCTTGTGAGATGATACTGAAATATATATAATGGTTGCAAGGCTCTAGGAGCTTTTGACAAGCTGAGAAGCTCCCCACAGCCCTCATGTCATGACAATCAGTTGGGAAGCTGGGGAGGGCTGCGTTGTCTGTTCTGATATTTTCATTAAGCCTCACTTAATGTCTTTTCTCATTGAGGGTCAACAGTGTTTGTGTGTTTGCTTGGGTTTTTGGCTTTTTTTAATAAGCAAAATGCTTTGTCCTTAGCATGGTAAGAATCCAGGTTGTTTGGGGCCATCTGGGCTCCATTTCAGGGTCTTGGATGTTGTCCTGTGCTCGTCACTCTGCGTCCTCCAGCTGGAAAGCCACAGTGCTGCTGAACTTTTGCATTTTCGTTTCTAGGTATCTGAGCTGAACATAAATCTGAATGAGATGAGTGTTGCCTTAAGCGGAGAGAGAAATGTCTGGTACTCACCAATTCCAAATCTGACATTTTATTTTCTGGCTATTCTTAGAACAAGGATTCTTTAGAATTTGTTTTGTTAACCGTCTATGGCTCTTTCTATGAATTAGGAGTTTAAGTATTTTAAGCACAGAAATTGTCATCAGTAGTTTATGATCTCTGCACAGTTCTTGCTAGAATATTTGTAATTCTAGAACTGCATTAATTTGGTTCTTGGTCTTTGCTGTTGCTGCTTTAAGGTGTTAGTGACTCTTTATGATATTACTTGTTCATAATCTGTGTGAACACTGCTCTTCAGTCAGGTAAGTTAAAGCAAAATTTTTCTCACCCTCCTAATAATACTGAAACTAAAAATAACATGATTACCCGCACAGGGCTTTTAGAGAAGTCTGGAATTCAAGTCCATTTTCTTCCAAAATTAGATCACAAAGAGCTTTTCTGTTCATGTGGTGCTGATTTATGTTTCTTTTGCAGTTTCCAGGTAGCAGGAAATGCTGGTAATACCTTTCTCCATTAATTTTTTCATGGAATCCAGTGACAGGAGAGTCCACTCATTGCACGGCATGGAGTGATTGGCAGGACTGCCTTTCTTAGGTGCTGGGAACAATTATTTTAAAGAAACTTTGCAGAAAAGTTTGACTTTTGGCTTGAATTACTTTTGTCCTACCACTTCTCAAACTTGATGGCAGCTCTGAAAAGACTTGCCTGTTTTGAAGCCCTGTTTATTGTCCTTTTCCTAACTTTTTCTGTCCTTTGAACCCTCTGGGGATTATGCTTGCAGAAGCTTCTTGAGAAATCGTGATCTGCTGTAAATGCACTTTGTGCATTTATCAAAGACACTTTTCCTTGGGTAGATGAGATGCAAGGAGGTGAACAGCTGTAATCAGTGTGCCCTCTGTGTTCTCGGTGTTAATATTTGCAGCCTGCTCTGTATCTTCAGGTGCCTTAAGATAATTAATTTTCATGTGCTAAGTACAACTGCCTTTCTAGTTAGGTATGAATGCCTTATTTGTATTAGATGTAAATGTAGCCCTCCTCCCTTCCCTAGACAATTTAAGCTTTCTGAAAATAGCCTTGCTTTGATTAGTTTTGTTTCGGTTTGTGCCACCTGCCTGGTCTGTAGATCTTTGCCTGTTTTTTCTGATGGTTTATTTTATTTGAAGAGTTATTACTTTGCTTCTTTGGGATGTGTTAGGTCCAAGACTAAATACTTCTAAATATTAAGTGCTTTAGTCCTATTTAATAATACCAGAGAATATCCCCTTCTTCTGTAATTTTGAAAATATCTCTGAGACCTAAAGAAACCATGATTGTATACTGTGTTTTGTCCTGTCAGGTTAAAAAGTCATAAAACACCTAGCATGCTAATCCTCTGCAGAACATGAAATTAAAATGAAGGCTGTACATAAGAAATACGAAATTTGATTGATCATTAAAAATCTCCATTAAAAAAAAAAGTCTTTAGATACCTATGGGTAAATCTGTAGATTCCATTCCTTTTTTAATGATCTCTCATGACTGCATTTTACATGGCGACCTGGAGTTTGAGTTACTAATTGCTGCTGCTCCTCGTGTGTCTGAGTTTAGCCTCATGTGGATGAGCCTGTTTATTTTTAAAACCTTTTCATATGAAGATGTGTGAAGGTTGTTTAACCTTGGCAGGTACTGTGACCATTGATGGATTTTTTTTTTTGTTAGGGAAATGAATGTAAATGTAGCAAGTCCTTGAATGCTCACTTGCTACCTGTAGGCAGTTCTACCTATTGATGTGCACTGGGAAAAAAGACAATTGCAAGGCAATTCTGATAAGCCCTTTTACTCTAGGATTCAGGGCACCTTGCTTTACTTAATTTTGGAAACATGCTTTTCTCTAAGTCATTCGGTCAAAACTTCCCCTGAAGATTTCATAGTGACCTTTAATTTAATCGGAGATGTGGGCAGAGTTTTCAGCTGTGGACTAATCCACAGAGGTTTTAGATAATCTTTTATCAGATTAATGAGGAGGTGATTTTTTTTTTCAGATAAGAGATCAGGTTACAATTCTGCAGTTTTACCTCACCATTTACCCTTTCCAAAGATGTAATTTTTTATGTGTAAGCTTTTGATGCTTTATTATCACAGAAATCCAATATGTTCTGTTGAGATGCAGAACTTGTGCAGCACCGGAAGATTCTGATGTAGATTCTCCTCCCTTTTAGAAGAAGGCAAATGCAGCAGTTACATATTTATTGTTCAGAATTTTAAGACCATTGTTGGGCTTTTTTTTGCTCTCCTTTGACTTGCCAGGGTGACTCTGAGGAGATACAGCAGTTTGAGAAATTGGGAAAAGCTGGCTTTAGGCTGGCTCTGAGTTTGCCCTTGTTTTAATGTGGCTATTTCTGAATCCCTTGCTGCAGAAACTTCAGATTTAGGTCTGTAAACTTCTCTTTTTCTGGGGCAGTTCTCTTCTCACTTGTGGCCAAATTAGTTTTTTAGGTAATTTTGATGCTAACAACTAGCTACCTGGAAAAAGCACATATTTTAAAGACATCATTTTAAAGACAGCAATATATGTTATAGGAAATTACTAAAACCCTCAAATCTGTGATGGAGGGTGAGAGGGGGGTATAGTGCTGGTTTGTTAGTATCTTGTTTTGTTCTGGAAACTAATAAAAGGTCCCTTTGAGCTGGTTAATATGGAGTGTTTTGGAAGGACCTGTTGCTTGCAATTACAAATGATAAACAAGAATATAGTTCATAGGAGGAGAACACGTGAATGGAGAAATTATTATGTATGTACTAGAATTTATATTCATTCTTATTGTGCCAACTGGGAGTAAATGTTCTTTAATATAATTACACTCTGGTGCAGTTTGAATCTGTTCCAAAGAGCAGAGCTTTGCCTAAAAACTTCTTTTGTTTCTTCTGTTAGGGAAAATGTTGGATTTCTTAAAAATACTGCGTCACTTCAGCCTTCGGAAAATCATTAGACAAGAAGAAATTAGATTTTTCTGAGTTTCTGGAGAACCTTTAACTGCTTAGCGTCTTGTGTTTGTTAAAATGGGACTGTAGTGCAGCTTTTGAAGTTTTTGGTAAGTGATGTGTCATGGAAGGATAATAGGAAATAATAATAGTAATTTTTTATCAGTAAAGGCAGAGGAATTGATGAGGTAGGTGACCTTTCTTAAGTCTTTGGGGAAAATGTTAATATAGAATACACTCACTTAGCTAACATTAAACAACTATTGCTTGATTATTTTTGAAATGTTGTAAAGACAAGTTTGAGGACGTCAGCAGCAGGAACAAAATTCCTGTAATTTTGTCTGCAACAAAATTACAGTAGTTTTGAAGACTCCTTATATATGCCATTGCAATTTTACCTGACTTTTCTGTCCTGGACTTAACACTACTCTTACTTGTCTCTTTGACAGGTTTATAATTTTCATTAAAAGCGTAATCTCATTGACATGACTTTAAAATCTTTCCTAGAATCTTCTTCTTAAGTATCCCTAAGCATACTTAAATGCTGATTATTTAACTTAAATTGTTCTTAATTTAAAGGTATTTGCACAAAAACGTTTGGGTATTTTAAAATGATGCTCAGAGGACTCCTGCAGGAGTTGTTTTACCTCACCCAGCTCAGTTGTGCTGACCTGGATTACTCTGTCAGGGTTATGTGCTTTGTGTGTGTGTTGTGATCCATACTGGGCGGCACCAGCAGTTTTGGTCATGATCTGGGATTGGCTTCTGCTCAACACATTTGACTACAGTCTTTAATAGTACTTGATATTGATATAAACTTGGATTTAAAACAGGTTTGTGGGTTTTTGTGGATTTTTGTTTGTTTTTTTTTTTCCTCTTCCCCCCCACCTCTGTATCTCAAATCCAGCTGCATGAATTTGGAAAGTGAAGCAAGACTTCCTTCTTGTTCCTGATGGAAACTGAGCAGAACAGCCCTATCTCCAGGCTGGGTAACTGGATCCCTGACAGGAAGGTTTCACAGGGCTATTGTGTGACAGTAATTACCAACCCTGGCTCTGTAGTTCATTTAAAAGTAATGACTAGTGGATGTAAAAGGAACAATAGATGTTAACTATGGAATACATTAACTCATGGAGATGCCAAGGGAATTTAATTGATGATAATTAGAAATTTGAATGGGGATAGGAAAGAATGTTGAATTTTGCATTTTGTATGCCTTTTTTTTTTTTTTTTTCTTTTGTTTTTCTCTTTTATGGTATAGATCTGCTGAATGAAATCCATGTGACAGATAATGTCCCAGCAGCTGTGCTCTCTGCTTCAGGGAGGGCATTCTGGGCTAAATGGGAATTGGCTTTCTAGAACTACTTCTCTAGCAAAGTAGTACTTTTCACTAATACTGTGCTTCCTTTTAAAGGACCTGAAATGAAGACTCCTTACAGAATATTTTGTCTGATGCTGAGAACTCTGTTACTTATTTTAAATAAGTATAAAGAATTGCAGCAGTTCTCCCATATATCTCAGTGTTGGAAGGCAGATACTGCTTGAATTTCTAGTAAATCAAACAGGATCTAGAACTTCTGAGAGCAAATATGAATTTCAGATCATACTGGCTAGTGCAGGTATTCCCAGTCTGGGAAATATTTAATGTGCTGCTGGCCTGGTTTGGCCATAATCTGTTAGTGGGATCCTGCTCCTGTTAAAATCAAATCTGACACTGCACATGGAGGCTGCAGAGATTGTCTAAAACAAATACACTGCTTCTCTTTTCTGCCAAATGAAGGGTAGATTTAGAGTATGAAGTGTCTACCTGTTTTGAGTCTGACACTTGAAAATTACTATCATGTATCCCAAAATGATAAAAAGGCCCCATGAATCCTAAAGAACAACTGGGTTGTTTTTTTTCCAGTCTGCCAAAGCAGGAGCTGTCTGTTGGACCAGTGATGGCCCAGGATGGTTACTGGGGAAAGCAGAGGCGTAACCAGTGAGAAACATCTTTCCCTGTGAACAGCTGTGGCAATCTGCATGAAGTTGAATTGTAGCATTATCAGTAATCAAATCAGTTGTTTCCTGAACAGCATTTAGGACTTGTTCTTCTGATGGGACTGACAGATACAGGGGAAAGTACTGCAGTGCTGTTTAATAACCTTTAAAGCTTTTCCTTTACTTAGGAGGAAGAGAATTTCTGTTCTGTGGAAAACACATGTTTTGGTCTGTGTTTAGTAGCAACAAAAATACAAGTGTTGAACCTTGCTGCACATTTTTCTGAAAGCATTTTGCTAATGCAGTGTACTGTGCACCCTTTCCCCCTCATGAAGATGTTGCAATAAGTAATAGAAATGTGATTTGAGTAGTTTGGTGCTGCAAAACATGTGAATTTAGTTACCCAATGTGGCCTGTTTCTCCAGCTGAATGATTATGACTAAGTGTGGTATATGCAATTTTGACTTTTAAGTTAGTTCCTAGTTTGCTGCTTTGTTGTTTAAATCACTTTCTAAATTGTTAATGTGAAAATAATTGCTGTATAAAGTTGGTGGTATAATTGTCTAAGGCTCTTGGATGGACTGTGTGTTTTCTCAGAGCTGTGAAGAGGTGTTTTGTGGGGCTGGAGAAGGGTGGGATGTGTGTGTCCACTGTCCAAAGGACAGAAGGGTGTTTATGCTGCTGGGCAGAAGGACACACATTGCTGGAGCACGGCTCTTCCTGTGAACTCCCAGTTAGTCATTCCTGGGGAAGAGCACAGTCACCACAGTGACACTTCCCAGAGGTGTCATGGCCTAATCCACGCCTGGCCTCTCCCTGGGTGTCCCTGTTTGTCACCAGGTGCATCACAGCGTGGTGGGGACATGTTGTCACCCAGGCAGAAACACCCTCAACTGCAGCACCGCTGTCCCTGCTCCGGGGAAGGGGTGGGGTGAGGAATGTTGTCTGTCCTGGGCAGCCGAGTTCCCCGTTTGCCTGCTCACTGTTTCCTGTTGTTGGAGCTTTAAAAGCAGTGCCTGCAGGTGAGGATTAGGAACTGCTCTTCCATGGGAGATGGGGATGCAGTGCCTCGAGGTCACAAGTGGAAATGGCAGCAGCTGGCTGGCAGCTCTCTCGTTCCACCCTGCAACAGCATCCAAAGTTCAGACCTTTGGGGGAAGGAATTATTTTCTGAGCAGCCTTCTTCCCTTCTGGATAAAAGCTCATGTTTTGAATAATTTGAAGCTTGAGGATGTAAGGCTACTATTCAGATCTGCCTGCCACATGAATAAAACTGATACCTTGCATCTTCAAAATAAACACCAGAAAAACCCTGAAGAGACAGCCAGAGAATGGGGAGCAGTGTGGCCTTCAAAAGAAGGAGCACTGAAAGCCTGTGTTTCTGAAAGCACCAATATAATCTGCAAACCATCAGTTTGGAATTGTGCCACTTCAGATGGTGAGGCTGGAACATCAGGTCTTCAAACAGCTGGGAGAGGAGCTGAGGAGTAAGGGAAGGAAATGAGTGAGGAAGATGTAGCCAGAAATGAGAAAGAAATGAATCTGTTAAAATGATTTAAGGGATAAAAATGTATGGTTCAAGAGCCTGATGAAATAGCTGTATCAAAACCTAACACCTACTGAAGGAGCTGTCAAGGAAAAAATTTCTCAGCATCTGCTTTGGGAAGGAAAAACAAAATGAAACCCAAATCCTTCACAATAAAATAGAGTTTGTGTTCAGGAATAGATTGGAAACATGTCCTTTTATATGACATAATTCATGGTGCAGCAACGTGCTTAAGGTAGGCAAATACTGGCTAATCAAGAATTTCCTTCCATTCTCTGTTAAGTTAATCATGATGTTAAAATCTCGCTTGTTCAGTAAGCAGTAAAATCTCTTTTCAGTACATTTGGTGTGTGCAAGTAAAGTTCATCTGTTTCAGGTCATTAGCACTGCATTAGCACAGCATGGCAACTGGTGTTTAAACACGAGCTAATTAACGTTCAGTGTAAACACAGTGTGCTAAAGAGCTATCCAAACCCATGAAGTTCTAGCTGATAGAAAGTGCCACAGTGAAAATGCTGTTGGGGGGAGGAGAGGGGAGGAGATTCCTAATCTTTTTCTCCTGCTTTCCTAGATTATTGATAAATGGTTAATGCTGAACAGCAGAAGAGAAAGGGTCAAACTGATGCCAACAGCATCGTGTGCAAAGGGGATTTTGTTATATTTCTGGAGGTTTGATTATTGTTTGTTTGTTTTTTTCCTTCCTTAGTGTATAGTGTTGTGATGGCTCAGTAACCTGGAAAATGTGTAGGGTTTTTGTACTTTCAAATTTTGGTGTGTTAGTTTTGCAGTTTCACAACTGGGCCAAAATATTAAACATGTGTGATAGCTGATGACCCAGCACTGTGGAAATGAGGTTGGATGCCTGTCTTGTCTGATAGTATTTTTTTCCCTCTCCAAAATAAATTTGGGTATGTTTGTCCAAAAGATCTGGTAATTTGCAGACTGAACTATGTGAAATGGAAACATGTCCATGGTGGACAGCAGAGAGAAGCATGGATTCTGTCTGCTGGTGGTTCCCAGGTGTGCTAATCCAAAATAAATTTCTTACCAATCCTAGCACTCACCAAGTTATCCATCCAGGTGACTACTAAGTGTATATGTAAACTCAGGAAACTGAGAGTTCTCAATATTTGGGTAAATAACTACTTGATCCACAGGCATAGTAAGAAAGGTAACAACGTGCTGAGCTCCAGGCACATCTCCATCACTGAAAGGAGTTCTCTGTTAGTGCTGCTGGTAATACGTGGATGGGTCAGGTGGATTTTGGGGAGGACAGAAGAAAACTGTTCCATGGTAAAAGCTGAAGTCAGAAGTGATCTTCAGGAAGAATTTTTGTCTCCTAAGCAGTCTTCAGAGCAAGGGTGAGATCTCAAGTGAAAGCTTGACCAGGGTCTGAATGTTTCTTTTCATCTTTTGAACCCAGACTGGCTCCCTGTTATATGCCACAGAGATGAGACTTTAAAAAAACAACCAACCACACCCTGAAATTTCTGAAGGCTTTGCATGAAGCAGGTTAACGTGCAGCTCCTTCTGTACAGCCTGCTTGGGAAGTCCACAAATGCTGGAAGAAGCAAGGAATTGTCAACAATTTAGGAGTCATAAAATGGACAACTGCAGTGTGTAGGAAGTTGTGGACAGATACTCGCTCTGAGTGAGCTGCATAGCAAAGATCTGCTGTTTTAAAATGTTGAACTCAGCTTAGTTTAGTGACAGGTTAAAAAATGTTTACATGAGCAGCTCTGCTAGGAAGTAGAAAGGGCTAGAACCTTTAGTAGGGTGATGATGCCAAACAGGTGGCACTGGCTTGCTGGATAATACAATCTGATATCAGAGCTGTTTGTGAAGTGCAATTTCTTCACCACCACATAATCATCCTTTAAACGTCAGCAAAGACCTCGCATTAATTCAGCCTGACAGGTTGATTACAGCATTTTAACAGCTTCTGAAAAATAATTCAGTTACTGAAGTGGTAAACTCGCTGCCTTGGCAGCGGAGATAAAGTGCTGCCTCCCAGCTGGAGAGGCAGAGCTGATGTTGTAATTCCTGGTCCATCTCTGGGTATGGTCACCAGTGCCTTGCTTTAAATGCATGCTATTTCCTTTCCATCTAAATATATGATTCATTCATGAATCAATAAAATCAGGAGTCAATAAAATGCTCAAGTAACACTGTCCCCACACAACAACCTTTACGTATTTCTGACCTTGCTTTGAGTTTCAAATTTTCTTTATTTATAAGGTATAAAGCATTACGCATTGCATGTGAAGGGACTGCATTAGGAGTGAAGAATTTCAGTGTACTGGGGTGGGACGGAGCTCTGGAAGTCAGAGGTACATCTGGCAGGGAAAACTGAAAGGTGGTGCTTCAGAAATGAACTGTAATTTCAGGGTACTTGAAGATAATTTTAACAGCGTTGTGTGTTTTAATTTTGCCATTTTGTGATACGTGGAAATATGTTAAGTAGCACAAAGTAACCTAGATCTGTAATTTTGAGCACAGACATCTCCTGCTTCTTGTTTTTTTGTTAATGTGAGTTGGTTTGGGAATTTTTTCTGCGTAAAATTGTGCTTGGCTTAATGCTTGAAAATAAGGGTGTTTGAGGGGGGGAAAACACATTTAACGTGGTGTTATGTTTTCTTCCCAGTCTCTGACACATCTCTGGAACCTGCAATGACAAGTCGGAACAGTAGCCATGCAGAGAAAACTGGTGAAATGTCCTCAAAGCAGTCAACACCAAAAGTGCAGGTCCAACGATCTGTCTCCCGAGAAACCATCACTATTCATTTCTCTGCATTTGGGAAGGAGGAAGAAGAGGAGGAAGAGGAGTTTAAAGAGTTTCTTGATGAGGAACTAGATGACCAAAGCATTGTAACAGCACTTGAAGCCAAGGAAGACCTCTGCTTTGAGCATACCGGCCATGACCTTTTTGGTCCAGCTACCTCGCTTAACATGGCCAACTCTGCACCACCACTGTCCTCATCGCCTGCAGTTCTGCCAACTGCAGAAACTGTGAAGCTGTTGGACTCTCCTTCCCCATCCCAAACAGTCAGTGCAGTGCCACCAGTCCTGTCTCCATCGTCACACTCATGTCACACATTTGGCGCATCAGGTGCAGCAGCACCACCCGTGGAACAGAAATCCAGTCTGTCTTCCCCGTCCTCGTCCCCTTCCAGATCAGTTGCCTGCTCTAGCGGATCATCCACAGTTTCTAGTTCAAAGCCTTTTAAGGGGTTAGTCAAGTCCTTCTCAACAGAAGTGGAACCAAAAGAACCCACCCCACCGACACGACACAGACAGTTAATGAAAACCTTGGTGAAATCTCTGTCTACAGACACTTCTAAACAGGAGTCTGAGGCTGTGTCTTACAGGCCACCTGACTCAAAACTGAACTTGCATCTGTTCAAACAGTTCACTCAACCTCGAACTACGGGTGGTGATTCTAAAACTGCCCCCTCCTCTCCATTAACATCCCCCTCTGACACGCGTTCCTTTTTTAAAGTACCTGAAATGGAGGCTAAAATTGAAGATACAAAAAGACGCCTTTCTGAGGTCATCTATGAGCCTCTTCAGCTGCTCAGTAAAATAATGGGTGATGAAAGTAGTAGCCACAGGCCCAAAGCCTTATCTTCAAGTGCTTCAGAACTCTCAAACCTTTCCAGTTTGAATGGCCATTTGGAAAGCAATAACAACTACAGCATTAAGGAGGAGGAGTGTGATTCGGAAGGGGACATCTCTGGGGGTGACCTTGACCTGGCTAAGAGCTATCAGTCAAGAGGGGCAGAAGAAAATGCAAAAGAGATGGAGACCAAAAGCTCTCAGTCCGCAAGCACAAAGGACGTGGGGTCAAAACCTTCACTTGTACTTGAAAAATGCTCGTTGTCTGCACTAGTGAGCAGAGAGGATGAGGAGTTTTGTGAACTGTATTCTGAAGACTTCTTCTTGCTAGAGGAGGAAAGCAAAACTGATAAACCTGCTGAAACTGTGGTCAGTCCTGAGGTGACTGAGGAAACTGTTACTATGCTCAGTAGTGAAGATGAAAATAATCTGGATGTGCAACAGCCCAAAATACCAGTGAAAACTTTATACTTACTAATACTGTTAGTCTATGCTTACCTTATTATCCCTCTCCCCAGCTATTTAAGTGGACTTTTACTTGGAATGGCCCTTGGATTCATGGTAGCTGTCTGTGTGATTTGGCTTCTTACTCCACGTACTCATGAGTATCTCAAATTGCATAGAAGCATGAAAAAGCGATGGAATACAGGAGCTCTAGACATCAAAGAACCTGAAATACTGAAGGTGAGGTCATGGCATTTTGTGTGTGTGCATGTCTGTGTGCATTATTTTGGGTAGAATGAGTAAACTAGATTTATCCTGAGGGTGTAAATGAGCTGAGATGTCCCCATTTGTAAATAGTTTTTTAGGGTCAACTCAATCCTGAGGGTGTAAATGAGCTGAGATGTCCCCATTTGTAAATAGTTTTTTAGGGTCAACTCACTTTGGCAGGGGCACAAATGCTTTAATATCCAAGAATATATAAGACTTGAGTGTCATTAGGGATTTGTAGAAAATGGAGTTTCTTCAAAAGTAAAAGGGCAAATGGCTTTGCTGATAGATTTAAAACAATCCAGCTGAACTACTGAGAGAAAGTAGTGTCAAAGTTTAGTGTGTAAAATAACATTTGTGCTTGAAGCTGCATCTTGGGAGATGTATTTTGTTTCTGGGATATTTTGCTGTCTGGGCAGTAATTTCTTTGTCTGGTGTGTTCATAAGCAGAGACAAAAGCATTGTGTTCAAGTAGAGCATAGAGAGTTGAGAGCATATGGGTCCTCCTCAAACATGAGCTAATTGAAATGGGATGAGGAATTATAGTTCAGCAAAATGCATCTGAGAGCTGGGTTTTAAATGAAAGTTTGTCCTTCCTCTTCTCTGACCTCCACTTGTTGAGATATTGCAAGTTGCTGTCACTTTGTGGGTCATTTTGCTGCCTGTCCAGCTGTGATCCATCCAACCCCTTTGTTCCTTTAGTGCTTCTGGTCCCTGTCCTGCCCTCCTCCATCTGTGATGAATTAAAATAATATTTTCCCAGCTGCAGAATTCTGAGCAGTAAAACACTTACTGGTTTCTGATGTGCAGCAGAAGCATTTCTGAGTGCTGATGGTATCACCTTCACTTATCCCATGTGTACCAGAGTATTTGTGGAGGCAGTTTTTGTAGTTGTGTAAATACTAAATTGAGCTTTTTGAAGATGTATCTCCAATTGTAACAACACAAAGGTTTTATAAATTTAAATTCAGATGTGTATATACTATAGCATCTACAATGTATTGATGGCTAATTTCATGTGTTTTTAGGTAAATGAAAATATAGAGAAACAGAATATAAAACTCTACTTATGTTGCATAAGGTGGCAATTACCTGTCTAGCCTTTATTCTTTCTACCTTGGTGTTTTTTTGTGAATGATAGGAGTTGTGGTTATTTTTTGCTGTAGTGAATTCAGACTGAGCACTCCTGTCTGCCCAATTGAATCACCTGCTGCTCCCATGTACAAACTGTTACAAACTGAGTTGAGTCCTTGTTTTTTGGAGCCAAGACCCCTTCTCAGTGCTTGAAAGCTGGTGAAGATCCTGATACTCATTATTGGGTGGTGGTAGGCTGTCTCTGAGATGTCAGCTTTTAGTTGGGAATCTTTAAACTACATTTTAATGCTTTTATTGAGGAGTTACATCTTATGAAAATGGCTGTAGGCAAGAAATGAACAGTGCAGAGAAGTCTGTATAAATGTAGATTAATGGTTTTTATGACCTGATGAGTATTTCTTGTGCTCATAACACACAAAGTAATTACCTTTAATATGTAAGTGCTTCAGGAGTTTAAAAACCAGCTCGGTGCCCATATTGTAGTGGAACATAATGTAATATGATTTAGCATATTGCAAGTTATTATTCCCACTTCATACAACTATTTTCTGTTTGCATCTATCAAAATGAGTACTGGACAGCTTAGATCCTTTGAAAAAGCAGCTAAAGACTTAATCTGTAACAAAACTCAGGGAAATAGAGGAAATCAAACAATGCTCTTGCATGAAGATGTTGTCTTCAGAACTTGCTGGTCTGGTATTGTGGCCTGGGCTGCTGTCATGTAGTTGAGATAAATGCTCTGAGTAAGATCCCTTCATATGGGGCTCAAGGATTTGGGATTCTGCCAAACTGCTGTCCAGCTATTTGTGCATTCTCCCCCATGTAAACGTTGTTTGAGAAGTTTGCATTTCCCAGGTTTCAAAAACTGGTGCAAAATTCCCCATAGCAATAGCTGAAATACTCGGGCAGGTTATTGTCTCCCACAAAACTGTTCCTTGGCAGTGGGAAAAGGTAGATTTCTGTGTAGTAAGTGTGTGTTTCTATAGGTGTCTGTACTTAATTCAGTCGGATGTCCCTGGTACATCCCCCCACCCTGAAAATGCACAAACCCCCTGCATCTTCATTGCATGTTTTTGTATTTGCCCATTCCCTTAGTTTTCAGTTCTCTGGCTTCCTTATCTTTTTTTTTTTTTCTCTGCCCACATTTTTTCCTTCTTTAATCCATTAGTCTTTTCTAACTTCTTGGCCTTTCGACTGTGCATTCTCTTGTGTTGTGCTGGCTGGTATGAAAGGTTTTAAGTAACAGCTAAAATGGAAAAGATAAATTTACCCTTTCCATTAGAAAAAACTTTTAGAGAGTGGCAGTGCCTGCTGGAGAAATGGAGGTTTTGAGCCACAGCTGTAGAGAAAGAGGAGGCTTTTTATCAGTGTGCTATTCCTGAGTACCATCCAAGGGATTTCATGTTTGATAGTGGCCTCTGGCAGACAAATGTTTTTTCCAGTTAAGGTGATGGTTGCTTCTCCTGCCTCAGACCTTTTTTCTGTCTTTGGATTCCCTGTGAATGAAGCTCAAAAAATGCATTATATTTTCCCCTCATTTAAGAAGCAAAATACTATTGAAGTATTATAAAGTAGTGGTAATAAGAGGGATGCTAATACACTTAATGTGATTTGAGTGATCACAGTCTTGAAAATATTTAGTGCTAAAGCATTTGATTATATAATTCAAAAATAATGGCTATTAACCAATTAATATCACTAAGAAACTTTAGGGACAATTTTAATACAGATTTGGGCTTGTATTGTGAAAGTCGCTTTTGTTGATTCTTTTATTTATGTATTTGAAAATATCACAAGTAATTATTTTAATTTATTTTTACCCACAGACCTGTCTGTGCTCCCAGCCCTCTGGGTCCTTCATAAGGATCTTTTGCAGTTCTCCCCATCCTCCCCTCTCAGGTTATGGTGTAAAACACCTCAGACCTTAAATAAGTCACACTAAAAAGTTGGCACCTACAAAGCCTTGCTATGCAGTTCTTACATGAATTATTCTGTTGAGCTGCAGTTTGAATAAAAGGTTTGGAGCCCAGAGCCAGGAAAGAGGAGAATCAAACTGGGGGGCTTTGAGGGTTTTGTGGGTGGCCATGGAGTGTTCCCGAGGGTGGAGCAGTGGCAGAGGTGGGTTGCAGCAGGGACCTGAGCAGCTCTGGGGGTTCCCAGCCTGGCCAGGCTCATTCTCCTGCTCTCAGCTGGGGCTGTGGAGCAACTGCTGACCTTTAAATGGACATCACAGGACCAGTGTACATGGCCAGCAGCTGCACTGTGCCATATGACTATGGGCATTGTCCTCCCAGAATTACTAAATTTCTTATTTCAACTTCTCTAGAACAGAGAAGACCTGTCCTAAAGTCACTCCTCTCCTAACAAGGAAATCCATTGTTGCTTCAGTAGTTTGGGAGAATTTATCTGTTGCTAGCACGTTATGGTAACACAACTTCTCTGTTTGGGTACATTGCAAAATGGTTTCCGTGGGCCGTGAATCTTTTGTTCCAATTTGGTTTTGCAAAAAGAGAGGCAGAGGGTATTTCTGCTGAAATTGTTGGTAAAGTGCAGGAATTTTGGAATGACTTTATCTTCTTGGATAATCTTCTCAGTGTTTTTTAAGCTAGGTGAAGCAATTTACAGAAGTGAAGATCACTGAAGTGAGAAGGCAGGTGGTATTGTTTAACACTGTAACTTGAATATTGTATCTAAATAACTTGAAAATCGAGGGCAAAGAAGAAACTTCATCCTTAGAAATTAGAAAACTAAAATTTTATGTACAAGGAGGGTTGTAGGAATGTGCTGCCTCTTTCATCCCAATTGTTGTCTGCAAATAAACCCCAGATACTTCAACCTCAACTTGGTTCTTCAGTTGCTGATAGCCTGGTGGTTGTTCTGTGTTTGCACTCCTGTTGGGCTGTGGGTGAGCAGGGGAGGCCCTCCAGGGTGTGAGAATTGTGTGTTTTGCAGATTGTACAGCTAATCTGTTTGTTTGAACTGGAAAGCCTGGGCACATGGTAGGGATCAGAAAAGCAGGAGGGATTTTTACTTCTTACTTTGGCACAGAGGAGTCAAGATTTCGATGAGTAAATCACTGCTTGTTTTCATCACAGTTCCATCTCAAGCAGGCTGTTAAGGGAATGTCAGGTGCAGTGTGACCTTCCTTCCTGGGTACCACATGTACCCATAAGTTTCCAACCTTTCTACTGAAAATAGAAAGCTTGTTAGACTTAGAGAAAGGGCTCATGTGACAAAGCTTTCTGCAGTGACCCACTCTCCAGGCAGCCCTTTCTCTCTGTGCCAGCTGGTGCGGTGTTGGCTGAACGGCCTTCCAGGAGAAGGCAAGGAACTTCTGAGGCAGCAAATTCCCATCTGTGCACTTGCCTGGCTGCAGGCCCCAGACTTTGTCTGAGCTAGAAATAGCTTGGAGATCTGACTGGGGGCAGGTGGGAGTTGCTCCAGAGCTCTGTGGGCCATATGGATATTCCAGTTCCCGCACACGGTGGCTTTGGGCAGCTCATGTGATGTTCTTGTGCTTCAGTAAGTCCAGCTGGAGTTCCTGGCTGAAAATTAATTGCTGTCTGCTCAAAGATGTCTTGGCTAAATCATTTCTAGGAAGGAGATGGGATATGCCTCAAACCTGCCTCAGCCCTGCTGTGCAGAGTTTCATGGCTTATAGAAAACTCTCCTTATGCATTGTATTTCCTATAGGGGAGTCGTGTATAACCCAGTGTAAGAAAAAAACAACCATACAGCTTCTTCAAAGAGTATGTCCTGGTATAGGCATTTCTATTAATAAAAGACATAATCTGCTTTGGAGCTGAGCAAAGATGAATGACTTAATCTTTCCTGAACATAAAAGAAATGCTAATTTATCTAGTTTTTTCAGGCTTTGTAGTGAAAATGGAGCTAGATGTTGGAGTAAGCAAAACAGATATCACTGTTACTATGGCACCTAAGAAAGTGTATGCTGTCTACTGTGAGAAATGATGTGGCACTGAAACGGAAGAAAATGAGCACAAAAGTAAATTTTACATTTCTGTGAGTGAGTGGAAACTCCTTTAATAAGTTGAAATCTCTCAGTAATTTTTGGGATGTTTTCCATAAGGTAGTTAGAACTTTTTGTTTTGAGAAATCCTGGGGTGCTCGTTCAGCTCTCCCCACTTCCCCCCACTGTAATCACATAGGTGTTTGTAAAGCTGCCATTTGACTTTCTGCTCCCCTTCACTTTCTGTTGACATTGATGAACATTGAGTATGCTGAATTTAAGGTTCTGATGTGCAGATAAAAATAATGATCAAAGAATGTTGTGTGGCAGGTTAAGAGGAGGAAAACTTCTCCTTGAATGAGTATTCTGCCAATCTTCTACCCCATTTATCACCTCTATTTCTGTAATCAGATGTTGGAGGAAGGAGCAACGTCACCCCCATGGTCAGAGTCAGCACTTAGAGGCTTGTTCCAGCAGGACTGGCTGGTTTGTGTTGTGCTTCCTTTACAGCACAGAAATTAAATGAGATTAATCCACATGTATGATCCTGTGTTGTAGCTGGGCAGTTACACAACATGTTAAGTGATCTCAAGCGATGATGGTGCATGAAAGCAAACCCCATTGTGGTCTTCCACTGAGTCCTTAATTGTGGTGATTACAATGTCTGTTGTCTGTGAGCAGACAGGCTGTTTGCTTTGCCTGGGCTCTGGGCGATTAAAGTGTCTGAGCCTGCTGGGAGCAGAGGAGCTGCTGTGCTGCTCAGCCCTCCTGCCCTCTGGCTTTTCCTGGCATCCTGCATCTGCACATCCCTCCGTGGCTCCTGGGGGTGAGGTGAGAGCACCCTGTGCTGCGTATAATCAGAAAAAACACAGCGTGTGCTTGAGATCTCACCCTCATCTCATGCTCTGTTGGTTTAGTGCTGCCTCGTTTAGGGCATTTATTGCCTCGTTCTGTTTGTGCACTAAGTGAAATAACTTTGGCAAAAGCTTGGATAATAAAGTTTTTAGATACATGCTGTACTTGGTTTTCCAGCAGCTTAAAAGCCTGTTAACAGTGTCTTCTTCTCTAGGGATGGATGAATGAAATTTATAATTATGATCCAGAAACATACCATGCTACGTTGACTCACTCTGTCTACGTGCGACTGGAAGGCAGCACCCTACGACTTTCAAAACCCAATAAAAATATTTCTAGAAGAGCTGTGTACAATGAACCAAAGCCTGAAGTCACATATGTCAGTCAAAAAATTTATGAACTAACAGACAGCAAGGTGAGTGTCTTACTTATATCTGATTTTAACAAAGGATACTGTGCAAATTCTTTTTAACTCTGAATTTTTTTTCACTCCTCTATTTTCACATTCTGTCATTATTTGAACAAAACTGTTGTCGTGACTAACTTGCAAAAGATTGTGCTGGGGAGGAAGATTGAGCAGGATTTGGAAGAAAGTACAGTTTTACACAATAAGGGAAAGGCATGATTTTCCTCTGGCAGTTGAGAGCAGAGTTAACTCCTGGGAGCTCTGAGACTCGTTCCCAATGCATGAGATGACTGCGGGGCTGTTCTGAAGGTTACTCCAAAATGCCTCATCTTTGGTGGTTGTCTTTACCCCACGGCAACTGAGACAATATTTACATTTCACTCAGAGAGGGAGTGTACATCGTATGTGAATGTGAAAGAGGAGAGTGAGAGGTGTCTGGAGTGGGACCTGCTCTGGGTACCCCAGTCTGGGGAAGGAGATGGGGATTTGTGCAGTTGGAAGAGTGCATTAACAATAATGGTAGGACAGTTTTTCTACATGATGTTTTCCTCCCTCAATATGTCAAGAGTTGCCACGTGAAATTGATTCCATTGGCATTGGTTTAAGTAATACATCAATACCTAATTATTAAGGGAATGGATTTTTTTAATGTGTTGCATCAGTCGAGGGCCTTGGCAGTACAGATGTAGGAGGGAACCAGGCTTCACTTGACTGGAAGTGAGAGGGAGAGAGGGATCAAGGCAACAGTGAGGAAAACCTCCCTCCTTTTCTCTGACTCTGTATGGGAAAGGAGCGTGCTGTCAGCTCTGCTTTCCATTAAAGGAAGACAGTGAAAAAGATAAAGCAAAAACTTAGACTCCTGCCTTTTGCAGATTTTTTTTTTCCCATCACAAAGACAAGCAAAGCTGTCACGTACTGTGGGAGCACTTGACTGATGGTGGCACCCCGTGGAATCTTAGAAAAGATTCCCCCTACCCAGACCCAATTGATTACAGAAATGTTAAGTGCCCTGACTGTAATAAACAAATGATGCCTGTTCTTCAAGGTATTTGCCCACAGTTTTTGGGGAACACTGCTGAGTTTAGACCCCACATAAGAATATTTAACTCTTTTTTTTTTTAAACCAGTCTTCTAATCACTTGCATTGTTTTATTTGATATAAATATACAGAGTTTAGAATATAATTATCTGCAAATCAGTCTTATGGCTTGACTGTTATGTATTTAATGTGGCTGTCACCAACTTCAAACGCTTAATTTCATAAGGTGGGCATGAAAAGTTGTGTTCAAAACTCAGTTTGGACTCTGATTATTTTATCTCGTTATCTGTTTATCTCCCCATAGTCCCAGAAATAGTTCTTGGTTTTTCTATTTTTTCTGCAAACCCATGAGAATAAGATGATCTAAATGAAAACAGATTTTCTAATCCACATGGTATAATCTGCTTAAATGGCCTTTGTTTTCATTCCAAGGCTTGGCTCACCAAAGACTCAGTGATAGCAGTGGGTTGGACATCCACCAGCGATTCTGAGTCAGTTAAACCGGCAGATCCAGTGTGGGATAGTTATCTCTTGCATTCCTGTGTTCTTTACTTGAATATAGAAACACAGAGGATACAAGTGAAAAATAAATTCATTTAACCCTTTCATATATCCTTCAGATTTCCCTGGTTCCCAAGAGCCTGGCACGGAAACGGATTTGGAACAAGAAATACCCAATTTGCATTGAACTCGCCAAACAGGATGACTTCATGGCCAAGGCCCAGGCTGAGAAGGAGACTGCAGAGGAAAAGTTACCTGCTGAAAAAGTGGACTCGAACAGTGAGGACTCCAAGAAACCTCAGGATGGAGCCAAGTACACTTGCCAAAAGGATCAAGTGCTTTATCTCTTTGGGAGGACGGGTAGGGAGAAGGAGGAGTGGTTCAGAAGGTTCCTTCTCGCATCAAAGCTCAAGGCTGAAGCGAAGAAGACACCCAGTTTGTCTGGGAGCAAACCAGGTACTCAGATTTTGTATTCTTGTAGAAGCCTGTTAAAAGGAACAAACCAAAGTTATGTTTTGGTGGTGCCACAGTGATCTTTACAAGCAAAAGGACCTCTCATTGCCACCTTACCCCCACCTTTTCCCCCCTTGGCTCTATGCTTTAAATATTACTACTATTTTTAGACTATTTTATTTGGATACACTGTTTTTCAGTGAGTGTAATAACTTCTGTCATATTTGTAAGGATTAATTGTTCAGTCTCTTCTTTTGCTGTATGTTGGAACTGATCAACAATTGCAGTATTAGACTCAATTCTCTTACTACCCGTTTTTCATCCTCCATCCTTCCTTCCACTCTCGTCTCCTGTAAAGGGTAGAGGTTTCTCATGGGTTAGTGAGAAGTTTTCACAAGAAAACACATTTCTCTGTTTAAATAAAAGGTCCTGTACAAATATAGATACATGAATATATATCTCTGAACCAACCAACATGAGTCTATCATATTGATCAGTTATTTGGAATATTAATTTAAACCCATCCTCTGAAACAATTATGACTGACTGACTCATGCTTTTCTGTGTTTATTCTCTGAGAAGCTTTTTAAAAATCAGATAATATAGTTGTTTCTGGCACATAACTTCTTGAAATGCAAATGCAAAATTAATAGCTAATTAAATATATATAAATAAATAGCTGCATACTTTTGACAGTCTTTCTAATTGTAACTGCCTATGATTAGATTAGGGGAAAAAAACCTTTAGTCATAGGTGCATTTCAATCACCTGACTTTTATTTTAGGCATTCTCCAGCAGGGCTGTTGGGAATTCTGCCATGTGTGATACATATGAGAGTGTCCATATTTAAATATGCTATTGATCAGCTGACTCCTCCAGTCCCACACCCTGCTGAGTGCTGAATCATAGCAAATACTGCCTAATTTGGGTTTAGGACCACCTAAACACACAGCAGTAAAATTTACTTTTAGCCTTTAAAATCTGAAAGCATCATACTGGGTTTTTTTTTTTTTTCAGGAGAAATAACTGTGGAATAAATTTGTTCCTTTAAATTTGATGATGGTGTTTGTGGTATTTGGCTGTCAGGTTTGTCCTCTGTTGAACAGGTATTATTCCTTTGAATTTAGGGGTGCTGCCAGCACACAGTAGAGGTGATGGCCAGCCCGGAGCTCTCACGCACAGCCGGAGCAGCAGCAAGGGAAATGCAGAAGAAATTACATCCCAGCCAAAGCACAAGGACCTGGCTGGCAATGTGAAGCAGAAAATGCTTCTGGACTACAATGTTTATATGGCAAAGTGTGTTCCACAAGAAAAGAAAAGCCCTTCAGGTAGTCCAGTCCTCAGTGCAGACAGCAGCCCTACAGCTGTGAAAAAGGTAATGCTTGTCTCCAAAGGAACAGTGAACAGTGTCTGTAGCTCTTACTAATCCTTTGGCCTCCTGGACTGCATTTGAGTCACTCACAGTAAACACAACCTTAACACTAAATACAACACTCATAATGAACATTTCTTTAATGTTAAGTGTGACCACTGTTGGTTTAAAAGCTGTTATTCATATCATGCATCTGCTTCCAGTCTTTCATACAATACTCAGAACAGGGACTAGGAGGCCCTGGTGTAATGTATGAATAAACACACCTTGTGTTCCCCCAGGAAAACACGTTCTAGCCCCCAGGCACCCCTGAGGCTGTGATGGGGTTGCTGCTGAATGTGGCCCGTGTCAGAAGTGACTCTATAAATAGAAGAGCAGTGCTGGCAGGGAACCTGCGTCACAGCAGAGGCTCTCACCCAGCCGTGCTGGCAGGGCCAGGCTGCAGCCCTTGCAAGCAGGAGCTGCCAGGAGATGTGTTCAGAGCTGCAGCATCCACCTGCCTGTCTTAGAAAGCACTGCCTTTCTGCCAGCCTCAGGAGTGCTGCCTGCAATAATGCAGGGTGCTGAATTCTTCTGTCATTGCAGGTGTTTAATACATTGTGTTTCCTCCATGGAAACTTCCTGTTTGGTCGTGGTAGTGTGTGTACACCCCCAAAATTATTTCAGCTGCCTTGGCTTTTGTGTGTGTAGTCAGTGATGCAGCATCTGAATGTATAATATTTCCAGGTGTTTTGAGATGGTTCTCAAGGAAACCAAGACAGAATTCTCTTGGACTGTAAACAAAACCTTTAATACAGCAGAGGGAACAATACAGTTTCCTCAATCCTGTATGCAAACAGTGGAAGGAGGAGTGTGATTCCCTGTACTGTGTTTATCATCTATTTGTGGTGTTTCTGAACTGGATTTCAGGATGTAAGGTTCCAATTTTTAGATAAAACAAAGGAATAGTAGAGTACCTGTTTTTCCAGATCTGACTGGCAAGAGAGAGTATCTCTTACTGCAAGCACATTTGTAAGCCTGCCCACTCTGGGTTTATCTGCTTTTTCTGCCAGAGGTTAAATTACATACAACTTTCTCATTTCGTTGCCAGAGGTCAATCTATATCTGTGTGGTCTCGTTCCCTCTGCTGCGTGTCAGGACGATGACAGGCTCGTGGCAGCCCGGCTGATGCGTTTGTAAAGCTGCTCCCTGTGCTGAGCATTTGGTGTTCTGAGCTGACCCAGGCTCTTAACACTGAACTTCCCATATAAATCAGGGCTTTTCTGTCCTTATTTTATAGAATTTATAGAGCTGAATAACCTGCTGTATGTTTTCAGTTGCCAGATGCCAGCGTGGAAACGGAAGAAGAAGAAGAACAGGAGGCCTGGGTGAATGCTCTGCTTGGAAGAATATTTTGGGATTTTTTAGGAGAGAAATATTGGTCTGATCTAGTGTCAAAGAAGATCCAAATGAAACTTAGCAAAATAAAGGTACCTGATCTGGAGACTTGCATTATACACCCATCGTGGAGGAAGTGAAACACATAGTCTGAGTTTTAAAATAGTACAAGGAAGATTTATTTCACATTTACATGTAAAAGACAATAAATGTGCTACAGATTCTGATGGATCTCATCATGTTAACTTCGCTGCTTCTGTTTAAAATGAACTGCAGCTGGATTAGCTATTTGTATCTGTCAATTTTTTATGCAAAAATTAAAGTATTATTGTATTTGCATTAGGGATGAGTAGAACTGGTAACTTAGAACTGGTAACTTTTTAAGTGGAAAGACTGGGAATGGGGATTGGATGTATTTTGATGTGTTAAAGCAGTGTCTGTTCACAGGAGATATGTTTTCTGTCAGTTAGAAATAATTAAATGAATAGACACTCAAATCATGATTCTGTGCCTCTATTTTACTAAAACTATGATACAGATTTAAAAGGTAATGTTCCGTGAAATAATTTGCCAAAGATAAATGAAGCTGAGACATTGATAAAACATCACTGATAAAATATATGACCGATGGCAAAATCCAAAGAAGTCTTTGATTTTTTTTTCACAATGAAATAGGATTTACACTTCATTCTTGAGGTTTTTACATACTTTGACTAAAAATGCTGATGGTTTAAGGTCAGCATCTAAACTTCAGCATAATGTTAAAAACAAGTTCAGATGCCAAATCCCTCCCTAAAAAGTTTTGCAACTGGCAACTGTGAAATTCTAGAATAGTAAGAAATTTGTGTAATTACATTTGTGTTCTTTCACTTCAGTTCCATCCATTCCTTAAGTTCAATGAGCTTTCTTCTCTCAGGAAACTGATGTTTAGTTCCATAACATGTATTTGATTTTTTATTCTGTCCTTTTAGCTGCCCTACTTCATGAATGAGCTGACTCTGACTGAGCTTGACATGGGGATAGCAGTGCCCAAGATCCTTCAAGCCTTCAAACCTTCTATTGATCACAGAGGTAAAATACAAAAAACCTGCTGATATTGCCTTTGTATCTGTGGAGAAGAAAATGTTGATCTGTTTATCTTGTGCATGTTTTAGGTACATGGAATAAGAGCTTATTCTGAGATACTCAGGGGTCTTTGTCTCAGGCTCAGCATAAAAGTAATTCTTTATATATGGAATTGTGATCATGTCTTTCCATAGGAAATAATTACTGAACTAAACTAAAATTTGCATGCAACAGAGATGCAGACACTTATCTGACACTGTCATGGACTGCAGAGAGCAATGCACATCTCCCTGAGACAGATCTGATTCTGTACCATAGGAAAAACAGGTTTGGCTATCCCAGAGAAGCTGCCCTGTTCTGAAAATAGGGATTCAGAAAATATAATTGTAATAACTTAGAAAGCAAGGATATGGTGTTGTTTTGAAAATAAACTTCAAAACACAGAATCATTTTTTTAAGGCTGGATGACTTTCCCACTGCTGCTTCATGAATTACAACTGGTTTTTTTCTATTCCTTCTGGCTTGCATATGGTCACATATTTGAGGATACTCATGTCACTTTAGTTGTCTTGCAAGAAAGAACTTGGAATAATGCTTTTTAGCTTCAAAAGCATTTGTTCTACATGTTGAGGAAAGCTAGATGACATCTAAGATATAATCAGAGCAGTTTTTAATTTTAAATTGTGTCAGTTTCTCCACTCAACGTGGAGAATTTCTAATTGGCCTAAAGGGAAATACTTCCTTGGAAGACCTGGTGTGGTACCACCTGACCTTTGCAAGAATACTACATGCATGGACTTTAGGAGGAGATTAATTACTAAAAACTTTGCGCCACTCAAATCACTGACTAAAAGCATGAGGATAGTGAGTGCTAACCTTTCCCTCATAAAACAGAAAAAATAGACTTTGGGGAAATATTAAAATCCTCTTGGTCATACATTAGTTAATGGTGCCTGTTGTATCCAAATGCTGTTGTTTGCCCTTATCTACTTGAGACTTGCAACTCTTTGGGAAAAGCCTTATCTAGAAAACACTGGGTACTTTGCTCTCAACTTTTCCAAAGAATATTTTCCACTGAGCTTTATAAACAAAGCATGTTTCAAAAGAGCAAATTGTTTGGTCGTCATGAGGACAAAATCGGTCTTTTTAAGAGAAATAAGAGTTGAATAGATGGAATAAGCTGGAGTGCAGTCAGTATTTGGGGAACTAAAGGATATTTCTGCTTCTTGTCTTGTGGTTCCTGTGTGGGACAGCAGGTTCTCCATTGTGCTTAGGAAGTCCTCCAGAGTTCTCAATTAAGTGGTTGCACCATTGGTAGAAGTTTGATTTGGAGTTACAGAACAAAGGAAAACTTTTAAAAATCTTTACATGAGTGATGCTTGTGAAATGGTTTCATAGTTTCTTTTTAATCAGGCTCTCCTTTCCGGGTTCTTGTCAGTGTGTTTGCCTTTGCCTTGATTTAAACATTTTTTGAATTCCTTTCTCTGTTCTCATAACTTCAGTTGTAACCAAGGGCTGTGGTTCTAAGTCATGAGATGGGATTTAGGAGCCACTGAGTGCTTGGCTTCAATTAAGTGCTGAAAAAGCAATGACATCAATTATTTCCTTCAGTTTCTTGTTCAGTTAAACTGTGACAAGCAAACATTTATGGTAGGATTTCTAATCCTTTTAACTTCTTCCATGCTGTTGAATGACATGTGAACTCTTAGGGCTTTTAAGAGCTTGCAGTGAGTAATTACTGGAATAACTTGTTCTGTTATTATACTTAAAAGGACATAAACAAGGGGTTGACAATGGGAAATGCTTGTTTTCCTAAGAATAAATGTATTTCTTGGTAAGTTGGCCTATGGGTGAATGACCTGGTTTGTTGGGAAGTGTGGGGAAAAAAACCCTATAGTTTCAGGGCAGTATCCAGAATTAACACTTCTAGGTTTTTGGGGTTTTTATTAAGTGTTTGAGGCAGTCATTTGAGGTAGCTTTTTGTGAGGCTTTAAAACATAGTTACGAATTGTGATGTGCTTTGTTTCATCCATACTTTTCTTACCTGTGCTGGATTACAAAGAAAATACTTTTTTTATTACGTGCCTTCTCTAATTAACTAAATTTGTTAACAGACAAGGTTAGCAAAAAATCTTGTTTCTAAATACAGTCCTACTTGGGTGACAGCATATGCTGTGGCTTTTACTGTAATTCTGTCAAGGCTAGGGAACCAAAAAATGGAATAAATTGCACCATCTGCCCAATTCTTCACTCCCTCTCCCCCCCTTTTTCCCTCTGGAAAAAGTGTACGAACATTTTCCGGTCAGAAGGAATTTTCCCTCTCAGTAATGGCATCCTTTGCTTAATTTGATCTACTGTTAAAATGATATTGATGATTGAGTTCTGCTGACTCATTGATTATCCAAAAAGTCTGTTAAGCTGTTTTTTGTGATCTTACTGATACTTTCCTACTGTAAAGGAAAAAAATCCTTATAAGCTTGTATTTGAGTCCTTGTGTTTAGTTTTTAGAAAAGTGTTAGAAAAATGTCATAGAAAAGAGTTATTTGGGTTTTTAAAGCACCACCTTGCCTTCATCCTGCTCCCAGCATGTATCCTCACAGGGTGCCAGTGACCTTTGGGAGCTGCCTGTATTTCTGTTACCACAAGTGGCTGGCATTATGATAAGGATATGTTTTTGCAGAAAAGAAAACAGTCATTCTTTAACTGATAAAGTGTTTCTTTTCTAGAACAATGAAACACAAAGAGTAGTTACCATTTGTCCTGGTTTCAGTTTTATTCACCATTCATTGCTTCCAAATGAGTAACTAAAAGTGGAATGGGTCAGTGGTTGATGTGCCAGGTACTGGTCAGGGACTGTTTTGTGAAGCTGCAATATCTGGAAATGGAAGATGTATAATCTGTGTTTAGTGGCATCTGTTTTCTAACCTCTGGATGACAAATACCTACAGCTTTGGTGCAGCGTGTCACTTAAAAGGCTCGAGCTAGTCTTAAGGTATTCCCAGGACAATTCTTTTGGAGATTGCAAAAAGCAAATAGTTTGCACAGACAATAGGATTTAATTTAATATTGCACGTCCTGAGTTGTCTGAATAATGACCCTGTTTACACTGAATCATAAAAGAATGCCTGCAGCTCAGTTGCTGAGGAAACCTTGTCACAGATCTTCAATCCACCCCTGGCAAACAAGAGGCAGAGGCTGTGGTGTGAGAGAAGCAATATTGCTCTGGGATTTCGAGTTGTGCTTCTCTTGGACAGCGTCAGTGATGTAGAGGAGTGTCCCCATGACTGCTTGGCTTGGAGCAATGCTGTAAATAGTTTTGAAGTGAATCCCTGATGGTATTCTATTTCCTTGATCTCATTTCACATCTCTTAAGCAGTTTAGGTGTGTGTAAATCACAGTACATTTTTTTAGACCATTAGCTATATTCACTGCTCTCTTTTGGTGTGGCTTGGATTTATATCTGGCTTTGTTCCATGAGCTTAATGTGATCAGAAAACTTGCTTTGTGATTGCTCTTCAAGTGACATCTTTCCTGTTGTTTATTTTAGGACTATGGGTTGATTTGGAAATGTCCTACAATGGATCTTTTCTAATGACCCTGGAGACCAAGATGAACTTGACCAAACTTGGTAAAGAGCCGCTTGGGGAAGCCTTTAAGGTTGGCGACATCGGCAGGGAAGGGTAAGGGATGGCAATGGTGCTTTCACTGTGAAAAGCTGGGATTTTCCTGGTGTCTTTGCAGCTCTGGCTCTGCAGTAGATTGAAAGGAGTTTTGGAGATGTTTCACACAAGTGGGTGTGAACGTGGCTTTTCTGTGCAACTTTATTGTTTGGTTACGCTATTGATAATAATTTTAATAAAAGGCTTCTGTGGTACAATTATCTTACATATATATTTCAGTTGGGCTTTAAAATGTCCTGTGGCTAAAATTTAGTTTTGTCTTATACTTGATTTGGGGTTTAGGCAGATAAAACTCAAATACTGGAGATGCACACATGCAGGAATAGACAGGTGTTAAGGCTACTGCAGCACGGTACAGCTGCAGCTGGAAACCATGGAGCAGTAAACAATGTGGAAGGTCAACAGGCTCTGACTGTTATGTAAAGACTTTTTGAAAAGCTGTATTGCATCGTGGCAGTAATCACATCCTTGCTTTAGTCTCTGTTTTTCCTCATAGTCATCTTCTGTTTGCCTGCCATGCCTAAGTGAAATGCCTCATGTAAATGAAATAACAAGCAGACACCATAGAGTAACCCACCTCCTCTGTATTTGTGCTTTCCCTCTCATTTTTGCAATGTCTGAATGTCATCCATCTGTCCATAAGTGTTAACCTAGTGAGTGGCACCTATCAAATGTCCATCCCTGGATGGATCCACTCCCAGGTCTGGAGCCCATTTTTGGGGCTGTATTCTCTTTGTACTTCAGAAATCTGCAGTACTGTAGGTGGTCTCTGATTTGATCTACAACCACTGCCTACAAATCAAGAAACAGTCTCTAAATCTGGCCGTTTGTTTAGCTATGAACAAAACAATTCTTTCACAATTAAGATACTAGATGCTTTGTATACTCATGTTGTAGCTCTGACCATTTATTCTGAGATATCTTGAATACTTACAGCAGCACTATATTTCAGTGCAGTCATGACAAGAAAATAAATGTGAAAAAAACTAATGGCTGAATGATCTCATACACTGGTAGAATTTCAGAGGATTTAAAATCGACCTAGATTCTCGTTGTCACTGCTTGAAATAAGTATTTCTCAATTTACATCACTATAACTGGTAGGTGTGAATTTTTCAAAATCCCTTTAATCCTGCCTGCCCAAAAAATGGGGGATAGAGGAAGAAACGTCTACACAAATCAAATTCTTGCTTTTCTTCCCCACCCCTTCAGCATTTTCTTTGTGTATTTTCATATCTGTTCAGTGCAGGAACAGCCTCAGAAATAATTAGTGAACACTCTGATTCATATATAAAAATCAGGTTGCTGCTGGCTGAGCAATAGGCCCCCAGCAAGGCAGATTTAAGTGCCTGTAGCCAAGCAACCAATTACTTGAAGGTATCAGCATTGCTCCCTGCACAGGGCTGGGATGTTTCAAAGCTCAGGGCCAGGTAGCAGCTTTACACAAAGAGCAGTCTAATGTATTCTAGTTGGGATGAGGGGTTTTTTTGTTGCTTGTTTTTTTTTTTCCTTTAAGAAAATGGATATTAAATAAATTAAAGAGTGAAAAGTATAGAACAGTTTGATTCTCATCTATGCCTTCCAATGTGTTAGTTAATTTTAATTCTGCTGGCTTTTTAAATTATCAGTTGACAATTGCTGTGACAAATCAAATCAGTCTGCATGTGTTTGCATCCATGGTCACGTTGTCAGTAAGTGATGCGTGTTGGTTGCTGAGCTCATTCCTGGCTCTTAGGAGCTCAGAACAAACCATCTCTTGAGATGCAATAACCACAGAGTGGTGTGAGAAAGGCACCTACTCATCCAGAGAGAGGAGAGTGGGGGAACAGCTCTGGGGTTTGACTGTCTGTGCCTGTTGTCAGTGTACAGCAAGACAAATGGGTCACTGTTGTGCTTGCTGTTTGAAATAGAAGTGAAGTGTGCCGAGACACAGTCTGGTAATGCTGTCTTGTGTGCCCTCTCGGGAAAATGCTGCTCTCAGAAAGGCTAGGAAACTATTTAATTGCCAATTTTATAAAAGTAATACAGTATAGATTCTGCTAAACAGGAGATGAGGCAAAAGCAGGCAGGTTAACCCAAAGTTACTGTAGCTTCATAACCCATCAGTCCTTTTGGCTTTGTTGAACCACATAAAAACAAACTGACAAATGGCAATTCATAAAATATTGTGCAATCTTTACAGGAACAATACAGTAGCTCCAAAGTGATTTTTTTTTTCTGCCAATGTTTGTGTCATATAAATGGTCCATTGTATACAGAGCTCCCCTGAAATCTCACTCAAGCTTATTTATTGTTGCTTTGTTTAATGCGAGGAAATCCTGTGGTCTGAGCCACTTGGTGCTTGTGAGGCACTTCAGAGGACCCCTTCAACTAGGAAATAAAACACCTTCTTGTAAGCAGGTGACACCTTTGAAGGATTTGAGGATGCCCTGAGCACACTTTGAGCTGTTTGCACAGGAAAGAGAAGCGAGGTCACAGCCTGGTAGAAAACGTGTAGTTTGACTCTGACCTAAAAACGTGAATTTCTGTGAGGAACAGCTCCAGCATTGCTATTTGGGCCAGTGACAGGCACCAGCCACCACCCCCACGTCCTCAGGGAGGTGGCTCAGTTTGGTTTGCTCCTTCGCTCTCTGCAGGTACAAAATGCTGCTCTGCATAGGAAGAGCTTTGCAATTCTGATTCCACAGCCTGGATAGGAAATGTTTCAGTGTGGGCAGGTCCTGGGATTGCTGCTCCAGTGGGGAAGGAGTCCTGTGCACTGTGAGCTGCACCTGAACTGTCCCTTCACATCAGCACTTCATGCAGCAGCCACCAGTTTGTTCTGTGTGCAGAGTAACAGGCAGTGGCCTCAGTCCGTGCCCTGTGTGAGGTTATTAATTCATCAAATACATTTCCAAGAACACACACAAAAAGAAAGAAGACACAGCTATAAAGTGTATTCTGAACATGCTGTGTAGTATTATATTCCTGGGTATAGTCCCTAGGGCTAAAGCCATATGCTTTTGAAGCCTGTGTTGTGTAACTGTTTCAAGCTCTTGCATTCAGTGGAGATCTGTTAATTCTGACGTGTATCCACTGTATCCTTCTCTCATTTAAATCCGTTTAAAAGATTTGAAATTTTTCGTGTGATTGTGGATGTAAAGTCTTCCACAGTTTAAGTCTAGGAATTAGTCACTACTATGTTGTAGTTTGTTCCCAAAGGGCAACATTTGTTTATTACTTCACTGTTTTCCCCCACAACATTCAAACACAATGATTTGTCCAACTCTAATTCTGCTCAACTCATGGAAATCCAGGAGCAGCGACAGAGATGCTTCCAAACGTATTTAGAATAATCTCCACATTTGATTTGAATATGTAGACTAGCCACCCCCATGCCAGCCTCTTTCATGAAGGATTATGTCCCACTGGGGAAAACAGATTTCTGTTTTGAAAGCTGGTTCTGCCAGACTGGCTTCAGAGTGGTTTTGTTCTTTTAGATAGTATTTATAAAGAGGGGAGGGGACTGTTCAGAAGCTGTAATGTCAGCCAAAGCTGTACAAGATGAAGAGCTATTTAAGGCTATTACATTTGACCTGGAAATTGCATTGTTTCAGTTTCAGGCCAAGGGCGTATTGTCTTGCAGACAGCGATGAGGAATCCTCCAGCGCCGGCTCCTCAGAGGAAGATGATGCTCCGGAGCTGGCAGGAGAGAAGCAGGTGACCCCCGGAGCAGAAGGGTGAGCATTTGTTAATCCTGCCCTCCCCCGATGCCATACCCGATGCCGGTCCCTGGTGCCTTTGTCCCCAGAAGGGCAGTGAAGGATCCCGGCCGCCTTTCCCAGGGCAGAGGGCAGCACTGGAGCCCTGCCCACCCCAGAGCCCTGCAGGGGCTGCTCCCGCCTGCCCTGGGGACCTTCCCCAGCGTGTCCTACCTGGTAGCAGAGCCAGGAACAGGATTTTGTGTGAAAACCTGAAACCTGCTCTCTGCAGTATTACCCCTACACTGATCCTGCCAATCCCTTATTTCCACAGTTCCATTTTCTTCAAGAAAATAACTGTTACTCAAGCCTGTTTTTCTTGCTCAGTTATGTGTTGTTTTTTTTTTTTCCCTTGACACTTCATGTGTCTGAGCTGTGCAATACTGCCCTCTGATGCTGTGCATGGATTTCAGAGAAAATCTCCCAACATCAGTGATGCCACATCATTTCTTGTTTTGGCTGCTGCTCTGATTTTTTGCTTTCTGCATCTGATTGCAATTATGCCATGCAATGAGAAAGCTGAATGTGTGAGCCCAGAATGTCTGAGACAGTCACAATGTTTTTTATGTCTGAACATATCTAAGTGATTTTTACAGTGAATATACCAGAAGACTCATGACTTATTTCAAAATGTTCCAGAGAATTTTAGTATTTTACTCCTGAACACTTTTGAAAATTGTGTGAAGAGTTGTTTGAATTACTGCAGTTGATGCATTTCATATCTTCTTGAAATTTATAGATGATATAAAGAATTCTTTATCAAGAGGACAAAGAAGGAGAATGAAGAATCTTGATGTAAAATACTGAAAAAACATTCTTACACCTGTTAAAATCTGCATTACTATCACTATAGAATCTGATGGGAGAATAACTTCCTTCTCTGGGTAAAGATACAGCTAGTGTAAAATCCCAAAGTTGAAATTTATTTACCTTTTTATATCAGCTGAACAGTTTTTTGTCTTATGGTGTGCTAAGGACAAAACTGTAAAAGCTTGTGTAAGAATAATTTTATTTCTTCCCTGGATAGGAAAATGTCATTTCCTTAGGAAGGTTATCTCTATGTAACACCAAGAGCCACAATTACACATGATATTGTATGTGGAAAATACCAAATGTGCTATTTTTGGAGTGTGTATTTCCAACATGAGATAGGGGTAAGAAAATACATATTCAGCCCTTGAAGCATCTGTTTCCAAAGCCAGGAATGCTGTCTGACACAATTGCCAGGAAAAGCCCACTTTCTGCAGACATAGTTAACCATTTTTGGAATATCATTCCACCCGCTGCCAAAATTGTTTTCCTCTTCTTTTTCAGCATCCTTATACTTGTAAATGCAACAGTACCTTAAAATTAAAACATTTTTTTGTTCAGCACACACAGTGAAATAATTAGACACGATGGTTGGGCCTTCTATGCTGATTTGTGCTCGTCTTGGTGCATCAGTGTCTTGACAATTTTTTTGGAATGGTAGCAGACAAGTTGTCACTTCTCATGCCAGCTTGCTGGCATAAATGATCTAAGTGTATTTGCAGTTTTTAAAAAAATGCTGTGTTTCCAGTGCCATCTGGGAAGGAGTGTTCAGACTGAAGAGAGTTTCTGCCAGACACTTGGAGCTGACAGAATACAGCTGCTGGGTGCAGGCCCTAGGATGTACCGCTTGGCCCTGTATCTGTTCACAATTTATATAGCAAAAACTTTAAATTCGATTAATGATTTAAATAGAAAAATCCATGTCTTCGTTAGCAAATAGGTCTAAGAAAATTATTTTGATGTCCTTTTTCTGTCCTCTATCTAAAGGTATGTTGGAGGATATCGGACAAGTAAAATCATGAGAATCGTGGATAAAATTACAAAGTCAAAATACTTTCAGAAAGCAACAGAGACTGAGTTTATTAAGAAGAAAATTGAAGAGGTCTCCAATACTCCATTGCTGCTAACAGTTGAAGTACAGGAGTGCAGAGGAACACTAGTGATTAACATTCCACCTCCACCCACTGACAGAATATGGTAAGAGGAGCTCAGAGCAGAGCTGGGCAGTGTCTCAGGTGTGCTA
The DNA here is from genome assembly GCF_021018805.1 of Prinia subflava. NCBI lineage: Eukaryota > Metazoa > Chordata > Aves > Passeriformes > Cisticolidae > Prinia > Prinia subflava. The sequence continues at coordinate 14,849,291 of NC_086258.1, forward strand.
CACAAGGGATTGCAGCTAAGAAGGGTAAAGTCTGGCTCGAGTGGGTTTTGGGCAAGGTTCAAAGTTCCTACTAAGGTAGAAACTGTTATTTAAGGGAAAATTGTTACAGGTTTAAGCACTTCTTTTGTTGGGCTATGTGTAATAAATCCTGCTCTGTTCTCCCTCCCAAGGTACGGCTTCCGAAGGCCTCCCTACCTGGAGTTAAAAGCACGGCCAAAACTTGGTGAGAGAGAAGTGACTCTGGTTCATGTAACAGACTGGATAGCAAGGAAACTGGAGCAGGAGTTCCAGGTGTGCTTCCTTTACATTCTCCTTTCACTGATTTGGTCAATTAAAGGGGTGGGGCATTTAATTTTTACATGTCTCCTGTTTAATTTATAACTAGGCATGGCCTCCTGGCCAGTGGGATGGATGTTGAGAACTCAGCTGAAGCTGACTCCTGGGAGGGTCTCAAGACTCATGTGTAGACCTGGGTGGGAATCTGTTTTAGAGATGAAAATTATGTTTCTTTGAAATAGATACCACAGTAAAATTTGTAGTACTCAAATAAGAACATGATCTTACATGTTCTTAGATGACAGGAGGGCCAAACTGTTGCCTAAAATTAAGAACAGATAAGGCACTATTTCCTCTTACTACTTCCTTTAAAGTAATTTTTTAAAAATCATGCTGACCATAATGCAAAAAGGAAGAAGCCCCCTTCAAATGAATATTGGAATAGTGACTAGCTTGATTCTGGACCCTAACTTATACAGTCAACCAGAAATCAAAACCAGTTGTTTTTACTAAAAGTGCGTTTTGAAAGTATATGGATGGGTAAGAGCTGAGAAAGCAACTAGGAAAAGTTGGTGATGTTTCCTGTAGTGTCATTTTAATTGAATGAAATGTGCAGAGATATTCGTGTTTCTGAGTTTCATTTACAATGTCACACAACAAAATGGTGTCAGTTCATGGGCACTGCACTGCCTCAAACAATGCTGAGCTTAAGAATCTTTTCTCTGTAAATGTGTTGCGTTTTTTTAACTAAAATTGGAAAACTTAAGGTTTCAAGTGACATATGTAATGTAACTTCACTTCATTGCATCTTTCTCCTAGAAAATCTTTGTCATGCCAAACATGGATGACGTCTATATTCCTTTAATGCACTCGGCCATGGATCCCCGCTCCTCCACATGCCCTCCTCAAGATCTGAGCACGGAGGCCTCTGATCAACCATGACATGTGAAGACTCTTGCAGTTTACAGTATTATAAAAGTTACTCTCATGGTTTTATAAACTGTGCTGTAATTCTCATCCTTGTGCCACTTTCCCCCTCCCAAGGACTGCCTATCCCCCTTCCTGTGTGCTTTCTTGCCTGGTTATTGTTCCCGTGTACTTCAGCTACATGAAGTTCCATTCCATTGAGCTGTTGATTTATTTTTGTACTGGCTGCCATCAGGATTTTAACTGGGAGGCTGAGGTGACCCGTTCTTTGTGGGGAGGGAGGAGGAACTCAAATGTAACAGATCAAGGAGCTTGTTGATGCACCTTTTGTTCAGCTTGTTTTCATGCTATGTTAATGTGCATTAAAGCACTGAAAAGTTGTTTGGCAGCAAAGGAACTGCGTGCCAAATGGAAAAAATCCTAAATAAGGAATGAATTTATAAAACTGGAAGAATATTTTTCTTTCTCAGGCAGTTGGAGGTGTAAAATGAACTGTTTTATGTTCTTTCACTTCTGCAGTCAATAGCTTGTGTCAAGCAATCGAAATATGAAATGCTTTCAGGATAAAAGAATGTAAATTGGATGTATAGGTAATATTGTGATTCAATGTGCTGTATACACGTTACTTTTTTCATACAGAACTCGTGCTTTTTTTGGGGGAAGCAATTAGCCATAAAACACACAACTATCATGAAGGTGGGACTGTCAGATTTTTGTAAATGAGGAAAACAAAAATTGGTAAAGCCATGAGACCAAACCATAGCAAGCCGCCTTATAGTGAGGTACAATCACCTTGGTTCCTGATTAATTCTGAATGTTTGTAGAGACATGAGCACACACACCAAGTGTCCACACTGCACACCTCCAGTAGTGACCTAACCATGCATAGAGCCTCTTGCTGTGATGAAACACCGAGTTCTTTCTGACAGGAGCTGGTTGCTGTGGGTCTTTTCCATTGCACTGTGTTTACACCCAAAGCATGGGCACAGATCCTCAGTCACGGCCCCACACAGCACCTGGTGCTCGTGGAAGCAGCTGTGGCTGACAGATTTGGACCCCCATGCCTTGGTTTCTTGGACTTTGTGGCATAGGAATTCAAGTTTGAGCTGATCATGATTAAAGACTGCTAATTAGTGGCCAAAATTAAAGGGGAAACTGCCTTTTATTTGTCAGGTGTAATGAATCAAGGCTAAATGTATGCAGTAAATTCTAGGTTTGAACACTACATATCCACTCCTTAATACATAATATTTTTCTGATACTCAGTGTTGCCAACTGTTCATGGATGTCAGAAAATGTTTTAGTTTACAAAGAAGGTGAGTTTTGGCTCTCCTTTTGTAACATTTTTTTTTAAGTAATTTTTTAAGAAATTTTTTGTATGTTGTGTTGTCACATTTGATGTAAATCAAAATTTCCATGTATAACTTGAATGATTTACCATCTCTAAATGAAACTATTATATTGAAGGTTTTTTTAAACAGCACCTTGCCTGAAACAAAAGAAAACTAGCATTTAATATATTTAAAATTAATTCTATATTTGAACACCTATTTTGGTTACCTTTAATCGAAATATTAGTAGTTATATTTGTTACCTGAACTCCTCCTTGACCATTCCAGGCTGTGTAGATTCTGGGGTTTGCTGATTCTGTAGGCATTATTTGCCTTTCATGAAGTCTGCATGTCTTGTACGCAGGTCTTTTATATGAGTTAATTTCTATGTGCAATAACTGAAGTCAAAGGACTAGGTGCACTAATGTGTAAACAGATTTAGACTTACTACACAAGATAGTCATATTGCACTTCATAAACTGTGGGTAACTACAATCTGCTTGCTTTGTTTTATTAAATAAATTTATCCCATGTCAAACAATCCAGTAAATTTTATTTCTATAGCATTTAACTACTCTCTAGTGCAAGCTGTTTTAAAAACTTCATTAGAAAGGCAGCTTCCTAGTGTGAGTGTGCCCTGTGCTTTGCAGACTTTTATTACACTCATACGTGGTGGTTGTGCTATGATAGTTTCAGGGTTAACCAGTGCTGAGCTCTAGAAGGAAAAGCCAAATTTAATTTTACTGTCATGAAACCAAGGTTCACCAGAGCAATGTCTTTAAAGAACATGTTTGCATACCTGGTAAAACTGTGGAAGGATTATCTGCGAACTGAGCAGAGACACAGCCACTTCTGTAAGAGCCTCTGGGAGCTTAATTATCCCTTACAGTCTGCCCAGACTGTGCCCTATTTCTGTATGTCTACTCCTGTGTGGTTACACAGCTTTTGTACTGACAGAAAATGTTTTACTTCCCAGTATTAACATCTACTAAAAAGAACCGCGTGCCCCTTAAAAAGCTGCAGCTTAGCCACAGCAATCAAATGCCGATTTTAATTTCTTTTGCACCACGTGCACAGATGACCCGCAGCCCTGGCCGCGGTCCTCCTGCCTCCAAGCGAATTCACTCAGCTGCTCTGCTGCTGCAGCAGCTAGGCAGGAACCCCAGGCCTTTTGTTCCTTTTCGGAAAGTCCTTTTTACAACTGAACACTGAACTACTAAAGGAACACCACAGCGGTCGCCTCGGCTGGGTTCAGTCGCACTGAACCGCGAGGAGTGACCCGGCTGTGCTTGGGCGCCGGCACCGCCTCCCTCCGGGGCGGGCTCCCCTCGCAGGAAGGGCGGGCAGCACGACCCGAACACCCCGCGCCCCCGCCGCTGTGTCCCCGGAGGGCGACACACACTCGCAAACAAATGTCACTTGCTTTTAAAAGCACCGCCCGGGTGGGGCCGAGCAGCGCCAGTTATGAACAAGCACTTCGCTGTAGCACCGCTGCTTGGCCGGCGGCGCCAGGCGGGCACCGCCGGGTCAAAGGCAGTGCGGCCACGCGCGGAAGAAGCAGCCGGACACGTTCTGGGTCACACAGCTTTATTTACCGCCGCTCCCGGCCGCCGCTCGCTCCACGGGCCCTGCGAAACACCGAGAGAAAAGGGGAGGTTATTGACGGGGTACACCCCGGCCGCCCCGCAGGGTGGACGCAGCCGGGGCGCTCAGCAGTAGTTTTGCTTCATCCATGTCAGCAGTCTAACACGTGTCAAGAGACATCATCGCAGCCCGGCCTCTCCGCCCTCCCGCTTCACTCCGCTCCGGCCTCACCATTCACCGTGCCGGCCACGCCGAAAGAAGGACCCAGAATTCGCCGCGCTCTCATTTATTAATGAGCTAGCCACGCCCTCTTCGGCTCGCCCAATAGAATTGGAATCCGGGGGCACGTGCCGATCAGGGTGGTATTGCGCGAGGGGATGGGCGGGGCCATGTGAGGGCGGTGGGCGGGGCCATGTGAGGGCGGTGGGCGGGGGCCGTGTGAGGGCGGTGGGCGGGGCCGTGTGAGGGCAGTGGGCGGGGCCATATGAGGGCGGTGGGCGGGGCCGTGTGAGGGCAGTGGGCGGGGCCATGTGAGGGCGGTGGGCGGGGCCATGTGAGGGCGGTGGGCGGGGCGATGCAATGAGATTCAGCTGAGGGTCTGAGGGAAGCTTGTGGTGTCATGTCGCCCCCCCTCGCCTTTTCATGAACAGTAGTACTTTTCTCTTTCTAGTTAGCTTTACCGCTTTGTTACTGTGACGAAAACGGGGTCATTATTAAAAACATAAAAGCTCAGGCCCCAGTCAGATCTGCCCCGGCAGAGCGGGTGCTGAGGTGGTTCCTGAGGGGAGCAGCTGGGAGCTGAGGGTGCTCACCAGTACTCGGCTTCCCTCTTACCTCAGCCGGTTTTCGGGTTTTTTTGTTATTTTTCTTTTTTTTTTTCTTCTATCTCCTGTGAGGCCGTGGGAGACACTCGTGTGAAACAACTCCAGTGTGGATCTGGCACACTCCAGCGTTTATACAGCAACTGATAAATTCCTCCGGTAATGTAGCAAGGTGCTGCTGCCACAGCACACGCGGTGTGTTTAGGGGTTTGCTTGTTCTCACGTGGCGCAAATTCTTGAAAAGTCAAGGCCACCATAAAGAAACATATCAGAGAACTGGAATCACAGTGTAGTGTGTAGTTCCAGCATATTTTTATGTGTTCAGACTTACAGATCAGGTCGTCATTTGGACAAGGCTCTGAGGCACTGGGTGGGATTGTTGGGGTGCAGGAAATGAACTCGATGATCCTCGGCCCCTTCCAGGTCATGATATTCAGTGATTCTGGGTGATTATTACATCTCCTGCCCACATCAAAGGCACGCTCACTGTGGGAGCTGGTGTGTGCATATGGCATGCTCAGAACTCCATGTGCCCTGCAGCTCCATTAGTGATATCACTGTTAAAAAGCAAACAATATGTACAAGGACAAAGTGGCTTTGTTATACAAATAGGTGGCTGAACACCGTGCCTTTGCCAGGCACTCTAAAGTTACTCTCTTCTGTTTAAAGCTGCTTCCATTTGGTTCAATACTTTTTGTGTTTATCTGTTCAGAGAAGCTGGACCTGTTTTTTGGTTCAAAGGGGCGTCTTGGGGGCTTTTTTTTTTTGCATTTATTTAGGCCTTGCAAGGCACAGGGTTAACAGTGAGTTTGTCAAAGGCAGGAGCTATGCCGAATACATTTGAAATGATCTGTTCTGAAAGTACAAAATCAGTCGGAAAACAAGAATCACAGAGTTATCAGGGTTGGAAGAAACCTTTAAGATCATCAGGTCCAACTGTCCACCCAGCACTGCCACTGTAGCCCCCAAACCATTAAATATCACCCAGTGCCAGACCCAGATGCCTCAAACACCTCCAGGTATGGTGACTCCACCACTCCCTTTGGGCAGCCCCTTCCAACGCCTGACCACACAATTATTCTGGTGCCGGGGGATGGAGCCGACTGACTGGTGCTGCCTAAATTTAGGCATTTTTTTCTATAAAAACAAAGCAGCAGTAGCCAGCTGCCACCGCCCATGGGGCTGCCAGCCGAGCCCGGAGCGGGCGGCGGGTCGGTCGGGGCTCACACGGACGGGGAGGCTCCGGTAGCAGCGGGAAGCCACGGAGCATCTCCGGCCGCTCCCGGGCCCCCGGCCCGGCGGCTGCCCGGGCGGTCCCTGAGCGCGGTCCCTGAGCGCGGTCCCGGCGCGGCCCGTCCGCCCGCGGGTGACGTGCGTGTCCCGGCCGGGCGGTCCCTGCGCCCGCCCCGCCCGCCGCGGGGAGCGCCGGACGCGCCGCTCCGGAGGCAGCGCCGTGCGGGGGGTGCGGCCCCGCGGTGCAGCCATGGAGCCGCTCCGCCGCCTCCTCCTCAGCCTGGCCGCGCTGCTGCTGCTGCTCCCGCCGAGGCTCGCGGTAAGCCCGGGCCCGCTGGGCCGGGAAAGGGCCAGGGCAGCCGGGACACGAGGAGGGCCGCGGGAGGGGTGCTGGGGGGGCTCCCGCCGGGGTTAGCGAAGCTTTGCCGGGGTGCCCGCAGCTCGGCGGTGTCCGCAGAGCCAACACAGCTCCTGGTCCGCTGGCGCTAATGCCCTGTGCCCCTGTGTGCGCAGGCGAGGGGCTGCAGCCCCGCAGCCTGACCCAGCACAACAGCCTGCAGCTGTGCCTCACCTGGCATGCAACCTGGACGTGTATATCTTGATCCTCGCAATGTAAAAATACAGTTGGTTTCCCACGAGGCAGTTGTAAAAAGTAGCACAGCGAAACTTTTGGAACAGTAGTACAAAGAAACTTTTGTAAACTGAAACTATATAGATGGGTCGGGAACCAGTGATTGGTGCTAGAAGGTCTGCTCTGTCCCTTAATAAGTGAGAGGGTTTGTTGTTTTTTTTTCTGGAAAAAACCCCACACATTGTATATGTATTGATAACCAAATACATGTGACTGGCTACATACCCTCTATACTGTCATGGCATTTTGATCGTTCTGTTTCCAGAGGAAATGCAGCAATGTGCATTAATGTACATGTGGTTGGTTGGGATCCAAACCCACAGTTTTAAATTCAAAGGTGAAAGACAAAGTGCACGAGTCACTGCCCTACAAATCCTCTTAAGAAATAACCAGGTTGGTTATAAGGTATTGCAATAGGTGAGCAATAAAAGTGCATGGAATAGGGAAACTGGTGGAAAGCAGATGGAATGCTGAGCAGATTATTTTTACAGAGGTAATAATTTTGAACATTAAAATTACTTTACAGCGGGTGCTGTCTGCTGTGTGTGTACTGAGATGGATTGCTAACTACAAAAATTCACTTCTGAAAGGTGTGCTTGTTAGCAGGTTCTCCAGATCAGGAGACAATGAAAAGGCCATCTGGCACTCGCTGTTTCCATTATAGTCAAGTGTAGCACAAGAAAGCTTTAGGTTATGTTCCTTGATGGATTGTTCATTGTTACCTGAAAAACTGCTGTAATATATGGGGTTCCAGTTCAGGTTAAGCAAAGCTGAAGGCTTTGTTTTTCACCTGGGATAATAGCTCCACTCCCCTTCTTTAGAAGTAAAGTAAACACATTAGTAGTTAAGCTGGTAACATACCTAGTCTTGTTACTTCATTAGGAAACTGGAAAAAATTAAATGCAGTCAACAAAAATTACTCTACAGTCTTTATTGTGGAGTGCTAATGTGTTTGTCTTAGACTGGACTGTAAGGCTGGACTGAGGTCTTTTCATGGTCCTCACAGGTTTGGGTTTCAGATTTTGCAAGGAAAAGACTGATTTGCAACTCACTGAGTTTTAAAAACAGCCCTGAATAAGAACATTGAGAAATATTTTTAAATACCTAAAATATTTTATAAATCAACAGATTATTACTAAAATCTATATAATTTTACTTGCACAGTCACAAAAAACTGCACTCATGCTCTGGTAGAATTCAGCCCATTTTTTCCTCTAGATTTCCCTCTTCCCTTGGTTTCCCTGGCCTGCCAGCTCACCTCAAGATCAGTGACTGACTTCTCCATTTCTGTTTCTTGACTCTTACCCTGGTCTTTTTGCTCTGCCAGCTGTAGATCCTCACCTTGCCTTCCAAGCCGAAATCTATTCGGTACTTTAGTCACTTTTCAGAACTAGTTTTCATTTCTGTGAACTTAGTCCCAGTCATCTCACCTGTGAGATAACCCATTTAAGTGTGGAGGCTTATTTAAAACTATTCATGCCACTTGAATAATAAACTCCCATGAGAAAGACTGGCATACAGTTTGGTGTTGAGGTAACTTGAAAGCATGAAGTTGCCTAAAGATTTTGCAATTGTTTTTTCTGTAGATTTTTTCTAAGAGTAGTGGTGGTGATGTGCTGTTCTACTTCTTTGGCTGATAAATTGTACTCTTGGTTATTTAATATCTCACCTCTAATAATGTTTTTTTAGTTTGTGTAAGTTCAAACCAGGTCTTCCTTTCCTGACTGTTCTTTACAGACAGGAAAAGGCTGTTTCTTGCTATTTGGGTGACACAATTTACAGCTCTTCGAGCTGCCCTCCAATGGATGGGAGCACATTAAAAAGGGTGAAATCTCAGATAGAGCAATGAGAAATGCAGTAGAGCTGTCAGTAAATTACAGTTACCATCAGCATTACACAGCAGTGATCTACAGCTCTCTTTAGAGTGAAAAATCCCTTGTTTCTATGAGCCCTGGGATGTTCCAAACTGTGCTTGTTTCTCTTTTAACATGGAGTCAGTGCAGCTGAAAAATACAACCTCCGTGGGATTAAAGTGGGATTTGGAACATCCCTGCCTGTTCTGCCCCTTCCTGCAGCTGGTGGGAAGGGTTTCAGTGCTGGGTTACCCTGTAAGGGCAGCACCTGACGTGGAAAAACCCCAGCCTCAGCCAGGTGTTGTTTCTTCTGGTGTGTTCTTTATCTCAGTGTGAGCTGTTTGGCCAAGGAACTGATAAGTGTGAAAACCCGTGTGAGACAGCAGAAGGTGTATAGAGGATATGTTCAAGCACTGAGTTAAATTAACACATGGTTTATTTGAGTAGCAGATCTCCTTGGTTGCTCAAAAAATAGTATAATAGGGTTTAGAAGTTTCTTTGGTAGGGGAGGGAAATGTAAATTTGTCTTGCACACCTAAATTAGCACGGACAACTCTGTCCTGGAGCATAAATTCATGTGTTTATAACTCTGCTGTCATTTGGGTTGCTGGTGTTCTTGTGGCTGTTGAAATACACTTTTACACAGAGAATCAAATGTGAAAGCTCAGCTGGAAGTTCCTGGTGGAGAGAGCACTCCGAGGTGAGTCGAGGCAGGGAGCAGGTGGAGGATGAATGGTGCCTGAATGAGAACTCACTGAACTGGGTTGCAGTGGGATGAGAAATGGTTAACAAAGGCATGGCAGAATTCAGGTTAAGATGAAAACATTGGTAGATTTGATTTCACTTTCTGAAGAAGGTAGAATATTTTTTTTTGTCAACTTCTTTCATATCTTAACTTCATTATTAGTTATACTGGAAAACTCCCCCATGTAGTTTACTGAATTTTACAAAGACTTTCTTCGTGGCCTGGTTTTATCATGCACAGGGAGTTTTAGCCTGGCAGTGTAATGAGATAGCTGACAAAACCAGGGTAATGATTCATAGGCTATCTGTGATGAATATGCCAAGTGCTTGCAGTGTGTGCTAATGTCTAAAAATATTTTGCTTTGCTTATTGGTTTACCAGCTGTGGTTCCAGTAGCATAAATTATGATATAGGCCTTTTGTTGTTGTGAGGATTGTGTCTGTGCTGTCAATGCTGAAGTTGGTTTTTAATAGTTTTTGAGTAAAATGCAAATGTGTGGCCTGGTGTAGATGAGGCTAAGTATGGAGTGAGGAATAGGGGTTTTTTCCCTTGAGTGACAATTTGTATCTTGTCAACATTTTGGTTTGGTAAGCCAGGCATTATCAAAGAAATTAGAGGGCTGTTATAGTTAGCAAACCATCCATCCTTTATCATCCATCAGCCCAACACATTAAGTTTGGTGCATATGTATTCCTACTTCAGACTCAGAAGAGAGAAAATTATTTCCCTGCTAAGACATGGCACTGGTTTCTTTACTCATGAGCACACAATTATTTCTATGAAATCAGTAACAGTTCTTGAAATCAGCACACTGTCACCCATCCGGGGTCACTGGGGGGGTTTTCCTGTTCTGTATTCATACTTGAAGAACCTCTTGTGGTATCAGCCCCACAGCAAAACGTATTTCTGGGCTGCAGAGCTGTAACCTCAAGGAACTCAGTGGCCTGGTTTTCTATCTGCGTTTTCCACTGACTTCAGTGGGATTTATGCCTGCATGGTGACCTTCAAAAATGGTGGTTTTAAGCAAATGAATTAATAGACAAAATTATTGCTGTGGGGATCTGTTTTCCTCTAACACAATCAAACAAACAAAGGCAAATTTGAGCTGTTGGGGTGAAAGATGTTATCGCCTTTGACACTGAACTGCACCACACACACACACCAGAACTTGTTCTACAGCTTTCACTGACCTTCACTTGGCTGCCAGGTCCTTCAGAATTGTTTAGAGTTATTATGTGACTTGGATTTCTAAAACATTTTATCTAAAAATATAGTAGGTCTAGACTTAGATTCTTATGGGAGACTTAACTAGTATATATAAAGTTAATTTCTTTTTCTATTAGTATATTTCTATTCTAGCTTAAAAATGCTGGTTTCTGCTTAGTCACAAGTTTTAGGCTATTACAGATTATTAGCAGTCAGCTTTAAAAAACTTTTGTCAAATTTGAATCCAATGAGATCTTGAAAATTTGTCTTTTGAATTAAATTATGAAAATTAATTCTAAAGCAGTCCCCAAGTAATTTCAAAATATTGTAGATCATTAACCTTTTATTGCTGCTGATGTGGAAGATTGTTATAAGTACAGACTGTCAAGGCAGTAGAAGCTCTTACTGAATTCCAAAGAGGGTATGTGTTAAAATAGATGTTGTAGTTTCAGATTAAATGAAAGAAGAACCGAACCAGGTTTTCCTTCTGTCTCATTTCCTTTGTTCACTAAATTAAGTTCTTTTGGCTTAATTGCTTCGTATCCTGATATATTTTTCTTGGAGTCAGTTGTTGTATCTTCCGAGAAATAAAAATCGCAATATGAAATAAAAGTGTCTTTAGAATTTGCATTGCATCACAGCATTTGGGACCTCACCCTTGCAGGGAGAGAGGGCAGGATCTGTGTTAGCAGTTGTTATAGAGCCTGTCTCAGGACTGAGATTATGGTGTCTTTTTGTGGTGGAGAAAGCTCTTACGTACTTCACAGAATAATGAAAACAGGTGTGTCTTGGTTTTTTAATATAATTTTTGTAGATTTCCATTGCAGTGCTAATCCCAGGCTTTAATTAATCCATTAATGAATTAATTATGAAGCTTTGTGGTCAAAATAAAATCTGTTCAATATTTGCAACTTTGATACTTCAGTCTCTAGTCACGGATAAAAGTCACTAATAAAATCAAGATAAAGTATTTTTAATTTCTCAGTCTGGGTGAAACACAAGTAATTATTTAAATAATCTGTTCAATTTTATATTTATTGCTTGATACTATTTGAAAGAATAAAACCTGGTTTCCATATTATTATATTAACCCCCTAGCCTTCTCCAAGTGACTGCTGTAGATATTGAACAAAATAAATGAACAATATTGCATAGCAAAATCTACAGAGTCATTGGGGTTTTTTAAATTTAGGTCAAATGTTTCACCAGGGTCAGTGTGCTACTGAGCTGGGTAGTGTCAACTGCATGATATCATGTGCTTTGAAAATTATGAGTGAATGGAAGATTTTCAGTAATGGCACTTTTATGTATTTCATCTGTGTTCAAATACAAATTTAGAAGGGAAGAACTCATGAAATCTGCCCTGTATTCAGGCTTTCCCCCAAAGGAGAGGGTGCCTTCAACACACAGGGTTGCAGTGACCACATCAATGTGACTTTGATGGTTGAATATAAGAAAGCCTTTCAGAAGCAGTGAAACTTTACCATAGACTTGGGGGAGGTGAGGGAAAACATGAGAAAAGCTGGGTATTTTACAGGGAAACGATGCCAGCATGTGGCAGGAGCTCCTTGTCAGAGGAGTCCCAGTGCCTGGGTGCTGCTTTCACACTCTGACCCTCCCTGGGCAGGGAGCAGAGCTGGGCCCAGAGCAGGTTCCCTGGCTGGAGAGACCGAATGGCTCTGCCAGGGCGCTGTTCCTGGTGCCTGTGAGTGCCACACGTCTTTCCCATCCCAGGGGAGGTCACATCTCCCTATCAACCCAGTCAGGACCGTGGCATGGTAGCTGGAAGTGCTGCTTTTCCTCTCCCACACCAAGGGTCCTGCACTGGAAAGCTTTGAAAAAGCTGCTGTCATTTCATGATCTTGGTCATATCTGAGAACTTTCTGAGAACTGTCTAGAACTAAGCAACAGTCAGGTGTTTATTTGGCTTTCCACTGAAACTTGCATGAATGCTTCTTCAGCTATGGTTTTCTTTCTCTGTTGTTCAGCTTGTGACTGGAGGGAAATACAGAAATGTTTTCCAGCTCTCAGGGCAGTGTGCAGAGGAACCCTTTGCCTGTTTGTACTTTCTGTTCGGTCCCAAGTCCTAGGAACCTGCTAAAATGCCAATAATCTGGAAGACAACACGGGTTACTGATGTTTTGATCAGAATTTCAGAGCTCACATTTAATTCCTTAATTTCTGTATCCTTGATGCCACAATAAATACATATTCCAGTGTTAAACCTACAAGTCTCCAACAAGTATTATTCTATACACTGTGTATTCCTGGTATGTGATACCCAACCATACTCATGGTGGTTAGTTTACAGGCAAATTTTTAGGCAAAATGTTACATGCATTTATTTCTTAATCAGAAGACAGGAAGAGAACATGGTTTATGAAGAATATACTGATTCTGTAAGATAAGAAGATAAAAGATAAGACCTGTACATAGAACAAGAGATAGAAAAACAACCTTAAGTCTGTATACACAGAAGATGGGGTGGATTTGCTGTATGTTGTATTTTATTTGCAACTAAACACTAGTTGTTACATTCTGGGTGACAAATTCCCACCTGCAGTTTAAAGGAACTTGAATAGTTTTAATTTCCTGTCTTTAACAGTTGTATTTTCTTGCTCAACTTACTGTGTTTCACTCTAGGTGCAGTTTCACTGTGTTCACTGAACTGAGCCCCACAATCAGATGGTTCTCAGCCCTGAAGGGTTGTGACAGTGGAGTGTGGGTCGTGTCTACCCCCTCTGGTTGCAGTGAATCTCGTTTGTTAAATGCTGATTTAAGGACTGGACTGATGATGATAAATCAACTACACCATCCTGAGATGTTTGGGGAATTTGTATACAAAAAGACCTAAAGGACAAAATTTTCATGAATTACTTCGATACAGTGGCTACAATAGTTTAACACAAGTAATAATACAAATGACTGAGTTCTCATAACTTGACAGCAGAGCCCCTTTTTGCTCTTACACCCAGGGAGGTTGTTAGGCTTGAAAAGTTCTGTGAGTTCAGGTCTGATCAGTCACATCCTGAGCTGCATTTTTATAGGGCAGCGTGAGAGGAACTGTTGTACACTATCCCTGTTTGAACAAACACTGCAAAGTTTAATCCCAGATGTAAATATTTTATTTAAGTGCAGATGGCTGTGCAGCCTGCATAATTTAACAATGTCAGGTAATGAATATTATATTTGTGTGTTAAGAGACTTTTCCCATTTTTTTTCTGGCCTTCCAGCAATTATTTCTGATCTATGGTTTGTGTACTATTGACTTGTACTTTCATTTTTTCTGCACTGTGTGTTTTACAATTGTCTGCTCCAGCTGGTTATGGCTGGAAAGAAGCATGGACAATATTTATGAGTGTAACCTGAGTGTTGGCTAGTTAGTACAGCATTATATTCTCCTTTTAGCTCTGTGCTTTGCCTGAAAGTATAATGCTTTAGTTGGATCGCACTAAAATGTATAGTTCAAAGAAAGTTATTCCTTGTATTTTAATTTGGCAATTAAGTATTTTGCTTCGCAGTAATTCTAACATGACCAGTAATTGTTTTTTACCATATTAGTCATTGAAGACATTATGTAAAATGAATGCATTTTCATTTTATGTGGTAGGTTAAGAACTATATTTAACAGTGAAACTTTGAAACGTGGCAGGTGTCACACAGATGAGCAATGCAGATACAGCCTGCAAATGAAAAGTTACTCGAGCAAAAACTTAAGCCCTGGGAAATGGGAATGGGTCAGTCTTGGGATGTCTGGGGTTGTCTTTAGACAGGAAGAGAAGAGCAGACATTAAATTAACATGCTTATTCTGCTTTTTGTGATGGAACACCTTGGACTTAGCTTCTGTTCCCACAATAACTTCGTAGTTCTGAGTCCTGCATGTTTGCGTGATGCCCTTTTAATAAAATTCCTTATTCTGCAATGGCCAGGCTCAAAAGCTGCTTGGGCTGCAGGAAGGACAGTGGCACCAAACTGCTCCCCAGGGGCAGAATGGATTGGAATGAGACATGGAGGTTTGCACCCTGCAGCTGCTTTCTTAGAAGTGTCTGTGGATGTGCTCATATTCCTTAAACAGTGTTATTTACTGTCTCAAAGTTGTTCAGTCTGTGCATTAAAAGAGGGGATGTTCCAGCCCATGCACAACAGCTCATGTCTGACCGCGAGGAGTAAACTCTGTAGTAAACAATCACATTCATCATAGGGCTTTTTCCTTTCAGAGCACCAGCTCAGTCACTGTGCCAGAAACGCTGCTGTTTGTTTCAACCCTGGATGGAAGTTTGCACGCTGTCAGCAAGAGGACAGGAGCAATCAAGTGGACTTTAAAAGAAGGTGAGCAGGAAGTGTCCTGATGTCCTCTACTCAATGGCAGAAATAACAGTCAAATTCATTGGCAATTACAACTGTTGCAGGATCTGATAAATATTTTATTTTCTTTTGTAATTTTGCTCTTGTTCCAAAATTAAGCTACGGTGTTTCTAGAGTTGTGTTCATCATTTCACTTGTAGGTATTTTCCAGGTTTATGTGAGTTATTTTTAGCTTTGTGGGGGTTTTGTTTGGGTTTTTTTGTGTGTTCTTTTTTCTCCTGGATGTTTAAGCTGTAGTGGTATAATTGGTAGGTATGATGTGTTATGAGAATGAGTGCAGTATAAGTAAGCATAGAACAGAATAGATGTGTCAGCTTGTATCACATGGGTATCACAACTGGCATTGCTTTGCAGCTACACTTAGTAAGTGGCAAGAGGTTTTTTGAAGAGCACACTTCAGTAACGAAAAGGATCTTGATCAGAGTGAGTTGCTCAAGGAACTTCCCTTGTTTAGAAAAAAAAATGTTGCAAAACTCTTGTTGGTTCTGTAGAACTGCCAGACTGGATAATCTAGTTTTATGGGACTTCTTGTTTTCTCTCTGCTGCTAACTTCTGCATCTTATGTACATGAGTTGTGCTCACTCAATTTTTGCAAAGCATTTGCTGCTCCTGAGTTTATTTCTGTGCAATAGGGCAACACACAAGGGTCAATGAAAGAAAAATTAGTGGTAGGTATCAGTGTTCCAAGATGCCTCTTGAGTTAACTGAGTTAAATGGACATGGAACAAGGGCCTGTACCTGTAAGTTAGTGAATTAATTTGTAATGGGAGGAGGTTTATTTATTTTTGCAAATCTGTGTTTGTTGGCAGTCACCCTGTGGGAGGGAGGCCCAACAGACAAGACAGTGTTGGAAACAAATGAAAGCCCTTTCAGCTTTCTGTGCTGAATTCCTGGAGAGACCTAATAGTGCAGAAATCATTATTAATATTAGTGTATAAACACAGTGGTTGGGTACACTCTGTCTGTCAGCAACATGCTGCTGCTGTTACAGGGATTACCTGGCAGGAAGCTCCAGCACTGCAGGCAGGGCTGCTGCAGGTGCCATTTCACCCTGCTTACAGCAGATGTGTTATAGCTCAAGTGCTTTGAGAAGTTGTGGAGGTCACCTGAGCACTGCAGTGGCACTCAGGAAGGGAACATTTTATTACTGCACTTGAGCAGCAAGGTATTTAACAAAGGGCAATCCAGGTACATTTTATTTTCATTAGGGAAAAAAACCAAGGCCGTGTTCATTATCAGGCAGTGCTTAAACAAACATGAATATCTTGCCATATGTGGCTTGTTTTAATTTAGCACTGAAGCTTATCTTAGGTGTGTGGAGTAAATGAGCCAATGATTATCACCACAACATGTTTGGGTTTCCTGCCTTCATGGAGTACTTACAAGAAAGGCAGTCAGAATACTTGTGCTGCCTCTAAAGCAGGCAAAAAGTAGGTTAGTTAGGAATAGGACTTTCCACTCAGAAATAAGCTGTGTCCCTGCAGTTCCATGTGACGAGATTGTGAACTTACTTGTTGAGGATGCTTAAAGTCTTCGTTTCCAGTTAGCTTCCATGGGTGCTGCTCTCTGGCAGCTCTCAGCATTTTTCGGTGAGCAGGTAGGTGATGCTGCTCATTGCCTGGGCCTTGGAAAGCTGGCAAATGGTTGGAAACTTTAGAGAAAACCCCATATTCCCCCTCCCCTGTAATTTCTGAGAGGAACCTTTGCTTATGGTGTGACCCCACACGAACAGCTGGTGTTGAAGGCTCCTGTTGGAAGGGCTGTGGCTCCCATTTCACACCAGCGGCTGAAAGAGGCAGCTCTGATCAACAGAGGAGCTGTCAGCCCTGAGGGACAGCAGGACAGGCTCCTGTGGGCTCCCAGTTTTCTGCACTTGCCACTAGCAAGGTACTTAGCCAGCACCCTCACTGAGGTTCCTTAGGATGAAACCTCTTTCCCAAAATCGATGGAAATAAAACACTTTCTGTCATTTCCTACAAACCTCTTTGAAAGGTACAGAGGTGCAGCTCTTTAGATTTGTGTTTACACACAAGAGAAAGAGATGGTCATGAGAACCTGTTGGCAAGGCAGAATCTGGAGAAAGTTTTCCTCCTTGCTGTCAGACTTTATTTCACAGTTCTGATTTCAGTGTCAGCTTTAAGAGTGTGACTTTAAGACTGTGCTGTTCCCTCACATCTTTGTAAAACTCACTTTGTATGTCTCTGTTAACTCAAGACTTTGGTTTATTGAACACAGTATTGAATTTGAGATGCTAAGGCTGCAGTGTTTCAAGCTGTACTCTTGGGCAGGCTGTTTCTCTGTTCTCTCTGTCTTGTTGTTCTGTTCAAAGGGGTCTTGTTTTTTCATTCACCAGCTCCTTAAAGGCTTTCCCTTAACTAATTCAAAGTATTTTGCCAGAAGAACATTTAATATATGCAGATTTAGATCCTTATTTAGAGCCAGTAGAAATTTTGTTATGATCTTCAGTTCTCTGTAGCAATCAAAAAATTTTGGCCCACAATCAGTTTAAATGGTTTTGATTTCCAATACCTCACTCCTAACCTGTAGACTTTAGAGGGCTCTTATGATAAGACAAAGGTATAAAGATTATATCTAGTTACGAGATGCAATATACAGATTTTAAAGGGCAAATCTGAGGTCTGTAGGTCCTGCTTTAGTAACAGGGGTTTTTCCCATGCAAGAAATAATATCTTTGTGCATAGTTGTAAATTAATAAGGATTGTCAAACAAAACAGCTGTAGAGCAGTAGTGTTTTCAGCAAATTCCAGAGCACAGTTTGTGCCTGTAGCCTCATGTGCTGTCCCTGCAGCAGCAGATGAGGGTGACAGGGGTTAGCCCAGAGCTTGTGGTGCAGCCCCGGGCAGGAAACCGTTTGTCCCAGCCCATTCCAGGGGCAGTGACTTATCCACTGCTCCAGTCCCCCACTTCTCCTTTCCAGCCATGGGCTCTGGGGCACACTGCAGCCATGACAACGTGCAGCTTTATCTTGTACAGTAGAAACTCAGAGTTTGGTCAAAGGGCAAATTTGTCTTACAAAGTATTTGTGAAATATGGAGAAAAGTCACATGCATTATATTTAGTGTATTGGTACAGTTTCATAAGGCTTTTTTCCATATATGTGTGCAAAATGTGGATCAGAACCATCTGAAACATGTCATTTACTTCTGCCCACTCACAAATATATTCTGGCCATGATGCAACCAGTCTGGCCTGGGACATCTGCCTGCTGCCAGGTCAAAATGTTCGTTGTCAGGAAGTGTAATAGAGCCAGCTAATTTACCAAATTACTGGACAGACGTTATGTTAACAGGTTTCTAATAACTGCTGTACTTGTGAATAAACTCTAGAGTTCTAGAATAAATCTCGATAATGTAGGATTAATCTCCTTTTAATTTTTTTTCTTAACAAATTTATTTTACAAATTTTTTTGCTAGCAGAGGCTGTGTTTCCAGTTCAGAAAGCTAAAGCTGGTGTGTGCTGAATTGTAGGTTTTTAATGTAGGAATCAGTAATACAATCTGTCTTAGTGGAGGGTGCAGGAAAAAAAAAATTGGAAACCCATGGAAATATCTATAGAAAACTCAATCTTCTCTCCAGCACTGGAGATATTTACAGGATGGTGTCCTGCTTCCTAACTCACCCCCCATGCTCCAGAGTTGTTCTGACATCTGTTTTCTTACTGTAGAAAGTGGAAAAAGCTCTCTGTAGGATCCTGAAAGAATTCGCTACATGGAATGGAACCTTGAGGGAGAGGGAGATGTATTTTTCAGTTCTATCACATTTTCTGCCCAGCTCTCATTCCAGTATAGGACGGTTGCTGCTTTGTTCAGTGGTTGTCACCAGCGCTGTGGGTACTGGGATAGGTCAGGGCTGTCAGAGGGACAATTCCAGGAACTGCAGCCCAGGGGGATTGAGAGCAGCGTGGGGTGGTTCAGCCCAGCAGGACAACACTGGAGTGGGGACAGCTGGAGAGGAGAGAACGCCTCAGGCTCCGACTTGTGCAAGAACTTTGTGTTTGACCCCTGGTGGAGCAAAAGGTGACTTCAGTCACAAGAGGGCTCTCACTCTTTTACTGCTCCGCGTTCAAGTTTTCAATATGAAAACTATCCTAAGACCTGGCAACAGTTAATTGAACTTAAGATTCTCTTTTTATCTCAGAGCAAGTTCTTATTTCAAAACAAACTTTGAAATAGAGGTTGGAACAGGTCCCAAACCACATGAAAGTGAATGTGAAGAGTTACTGTCTGTCTTCAAAGGATCTCTGCAGAGCCACAGCCTGGGTTCAAGATCATGAAAGTGTTAAAATGAGAAAATTTACATCACCTTAGTAACTAACAATTAGAGAAATGGTTTTCCACAGCCTGTCCTTCCAGGTGGATGGTGCTAGTAGTGACAGGGGAATTCCTTCCACTTTAGAAAACTAACTCCTCCATCCTTGTGAGGAGCCTCATGCATGGAAATGAATCAGAAATCCATAAATGCTTTCTAACAATTCATACACAACTCTTCAGTGTGCAGGAAGCCAGCAGAATAATCACAGTTTTGGTTCATGTGCCACTGAGTACTAAAAAAATTCCTGCTGCTTTGTCATAACTTCTTAATCTGCTTTATCTACCACTTTTTTATCTTTACTCATAAATCAAGTTTCAGTTACTTAGAAATCAAGTAAAAGCAGGATTTTTTTTTCATTTCTGATGAAGTACATGATGTTGAAGACATGGTACTAAAGAGAAGGTCAAGGACTTGCATGACAATGATGCTTCTGTACACACTGAGCAGTTTGGGATTTGCCACAAGACTCATTCATGTCATCTGATAGGCAGGAGTGCTTCAGGAAAACACTGCAAAACATAGAGACATTCACGAGACTTCTGGCGTTGTTTATTAAAGTGGAGGAGACATTTATTGATGACATTGGAAACTGCTTGAAGTGACATTTTCCCAACAGCTTTCAGAAATACAAGCTGAGGGATAAAAGCTCAGTGCCAGTAATTATTGCACATAAATTTGTGTATGTGTCCTTTCACTGTTGTGGTACTGCGTGGTCAATAAAACCATGCAAAAATTCTCAGATCTTTAAGATAATTGGAGCAGAGGGGAGCCCTTTGTTTTGCTCCCTCTGCTCATATCCCTCATATCCTGCTTTTTTTCTGTCTCTGGCATTAAATGTGCTTCTCTGGGTGGCTGCTGCTTTCAGCTGTGTTGCAGGCAGAGATCTGCTTGGGTAGGGGGTCGTGGTGTTTTTAATCCGTGTGAAACCAGGTCACCCTTGCAGGCCACTGCCATCAAACGCAGCAGCTGCTGTGGTGCCGTGCCCTGCAGAGTGCTTCACACTCTGCAAGCCCCGGCTGCTGAACCCTGAATTTCCTGTTCTTGTCTTGCTTAGCTCTGCAGATATCCCAGGGCACTCAGGCTGCCCAGAATCTGTGCCGGTTTTCCAGCCAAAGGCTGTCAAAACATCAGTGCTTTTGTTCTTATTTCCTTCCTGTTGCATCATGATGTTTGCATGGAGACAAAAGAGGTGAAAAGCAGGGTTTGCTTGGTCATGTTTCATCCTCTTCATCAGACTCGTTCCAGTGCAGTTTGATTTTCCCTGTGGAAGTGGAGAGACTTTAGAGGATTTCATCTGCTTGGCTTCTGAGGTGTTTTCTGCCAGTATAGCCATTAATAAGGGAATGTGGAGTATGTCTTACAAATCAGGATACTTCCATGGCGTTGGCATCAGGAGTGAAAACCCCGTGATTCTGGATTTTGTAAGCTCTCAAAAAGTAATCAAAATCTCATCAAAAAGTAATTTTGATGTATTTAGAGCTGGTAAAACTGAGCAAAGGACTTCAGAAGACTTTCTCAAGTGCTTTGTAGTTTCCCATTTTATGAACCAAGTTCCAGGAACAAGAGGAGGCTGCTCAGAGTTTACTTTCAAACTGTGCATCAGCCTTTCTAAAAGGAGCAAGATGTTGCAGGCCTGACTTAATCCTGTGTCTGGTGAGTTCAAGGGATTGAATTGCTAGTATTTTGACTTTTTCTTTTTCTGTGTGTGCAGATCCTGTCCTCCAGGTGCCGATCCATGTGGAAGAGTGAGTCTGTTTCCTTTACTTCATTCACAGCTTGTTTCATTTTCATTGACATCTTGAAATTTGGTTTAATTTGAACCAAATCCATCTGTGTTCTAGACAAGCTGCACACCTTGCAGAAGGCAGTTTAAGGTGGTTTGGGTAACAGATAAAAGGTTAGAATTAGCTACATATAATAGCTAAGAAGAAACGTTCTGCCTGCAGCCTGCTCTGTGGAGCCCTTGCTGGGTTTGGACATGGGGCTGTGAGCTGTGCCACAGTGACAGGTGTGAAACAGCAGCCAGGGCTGATCCTGGTTCTCACTCACCCCTCAAACAGAGACTAAACACAGGGAAACACAGGAAACTCCAACCACCAGCACAGCCAGAATCTGCAGATGACACCCTCGAGCTGTACCTGCAGATTGGTCCCTGCAGCATCCTCACATTTAGCTGGAAAATTTGGGGCTTTGTCTCTGGAGTCAGTGGTGACATCCTTTCTTTTTTTGATCACAGAACCATAGACATTAGGGTGTGAGTTTGTTTGGGGGTCTTTGTGTGGTTTGGGTGTAGGAGTTCCTTTGCCTCTCAAATTTACTTAATTCTGGCAACTCTTTCATTGTTTGTTGCCTTCCTTATGCTCTGTGATTTTGTTTATTTGTTTGGGTTTGTTCTAAATCTCTATCATTTTAAGGGCTTGCAGGTTTAGTTTAAAAGCTTTCACATGAGTCATTGCCTGCCACATTTGGATCTTTGTGTATTCAAATACATTAATGGTCTTAACTTTCATCAGTTCTGAAACTTCCTTATATTTTTTTAATATGCTCAGTTAATAAATGAAACCTCAAAAACTTTAATGTGAGATGAACTTCTCTGTAAAGCCAGTGCTGACCACAGTTTCTTTCCTACTCTCTGAGAAGCACAGTACATTTTTATCATTTTTAATTGCTGCTTAAACCCTAGGCCAGCATTTCTTCCAGACCCAAATGATGGCAGTTTGTACACGCTTGGTGGCAAGAACAGTGAAGGCTTGACAGTAAGTATATTTTAAAATTCTCTCCTGAAAAGTGCCCCAGTCAACCTCATGCCTTTGTAGAAGGAAAACGTTCTGTTAGAGCAGAATGTTGCCACCTTGTGATTGTCAGGAAGTGATTTCTGCTTGAAAATATCAACACCATGTTTTGTCCCATGTACGACTTTTCTGTAACTTGCTAAAATAATGATAATTATAAATAAAATTTATGTTTTGTTATCCAAATTCTGAATAATCTCTGTGTGATTTGATGGGAAAAGTGTACCCAAAATAACACTAATGAGATGTCTCACTCTCCCCATATACTTACATTTCTAAAACCATCTGCCAGAAACAGGTTTAAGACGTGCTCTGTGCTAGCCCCTTTAGAAGGTCTTTAAAGGATTTAGTAAGGAAACAAAAATGCTGAACCTTTCAGATTAGTCACAGTCCACACAGGCCACAGCTACTGTCTGATGCTTAACTTTCATTTTTAAACTTCCTGGTGATACTCAGATAAAATGTTTGGCTTCCTACAAGAACTTTTTCCTCAGCTGCTCTGATTTCCCTTAGGAACTTCAGTATTGTTAAATATTTTAATATTTACTCTGGCTGAATTCTCGGGTATTATAATGATAGAAACAACCAATAAAATTATTGTTTATTTGTTTCCCCCCTAGAAACTTCCGTTTACTATCCCAGAGCTGGTGCAGGCATCTCCCTGTCGCAGTTCTGATGGGATCCTGTACATGGGTGAGCTCAAATTTTATCTCCTTTAGATTGTAACATGTTCAACAAATACAAAATGTAGAGACTCCCAGACAGACTGAAGGAAATAGGCCTTATTTTGGATATTAATTTTGGTTTTTCATAAATCTTTCCAATGACAGAAAATCTGATTAATATAGAATGCAGTTACTGTGTGATGATTACAAACCAGTTGTTTTTCCTGAAGGAGAAAATACCTTTTCTAAGCAATCAAATGCCTGTATGGGGATTTTTGCTTTCTTGAGCTGCAGCCTCTCAACAAAATATGACTTCTACTTAAAATCTTCCTATGATTATAAATGTCATTGACTGCGTGATAATTAGGATAAAATTAGAAATCCCACTGCACCACAGTTAGACATCCTCCATTGTCTGAGGTACAGTCAGTTCATTTACAGAACAAATAAATTAATTGCTCACTGTCCTGACTCATTCTAATTGCAGATGGATTTGGAGAGGAAGGACAGTTATTACTTATCACAAAAGTAAATTATGTGAAGATCAGAGTGAGCTTAGTACTGGGGATTTTAAATCTCCTGAAGGGCCAAAGCTCCTTTTGGTTCTCCACTTCGTGTCTTGCCAGTAAATGAGAGAAAAATGTTTATTTGAAGCTTCTAGGCATGACATACATGTATACATACAAAGAAATTCTTAAGGCCATGGCTCACATAGTCTTGAGTGGGATTGTTTGCATTACAATCCTTAAGCAATTTGAAAGGTGTAGACCCTCAGGTTTTTTTCCACCTCCTGTCTTTCACCATGAGCATTCCATCTCCTCATCTGAGAGCTCCTGGGATCTGCTGCACTCAGAGCTGTTAGATTTTGTGTGTGAAAAAAACAGCCAATAGTACTTACTGTTCTAAATATTGTACTTGGGCTGGGGCTTTGTGGTCAGTATTTGGGATTGGCCAGTAGTGCTAAATGATGAAACTAAGCCTGACTGGGAAAAACTGGTTTATTAAAAATGCTTTATTTGTGCTAAGTCCATGAGTCTACTAAAGAAAGAAGGAGACTGAACAGCTGAATGAAAGTGCAGTTTTTCCAGCTGAATGGTAATGTGGCTTAAATTATGATTTCAGGTAAAAAGCAGGATATTTGGTACGTGGTTGACCTCATGACTGGGGAGAAACAGCAGACCTTGACTTCCTCTTTTGCAGAAAGTCTTTGCCCATCAACATCCCTCCTGTACCTTGGGAGAACAGGTCATATGCTTTTTTTTTCCTGTAGTTTAAAAAAAATTCTGGTTTTTAAAGTTTAGTTTCATAACAAATGGCGCTGTTGTCAGTTCAGGTTTGCAAGTTTATTTCTTAGAAAAATTCTGCAAATTATGATTTTAGACTGTACACAGTGTAAAGAAGAATCATTAACTTTAGCAGCAGAAAGATACTGGTTTTAAACTTTAGCAGTAGGTGTTTTTGTTGATGAAGTGGCATTTGTATTGTAATTAATGGTGTATTCCAGTACCAGCTGTAAACTGTTTGTTCTGTAACATACAGCTTTTAAAAAACTGTTTAAAGAAGATGGAAATAGAGCAGATCCACTGACATCACAAGTGCAGTGTGCTAAATAACAGATAAAGTCAGACCAACACCACGGAGTATTGGTTAGAAACAGGAATAAATGTTAGACTTGTTCCTCAGCCTCTCTATCAATGTGTTCCTTAAGTGGGATAGTGTTGGGAAAATGAAATGCTGACAGCAGTGAGTGGTGTTTGAGCAGGGAGTGTCTCAGATTTGGGAAGATTGATTCTGTTCTCTCATAGGTTTTTTTGCTTCACAGACTGTATATTTTTTAACAGAGTACACGATCACAATGTATGACACCAAAAAGAAGGAGCTGCGATGGAATGCCACCTATTTTGATTATGCAGCTACTTTGCCTGATGAAGACATAAAATACAGTAAGAATTTGATTGCTCTCTCCCTCCTGCAATGGAGTTTTGTATATAGGCAAAAATCCTCTGATTGTTTTTGTGCGGTGCCTGTACTTCTGCCCATTTTTATCCCTCACATACTGCAGTGTCTAAAGCCTGTCAGCTTAGGTAAACTCAGTCCAGGAGGGTGCATCTGCTGAAGGAGATTCCCTAAAACCAGTGAGAAATGGCAGGAGAGGCAGCAGATCAGGAGCACAGCCTGATGGCAGCGCTCTTGCATGGCAGCTGCACTGGTGCCAGCCCCGTTCTGGCCGAGGCTTTGCTGCTCAGCTGCTGTGCAGTGGGAGGTGTGGTGGGGCTGCACATTCTGCAGGCAGCACTGCTGTGTGCATGGTAACGCTGCAGGGTGCAGGTACCTCCTGCATTGGTGCCTTGCAGAAATGTCTCACTTCGTGTCCAACGGGGACGGGCTGGTGGTGACCGTGGACAGCGACTCCGGGGACGTGCTGTGGATCCAGAACTACGCGTCCCCCGTGGTGGCCTTCTACATCTGGCAGCGCGAGGGGCTGCGCAAGGTGCTGCACACCAACGTGGGCATTGAGACCCTGCGCTACCTGACCTTCATGTCCGGGGAGGTCGGGCACATCACCAAGTGGAAATACCCCTTCCCAAAGGAAACGGAGACCAAGAGCAAACTAACGTGAGCCTGATCCCGCTGTTCTCACTGTCCGTTCGACAGCTGTGTCATTAAACAGAACGGTTAAGGGTTGTGCTGCAAGTTGTAACATGGTGAAAAGAATGCATAAAAGCATTTCTAGTTCTCCAGGTGTTCTATTATATAATATTTCATCTTTTAGTGTATAGAGTCAGAGACCAAACCAAAAAACTTATAAACTTAGGAACTGTACATTCGTAAGTTTTATCAGACATTCTGTGTTGAATAGTTTCTCATACTGTGGAATTAAATTAGTTTTCCTAACGTGAAGCCTTTCACACTATAAAAATGGTGCACAGCATTTTGGCAAATGCCAGTTATTGAAAAATGCAGAAATAGGACGTGAGTTGTGTCAAATGTATGACAGTGCTGTGAATAATGAACTGACATAATTTTAAAAAAAGGCTTCAGAGTACAGCAGTACTTCAAATAATTTTACAGATCAAGGTTTTTCAAGATACAAATTCAGGCTCTGGGAAGCTCCTGCGCTGGTTGTGCAGGGTTGTGCTGCCCAGGTTTTAGCTGAGGTGGTGACAGTGTCTGTGTTTCTGCAGCCCAACCCTGTACGTGGGGAAATACTCCACGAGCTTGTACGCGTCGCCCTCCATGGTGCACGAGGGAGTCACTGTCGTGGTAAGTGGGGGCTGCCAGGTGGGAAAGTGCTCTTGTGGAGTTACTGCTGTCCTGGGCTTGAAGAAAGGTTGAAATGTTGAAATAGAATAATGCATAAAATTATATTAAATTAAAATAGAAAATAAAACACTGAAGACTGTACATCCTCAGAAATTTGAGGTTTTGAGATTCGTTTTAAGAAAATTAAGTATTTTCTGGAACAATTAACAACCACAGAATGCATGACCATACTTCTGGAATCATTTCCAACACTGCAAAGCAGTAACTGCAGCTCCCCAGGAACTGTGCCAGGCAGGCTCAGCAGGAGCAGGCCTGAGGTTACTGCTATTATTGGTGCTTTGTGGTTCATGTTAAAATTGCTGGTTTGTTCAGCAAAGTCACTCCCTGCAGACAGGAAGCTACATCAGAGTTGTGTTTTGCTCGTTGTGGCTGCCAGGTAGGAAACCCAGATCCTGCTTAACTTCAGGGAAAAACAAAAAAAGAGTAATCTCATCTCCTAGGCAACATGTCCCTGAAAAGGTCCAATGTCCAAGGCTGTGGAAGCAGCTGCTAAGGGCATAATGACCATGTTTACTCACGGTGACTTTGCTGCCAGTAATCTTTGCTTGCCCACCCATTTTGAGCTCCAGCTTTTTAATTTAGTTGCCTATTTAAATACTCCAAGGTCACAGTAAATCAGTAAACACTGATGTCTCTGCAGCCCCGGGGCAGCGCCATCCCCTTGCTGGAGGGTCCGCAAACAGAAGGAGTCACCATCGAGGACAACGGCGAGTGTGTGATCACGCCCAGCACCGATGTGAAATTTTCGGGCAGGCTGAAGGAAAAGCACAAGCTCAACTACTGGAATGACTGGCTGCTGATAGGTGTGGGAGGCCCTGCCTGGCCATAATTACTGAATTCTAATAACGGTGTCTAATTCATCCTCATTTGCATATAAAATAATGTGTCACATATGCACCTGCCTTCTGTTTTTCCCAGGGCTCCTGCCTTATTCTGTGATGAGGTGAAGTGTTCCATGTGTGGAAAGTTATTTATTGCTCAATTGCCCCCTCCCTTGGAGAGGGGTATAGTGATTTATTATTTACTGTAAATATTGTATTTGGGTCCATTTGCATTTTTTTATTGTGCATGCTGTTACCTTAATTCGCATCATATGGATCAGACAGTCGTGTTTTCTCCATTTTGTAAATGGATTAAAACACAGAGGCTGAAGATAATGTTTATTAATTGTCAGCCTGTCCTGTGTGTCCCAAGTCCCTGAATTTTGGAATTGACTTTTCAGTGCGTTTACAATTTTGCTTCAAAAATGAGGAACTGTCTGAGGTTCAGTTTTAAGTGGTGACTGGTGATAATTGAGTGATGTATGTGACAGGAGCTCTGGGCCAGGGACAGTGTGCAACTTTCAGCTTTTTCAAGTGCCATCCTTCTCTTCCCGTGATCCCTTCCCTTGCTAATACCTGCTCTCCTGTGGTGTGTCAGGGAGTTCCCTGAAAAACTTCAGGTTCCTCTGCAGCTCTCCGTGACCTCTACCCTCCATTTCCCCTCTCCTTTCTCTTTCCTGCTCTCTACATGAGCATCATGTTTTGTGATGTTCTCACTCTTCAGCAAAGATACTGCAATCAAGGATATCTTTCCTAAAATAGGACAACTTTCTGTTGTTAAAACAAATGTGTTTTATTTAAAGGGCACCATGAAACACCATTATCTGCCCCCACAAAGATCCTGGAGAAATTCCCAAGCAACTTACCAAAGAGGCCTGAAAACGTGATTCCAGCTGACTCTGAGAAAGCCACTATTGAAGAGGTTTGTGATGAGAATAATTCTCTTACTGCATGAGAGAAGAATGTAAAGGAGTGGAAGTTGGGGAAGGACACAGAAGGAAAACTGCATGGAATTACTTCACATTTTTTGTGTCAGATGTTCATGTACTTAGCACACAGAATCAGGTATGAGGAAGTGTCATTCCTTGTTTCAGAATTAAGGCTTTCTGCTGCCTTTTTTTTCCCCCACATGCCAAACTTTGACTTTGGTAGGTTTAGAAATGACTAAAAATGATGTAGCAGAAAGGCTGGCTATGAATGCCTCAGTACCCACAGAGGTACTGAGCTGACAGAGCTTTCTTTGCCTCAGGTCATTGACATTGTTGAAGGTTCCTCGAGAGAAGGGCCCCCAGCTGCTCCCAAGGACATCGAGGAGGCTCCTGCTCGGCCCGTCCTGCGGCCCGAGGCTCCGGTGGACTCCCTGCTGAAGGACATGGCCACCATCATCCTCAGCACTTTCCTGCTTGTGGGCTGGGTGGCTTTCATCATCACCTACCCCATGGTAATGCTGACCTGCCGTAATGTGCTTTTGAGTGTTGGGAGCATCAGGAATGTAGTGGAGCCCAGAAATGATACAGGAGTCAGTGACACACTCCAGGGCCTTTTCCCTCTTCACAGATGTGCACTGGGGAGCGAAGGCACAAGTTTGACTTAACAGGGGTTTCTCTGGCTGTATGTGCCAGCTCTGGAGAGGTTTTCTTTTCCATCCACCCATTGTGGTTTTTGTAGGGATTACTCTTTCTGGATATGATCTCAGCACTATTGGCTTCACTCCTCTCTTCCTTACCTGACCCACTGTCAGGTTTTCCAAGTTTTGGATCAAAGCCTTTATCCTTCTGTGGTTTAAAGACCTGGAAAACCTAATAACAGTTTCGTTAACCAAGCCATGTGACTTCTCATCTTGGCAATGGAAGTCCAGAATGAAATAGAAATTGTGAGTGAACGTTCCCCAACCTGTGTGGTTGGCAGGGACAGGGCAGGAGAGTTTGGCTCTGACCTTTTATAAGTAGCTCCCCATTAGCTGTAGAGTTCCCTTGCATGACCTGACTGCCAATTGTTCACTGAGGTCCTTTCTCACAGAGTGTCCACCAGCAGCAGCAGAGGCAGCATCAGCTGGAAGAGAAGATCCAGCTCTTGCAGCAGCAGAAGCTGCCCTTTGGTGCTCCCGGTGAGCCCGAGGGCGATTTCCTGGACGCGTCGTACGGGCGGACGGAGAGCTCAGCTGCCAGCACCCCCAACCTGTCCCCCAGAGCTTCCAACCACTCCGCCTATTCCAACATCTCCACATCTGATGTTGGGAGCTGCTTCTCCACTGAGCAAGAAGAGGGAGGTAAAGTTGACTCCGTGTGGTTTAGTGTGTCTCTGTTTCCCCAGTGTGTGTGATGGTACAGCAGAACAGTTATTGATGATTCTTCATAGCTCAACAAGGTAAAAAGAACCACTGTCCTCATTGCGGCTGAGCCCTGCTCCTCAGCAGGATTGTTGCTGTACACTAACAGCCAGCTGGGGCTGGTGCTGCCCAGGGCAGTGTGTTCTGTCACCTGCAGCCATTCCAGGGAGATACTCATTTAAATAAAAACACGTATTAAAATTATTAACTGGACTCAAGAAATGGGGATTAGGCCGCGTCATCTTTCTGCCCAGTCTTCCTGTGCACTCATTTCTCCCTTCAAAGTCCATTTCCATAACTGTCAGTCAGTATTTCCTAAATTCAATGTCTATAAACTTTTAGAAGGAGTTTGGCTGCAGAGAACCGCTCACATCTCACATCCCTGACCCGTGAGATGTGTGTAAATGTGTTTTGGTTCTTTATGTTGGCTCATTGGGTCACCACAATTTTTGCCTGCTCAGGGTATGTACCAACGTGGACACGTTCATTTCTTTTGATCACATGTGTGTTAAATTTAAGCATGAGCTAAAAGACTTTTACAGACTGGCCCCAAAGTCTGTGCAGTTGTAAAAGGCTGCCTTGCCCCATCCTAAACCAGTGCTTGTTTTTCTTTTTGTTCAGATGAAGAAGCAAACCGAGTGATTGTTGGCAAGATTTCATTTAACCCTAAGGATGTACTGGGACATGGCGCTGAAGGGACAATTGTTTACAGGTAAAAGAGAATGTGTGCATTAAACAGACCAATATTGTGTTTGTATTAGGTCCTTTTGTTTTTTTATAAAAACCCTCACATCTACTGTGAACAGAAATGAAACTTTTTGCATGTGTCTGGAATATTTTTGTGCATTTTCTTCACTAGCAAACAACTGCTTTACTTCCCTTAGAAGTGTTTACCTGCCAAATGTACCCGTTTGCAGCATAGGAAACGCTTTCACTGGCTCTGCAGTGGCTTCTGTTGTCCCGTTTTCTGTACCTGCTCTGGCTGCAGAGCGTGAAGGGCTGTTGTGCCTTCCCTCCCTGCTGCAGGGGCTCCTTTGATAACCGTGATGTGGCGGTGAAGAGGATCCTCCCCGAGTGCTTCAGCTTCGCAGACCGGGAGGTGCAGCTGCTGCGCGAGTCCGACGAGCACCCCAACGTGATCCGCTACTTCTGCACGGAGCGCGACCGGCAGTTCCAGTACATCGCCATCGAGCTCTGCGCCGCCACCCTGCAGGAGGTGACCCTGCCAGGCCCTCGCTTCCCTGCAGCCTGGGCTGTTTAGTGCCTGCCACAGGGGATGTTCCATTTTCCCACTGCCACCTCTGTGACAATTCCGTGTTCCTAGAACAGGCGTGTTTTCAGATCTGTACAAAGGCAGCCCTAGCCCTGATTTATGGACAGAAGCTGTTGTCCTTTGATTTTTAACTTCTTGTGAAGGACTCCCTTCTAGTCATCCTCCCCCTCCTCCCATGCAGACTTTGAAGACTGTTCTACTTTCTGGAGCACAGTGCTATGCAGAATTCTAGCTCTAAATGAGACTTTAGGGATCATCACCTTCAGCCAAAAGAAAAAGCTCTTTTCTACCAGCTAGCACAGTTTATCCAGTCACATCTCTTTTGAGGGGTGAAGTTATGGATTTATTATTTATGCAGCTTCCATGCAGTGCTGTGTCTGACTCTCTGTGTTCTCTGTTGCAGTATGTCGAGCAGAAGGCCTTCAGCCACCATGGCTTACAGCCCATCACTCTCCTGCAGCAGACAACATCTGGGCTGGCTTACCTGCACTCCCTCAGTATTGGTAAGAGCGACTCTCCTTTCAGCACTGGAGGAGGATTACATTTTCTTAGCTGGAAAATAAAGAAACTGGTCTGCTACTGGTTTGTTCACCTGCCTATTGGAAGGTGTCGCTGCCTATGGCAGGGGAGTTGGAATGAGATGATCTTTAAAAGTCCCTTTGGACTCAAACCATTCTGTGGTTCTATGATTTGACATTGGCCTTGTCCCTGCAGCATCCTGCAGCCCTGGAGTACTAAAGCAAGTCCTTACTGTTAGTGAAGGGTGCTGAAGTTTTTAAATAGGAGTCATATAAAACATGGTGGAATAAAATAATGAAATTGCCAATGAAAATCATTTGAAGTTAAGACTTTGGTTTAATGAATGGTGGGTCAGCCTCGTGAAAGGTCCACTTAAAAATGTACAAAGGTGGTTGGGACTGCCTGAGTGGATAAGTGGGTGTTTGTAACAGTCCACAGGGACCTGAAGCCCCACAACATCCTCATCTCGATGCCCAACGCCCACGGGAAGGTCAAAGCCATGATTTCAGACTTTGGGCTGTGCAAGAAGCTGGCAGTGGGCAGGCACAGCTTCAGCCGCCGCTCAGGCGTGCCGGGCACGGAAGGCTGGATCGCCCCGGAGATGCTGAGTGAGGACTGCAAAGAGAACCCTGTAAGTCCCAGCCCTTCCCAGGCTGCCCAGGACCAGGCCAGACCCTACAATAGGCAGCACCCACTGCCTGGGCCTCCAGGCTGCCTTGCAGCAGCTCAAATCTGCGAGCTGGAAAATTTCCTTCTGCTCTCAGATGCAAAATAACCACCCTGTGAGAATCAGAGCTTTCAGGGGGAAAAGATGTCACTGCTACTGAAGGCTGTTTCTTTGCAGACATACACAGTGGACATCTTTTCAGCTGGCTGTGTCTTCTATTACGTGGTGTCTGAAGGTGGCCACCCCTTTGGCAAGTCCCTGCAGCGGCAAGCCAACATCCTGCTGGGAGCGTACAGCCTGGAGGCTCTGGATGCAGGGAGGCACGGTAAGGATGCACTGCAGGGGTCAGCCCAGGCTGCCCAACACCAGTGACACAACCAAGGCCCACATTTGCTCACCATTGGAACCCTGCTGTGAAGTCATTTCCTGTATTTAAACAGTGGCAGAGAGCTAAACTTTGGTATTCTTAGTCTTTGATATTTTTTCTGTTGGTTGCCCAGCACATCTGTGGGGGCAGCACTTGAGCTAGCAGGACAGGAGGAAGTAGAGACCATAATGAATTTCTAAAGCACAAAATACTATAAAATTTAAAAATTTTACATTTCACTACAGCCTAAGAACGTAGAGAAAATAAAACAAAAGGAGTAAATTTCCTTGCCTGCTCTTCCTTGCAGAAGACATTGTTGCTCGTGATTTAATAGAGCAGATGATCAACATGGACCCTCAGAAACGGCCCTCTGCCAGCTGTGTGCTCAAACACCCCTTCTTTTGGAGTCTAGAAAAACAGCTCCAGTTCTTTCAGGTTGGTGATGACCTTTTCTCTCTTCTCAGTTCCCAGGGCTCCTGTAGACTTTTTCAGGTCTTGAATTCAGTCTCTCTTTCGTGCCTGAGGTCACGGAATCCACACCCTTCTGCCAGGAGTGAGGCAGCCCGGTTGTAAAAGCTGGGTGGAGCTCCCAAGCACTTGGCTTAGTGTGACAGCAGATCGTTCAGAGGGGGCCACGGCTGCTGTTACCAAGGTCAGCTGGGGGAAGGAAAGTCTCCTCCAGCAGCTTCAGTACCCACAGAGAACGTGGCCAGGAGGGTTTTCAAGAACAGGCGGGAACATGCACTGAATCCTGATGTGGGGTGGGAAGTGGCTGAGGGCTTGAGAGCCTCTCCAGTCTTATCTTTTCCTGTTTAAAAAGGCTTTGGCAGAGGGTAAAACAAATAATCTCAGAAACTTCTGCATCCTGTTCCTAAGAACTGTCACAGAGTGAAGTGGAATTCTGACTTTACTACCAGGACAGGCTGTAATTGGCCAGACGCCGAAATTTGAAAATATTGGGTAAAACTTGGAAATAAAACTAGAAATAATCTGAATGTCTCTTCCAGGATGTTAGTGACCGGATAGAGAAAGAATCTTTAGATGGTCCAATAGTCAAGCAGTTAGAAAGAGGTGGAAGAGAAGTGGTGAAATTGGACTGGAGAGAGCACATCACTGTTCCTCTTCAGACAGGTAATGGACAGCATTTTCTCAGAGTGGGAATTACCTGCTGTTCCCAGTTAGCTGGGACAGGAACGTAAGGCTAACACTGCCTCAGTTTTGGTTCATGTACTGAAACACACCTACAAGGATCTGTGGCTGCAGACGCACCCCAGCACCTAAAACTGCATCACAACACACAAAAAAAAATGTTTCTCTTGCAGATCTTCGAAAATTCAGATCCTATAAAGGTGGCTCCGTCCGGGACCTTCTGAGGGCGATGAGAAATAAGGTAAAGGAGTCTTTTCCTGGTGCACTCCGGGCTCTTGCCTCCAGCTGCTGCTGTTGCCAGCCTGTATCAGAGCCTGATTTAGGTACTGAGCTCCTTTACAAGAGCCCAGTAGGAGGTTACTGTGTGCAGGAACACCAACAGCTGTTTACAAGAGGCTTCTGAAGAAACCCTCTGACTGAGCTTTTCCCTCTTGTTTTCCTCCACAGAAGCACCATTACAGGGAGCTGCCTCCCGAAGTGCAGGAGACCCTGGGCTCCATCCCGGATGAGTTTGTGTGTTACTTCACAGCTCGTTTCCCTCGCCTGCTCCTGCACACCTACCACGCCATGCACATCTGCTGCCACGAGAGACTCTTCCAGCATTACTATGCTGAGGACTCTGCAGAGCTGAGCCTTACAGGAGAGACAGTCTGAGAGGAGAGGGATGGAGCTTTCTTCTCTGGGACCAACATTCCAAGCACAGGCCCACCCTTAGCAGGAAAAAGTGGGATCAAAGAGCTGAATTCTTTCTCTGAAGAAACCAAGCTTCCAAAAAGTGCCTTGTACCTGTGCCTGTGCTGGATCAGGAGATGGTGGAGCCCGGGGTGCGAGTGGTAAGGCGATGAACCCTGGGGATGGAGTTACTGACTCCAAGGCAGTTTTCAAGACTGTGGAAATGAAGAGGAAAAGCTGGATGTAACCATCACCCAATATCCCTGTACTGTATTTGATTTTGTAACTGATAAGTTTCACTACAAAAAAAATCAGAGATTGAAATCATATAATTACTCGGGACTGGGATGTGCAAAAGGAGCCCTTTGGTTGTAGCAAATAATTTGAACCTGCCACTGCACTATTGCCACTTAGGCATTAGGCACACCACAGTGATTGTAAAGGGAATCATTCGTGATTATCCAAAAAAATGGTATGAAAGTACCATTTCTGTCGAATCAGTACTACCCTGGAAAATAAGTCCCTCATACTTGAG
Organism: Prinia subflava; assembly: GCF_021018805.1. Taxonomy (NCBI): domain Eukaryota; kingdom Metazoa; phylum Chordata; class Aves; order Passeriformes; family Cisticolidae; genus Prinia; species Prinia subflava. Next base: position 14,883,707 of record NC_086258.1, read on the forward strand.
CAGAAACAGTTTTAAAAAATACTGACTTGAAACATCAAGGTTTGCCTGCTCTAAATAAGCCTTGTTGTTTAACATGAACCAGTATTCACAGAAGAGGTTGAGGAGTCCTCTACTCAGCTCAGTATGAGAACAGATCTGCTCCAGTAACAGATCTGCTCCAGTACCTGCAGCAAACACTGATGGCAGCTGGGAGCTGCCTGTGTCTCACCAACTGCAAATGTCCCTCAAGGGGTAAGAAAAGGCCACAGCCACAGAGCCAGGGTGAGAGGAGACCTGGGAAAAAGAAAGCTGGACAGGAACCAGGAGCTGTTGAGAGCAGTGACATGAGGGCAGTGGTTAAGGAGTGCACAGAGCTGTAGAACCTCATTTCCTGTGTGTGTGGGCTGGTGAGTCCATCCACGGGAGCCTGTGTGGGTAAAGGTGCAGTATTTCTTTACACTGGCCCTGAAGCTGTGACAAAGTGTCGTGTGTGCTAGGATGAAGAAATGCTGAATTCTAATGTAACTGAGGTGTTCTTTTACAATATATTTATTTAATGTATTTATATTTATTTAATTTTTACTACAAAGTGGTATCAAATCCAAGTGGTACAAGTATGAAGCATGCCAAATCAGTCTTAATCAGTTTTGTGTTTATATTTAATCATCCTAACAACTGGAAGAGGAAAGTGACACTGCATCTTTCAGTGTCACTTAATTAATCAAAGGAGAAATTACAACGTGAGAATTTGTATGACTGTGCCATTGAGTCTTAAATAAATTATTGCCAATGATACATATGATGAGATATGTACAGCTACTTTTCTGGAGATACTTTGCAGGATTTTTTTCCCCTTCTGTATGTGAGCAGTTTACCTAAGATGCCAAACTGTGCAGGTTACATGTTTCTAAAGCTTGAAAAAATAATGGTAATTTTACCTAAAAAGCCTATTTCATATTTTTGTATTTCTCATGTAAAGGTCTTTTATAAATCTACTAAATAAATACTTGTACTCAGATTAAAACCCTCTGGTTTTTAGTGCCAATGTGTGCCCAGGGAACCCAGCAGGCGTGGTGCTGGCAGAGCTGTCAGAACTGAGCAGGAACAGCCAAGGCCCTGTCCTGCCTCCAGCGGGAGGGGACACGTGCCTGCGTTTTGAGCCTGCTCAAACCATTGCCTGCCTGCTGAGCCAGCCCAGGAGGCGGAGTTGTTCAGCTGGGGGGAGCAGTGACCCTCCCTGAGGGCCAGGAGCCTCATCTGCTACTCTGACAGCCCCAGGCCCCAGCCCCCTCCAGCCTGGTGGGTGCACAGGTGAGATAAAATGGCAGGAATTTGTGCTGCTGTGTGATAGAGACACAGCCGTAAATAAATGGTTTTGGTGAGACTGAGCTGATGATTGATCACGTGTTTTACAGGAAACAGAGCCACTGAGACAGTTCTGCAGCACAGCCTGCCTGGGCCCCAGTGGCACCGAGGGTGGGCTGAGGAGCCTCCCCTGCCAACTGCCCCACTGCTTACTTGGTGAGGGGGCCTGGAGTGAGAAGGGAGCTCATACAGAGGGCAGTAAGTGGATCTGAAAGTTAAAAATACAAAAGAAAGAATAAATATATCCCACAACCCATCCTGACACTTAGCTGGTTTTGGTGGGGCTAAGGTTGCTGGGTTGTTAACAGCAGCGTCATCCAGGAGCAGAGCTGCTGTGAAAGGGGTGGAGACTTGAGAGCTCACCCCAGGAATTTTTGTTTCTCTTTTATTTCCGGACTAATTTCAAGAGACCTGCAGAACTGCTCAGAGTGCTGGCAGTGCAGAACCTGGCACCACAGGTGTTGGAGCACCTTCCCTTCCTCCCTCCTGTGGAAACTCTTTCCCTGCAGGCAGACAGCACTGGAGACACTCAGCCACCGGCGGGCTTTGCAAGGTAAGCCAGCCCTGCGCTGCGGGTCATTCTCAGCCTGGCGGGTTATTTACTGACAGCAGGTTTAACCAAAAATGAGGCTGTCCCTCCACTGCCGCCAGCCCAGCTCTGTCCCTCCGGCCACCCCACTGGGGTAGGAGCTGCTCTGCGGCTCCATGGACTGTCTGAGCAGCTCGGGGAGGTGGGAGCGGGGCGCACACAGCTCTGCCCGCAGCCCCGCAGCTGCAGCCCCCCTGCCCACGCCTGCCGCCCGCAGCACCCCGAGCCCAGCGCAGCACAAACCCGCGGCCACCTCTGAGTGCTCCTACAACCAGGAGGGATCAGGGACCCGCGGGGCCCCTCCGGCCGCGCTTCCCCAGCCCTGCCCCCGCTCTGCTCAGCTTCCGTTCCAGTTTCGATTCCCCGGCAAGGCTCTCTTTGTTCTGAACGCTTCCTGACATCAGCTGTCACAGCGCGCTGGGGCATAGACACAAGGGCGGGACGGATTTACTGCAAGCTGACCCATTGTACGAGCCCAGCCCTGGGAGGTGGCCAGAGGCAAAGATCAGTATTTCAAGGGCATTTTTAACTCCCTTTCGCGGGGAAGGCGGGGCCAAGTGTCAGGGGGAATCCATTTCCCGCCATTTTCATAACCACCTGTTTGCACTTACTCCCAGGGATGCCTACACATACAGCACACCAGGGCAGTCCCGTAACAGGCTCCCCCCTCAGGCACCTGCTCCCCACAAAGCTCCAGCCAGGCTGGTGCCTCAGGCAGCCAAGGCTTCCACAGGGCTGACCAGATGCAGAAAGGGTTAATGTGCACTTAACCCTTTGGTTTTTCCAGCATACGCGATTTTCCCAGAACCAGTACCTCCCCAAACCCCCCCTTCTGCTGAACTTACCTCCTGCCAAGCCACGGGCCCGGGGAGTGAACGCCCTTCTCCTTCCCTCAGTCGCCACTACTACACCTGCAGACAGTGTGGAGACCTTGCCCAGCTGCACTGGTGGCTGCTCCCTTTGCACCTGCTGAGAGCCCTGCTGAGCACCAGGAGCTGCAGGGGTGGAGCTGCTGAGCTCCTGCACCTGCTGATGCAGAGCTGAGCCTCCACCCCACAGTAAGAGAAGGACCACCACCCCCAGAGAGCTCCTTTTGTGTGACCCCAGTGACCGGGGCGTGGATGGTCACTGCTCACTGTGAATGTCTCGAATCTCTGCTGTCACACTGAGTACGTGTATTTAACCCATTCCTCCTGCAGTACACAACAGGCTGGCCCTGCTGCCACCCATCTCTGAACCCCTGGAATGGAGACTGGGCACAGGAAGGATGTCGTGACAGGGGCAAGGACACCCCACTAAACAGAAAACCTTCAGCTGGGCTGGGCACGGAGTCGAGCTGCTGCTTGGGAATTCTGGTAAGCACCAGAACAGCTGTGGGAAAAGAGAAGGAGCAGGAGAGAGTACACCCACCAAAGAAGGGAGGCAAAAAAGCAAGTGTGAAGGAACAAAAGGCAGGGGAAGTGAGAAAAAGCAATAAAAATTAAGAGCTAGAACCTGGGGGACACAGTGGTGGGGGGGCCTCCTTTTCTCCAATATATAACAGAAGGAACTGTTAGGCTCAGCTGTCAGCACAAGCTTCTCCAGCAACCCCCTATTTCCTTCACACCCATGTGTGTGGCAGAGGCAGGGGTAGGGCCTTCACACAGACACAGCAGCAGTGTAGCTGGCAAGAACAGGCTTTTACAGGTACAGAAATGGCCCTGCACCAAAAAGGTGGGGAGCAAGTTGGAAGACCAAAGTCAGCTTGAACTATCACAGGAATGTGAACTGTAAATCTAAAGACTTACTTTTCCCCCTGCAGGGTTTTATTCATTAACAGCAAGATTTCCCTCACCAAAGACAATGGGTATGTATTGCTTTCAGAAAACTTCTGCTTTGTATGTAGCAATTTGCTTTCTAATATCTGCATTTGAAGTATTCCTCCCTAGTGGGGAACTCATCAGTACTCCTCTTGGAGTCATCATCTTGGGGTTTGTATTGATGCTATCCTCATTTAACAGAAAATAATCAGACTCAAGTGGGCAAATGATCTACCCAAACCTGTCCAGTTTAGGGAATCCATAATAAATTCCATAAACCTTATCCTCATTCCTTGTTCCCTGCAATGAGGATCATTTCCAAGTCTCCTTCCTAGTTTCCTGCTTTACTGATTTATTAGTCTTGCACCATTATTCAGAACTGTTTCTCTTTAAGGCTATGGATACATGGGTATGTCATCAGAACTGACATATTTGAGAAGTTAAGACCTGCTCCCTCACTGTGACTGGTAGAACGAAAATAGTCTGACATTCAGTGTGGCCAAACAAACATTAGTTTGTATTAGTAATACATGATTTTAACTTCTAGATTACAAAACATTGCCTGTGAAGGAATGGGATGAGAACCATGTCAAATGTTGGCTGGAATCTACTGGAATCAAGAAGGACTATGTAGATAAACTACATGCAGAAGAAGTGACAGGTCCAGCACTAATGGAACTGGATGAGTCTTTCCTCAAAGACATAGGAATGAAGAAAGGCCAAATCCAGATCTTAATCCACAAGAGAAATGAACTTTTGCAGCTCCAGGACAAGGCACAGCAAGCAGAGGACTCGAGCAGCAAAACACCCGACAGGACGGGTGCACAAACAGGCCCAGCCAGAGGCAGCAGTGCCCCCGCTCAGGGCACGGCCACTGGAGACAGCTCTGGTGCTGGGGGTACAGACAGCAGCAAGAACACAGCTCCTACTTCTGGCAAGAAGCAAAAAAGCAGCAAGAAATCCCAGCTTCAAAATGCTGATGAAGTTTTAGAACTCAGCAACTGTCGGCCATTTAGAAGTCAGGATGCCAATTTCAAATATGTGAAAGACACAGTTCTTCCTCCAGAATCAGGAGTGAGTGATTTAATCATCCCTTGCCATGAATACAAATCTTTTGCCATTGCTGCAGAACTGGAAAAACTTCAACTGCAATCAAAATTTGCCTCTGAAGTGATACGATTTGCTTCAGCCTGCATGAACACTCGAACAAATGGCACCATCCATTTTGGTGTCATGGACAGTGTTGAGGACAAGGGCTGGAAGCACGGACAGATTGTTGGCATAAAGGTCAAAAACCGAGAAGACTTTGTTGATGCACTGGATTATATAGAAAAGTGCTTTTGCAATAATTTGCAAGAAATTGCAAGGAAATGTATTCACCCACCTGTGTTTGTTGAAGTGATTTCAAAAGACTCTCAGGAACAACGATTTGTTGTGGAGGTTGACATTGAACCAACAGTCAGCTTGGTAAAGAACAATTGTTTTGAAGTTTATTTGCCAAAATACAATGAAGATGGTCAGAAGGTGACCCTGGCCAAAGAACCAACTCACTACCAGAGACTGGGAGCAAAGTCTGAGCCTGTGCAGCGCAGAAACCTCACTGCTTTCATTCTAGCTGTGCCAGACAGGGATGCTCAAAGAGAAAAAGCTGAGCTCTCCAGCACACAAGTACCTACACAGACTCCTCAAGATTTAGGAAGAAAGTTATCAATTCTATTAAATGATGGCAAAAGCTACATGGATGATTCCCTATGGTACATCCTTGTCACAAACAGGTGTGAACAGGATAATCTCAACTACATCAACTTCTTAATGCACTTGAACATTTTCTGTGTCTTTGACTTTGATGAACATTCCAATGTGTCTGGGCTGTACAGTAAATACAAAGAGCACCATGAAACAAGTTCTTATTTTTTAGAGGATTTTTTCAAAGAAATTAAGACTGATAATTCTCCCTCTCGGAAACTGTTTGATCAGACCAGCTGGATATTCTGCAATGGGCGCAGTGACTTCCTTGGGAATGAAAAATCTTGTGATGAAAACACATGGATTAGAACCAAAAAAAAATACCTGAAGAAAGTAATTACTTGTATCTGTGAGGAAATTCTACCAGAGCGCTCTTTCATTGTGCTTTTTCTATTGCTATCACCAGTGCAGAAACCACTTGTGGACACTTTTCACGAATTCTATACAGAGATGAACGGCATGGAGTACATCATCTGCATTGCAGAGTGCAGAGAAAATTACAGAAAGTGGGCTAACCTAGCTCAGGCATCCTGCAGCATTGAGACCCTAGAACAGTGCAGCGTTGTGGGTATGAAGCTCAGTCACGTGGATGCCACCATCCAATCCATGCTGCCTTCCACAGCCCAACCCAGACACCTGCCAGCTTCCACTGGAGGCGTGTGTACACTTCCCTTGCGGGAAGAAGAGAAACTGTATTCCCTGGAAATCCTTTGTGCTGACCAATGTGATGATATCAGATTAAATCTTTGGACTGAAAAACAAAAACAAGAAATAGAACAAAATTTTTACCGTGGGAAAAAAATCACGTGGGAAAACTTGTGGCTTGCTGATGAAAAACTCTGTGGGGATATCATTGAACGTGAAGCATGCACAGAGGCAAATAAACTCTTGGATGGCATTTTACGAGGAAGTGGACAAAATTATTCTGTGGCTAAACTAAAGATATCTCACCATCCTGGGAGTGGTGGAAGCACAATAGCACGGCAAGTTCTATGGAAAAACAGAAAGCGTTTTAGATGTGCTGTTATCAAGACCTTATATTCACCTTCAACTGTTTGTGATCATGTGCTGGCTTTTAGAGATTATGAAGAAAAGGAAATCACTCACTGTTTCCCTGTGCTGCTCCTGTTAGAAGATTACGATGATGAGTACTTTGACGAACTACAGATTGAGTTAATGGAGGCTGTAGCAACCAGGAAAATGAATACCTGCAGGCCTTACTTCATCCTCCTATGCTGTAGACGATGCAATAACCCTGAAAGGCTTTGCAAGGTTTCGCCACTGGACACAGTTGCTGTCACTCACAAACTGACGGAGTCAGAGAAAAATCTGTTCAACACGAAACTGAAAAACCTGCAGCAGAAATATGATGAGCCAGAATTCATACTTACATTTGTGCTGATGTGTGAGGAGTTCAATCCAACATACGTGTCAGACACAGTGGAGCACATACTGCAAGGCATCGACCCTTCCTCTCGTGACACCTGCTTGATGCGTTACGTGGCTCTGCTCAACTGCTATGTGCCCAATTCATACATTTCACTGTCACACTGTGAGGCTTTTCTGGGACTGGGGGCATACACAGAGAGTAAAGCAAGAGCATACGATTTCAAACATCACTTGAGTGAACAAGTAAGAATGTTTTTTATTGAGCTAAGGGAAAGTACCACTTACATTTCATCTGTTCGGGTAATACACTGCCTGGTTGCAAAAGAAATTCTGCACCAGCTTTCAGGGAATCAATCACTAAGTCAACTTGCAACAGCTCTTCTTCAGGAAAAAGTACTCTTTGAAAACAGATTTGGACGAGAAGAATTCATAAAGTTCATCAGACATCTGTTTATTCGACGTGGTAAAAGAAGCAGAGGTGACAATACTGATACTCTCTTCTCCCCATTCATTGAACACGTCTGTGAAGCCGAAGACTGTGAAAAAGCCATTTCTGTTTTAAAAGCTGCATATGAGCTCCTTGGAAAAGATCCTTTTTTTGCCCAGCAGCTTGCCAGACTAAATTACAGCAATGAAAAATTTGAAGATGCGAAATACTGGGCAGAGATCGCCAAATCGCATTTGCCAACTGATTCTTTCATTCTGGATACAGAAGGTCAAGTCTACAAGAGATGGTTTAATTTCACTGTGGATAAAATGACAGAGGAGGACACCCCTGAAAGCAGCACTGAGAAGATAGAGATTGCTCTTAAAGCTATGAAATGCTTCAGGGCTGCACAACAGGCAGCAAAGGAAGAACGTGAAAGTATGAACAATGCTGGCTACTTTGGAGAAGTAGAAGTAGGTTGTCGCCTTCTTCGATTTTTGTCCATGCTGCCTGTATTCCACAGAAGTCTAGAGGGAGAATATACTGAGCTTGTGAAGTATCTCACCACAGATTACATTCCTGAAGACATAAAAAAGCCATGGGGAACGCTTCATTCCCGCTTAAAAGGCTTGCGCCAGAACTTGTACAATGCTCTGGAATGGATTTCAGAAGAACTAAGTTATTTCCAAACAGATAAAAACCAAGAGAAGGATGATGAAAATGATGAAAAAGAAGAACGAATTTATAATCCCAGAAAATGGCTGAAACACCAGTCAATGGTATATGCTAAATTCTTCATCTCAGCATCACTTATGGATGACAGCAACAATGGTCCTGACACTCAGTTCATGAGACGCATGAATATTTATAGGTGTGGTGGAGGAAATGTCACCAATATCCTGTCATTCCTAACAGATAAGAGAGAGAACAGGTCAGCTGAAAAGCTAGAAATGATCCTTAGTTTCTATCCAGAAAACCCGCTGAGGAACAGGCTGGAGGACAATGATTTAATCAATTTTATTTTGTGCCACATCACATTAGCCTGCTTGGCACCAGGATCAGCCAAACTCCTTCCACTGCCAACTCTTCGTGAGCTCAGTTTAAGATTCTTCAAAGGAAAAAGAGCATTTCCAGCAAGCGCCTTTTTTCTGCTCACCTTGCTGTACTGGCCAGATGACGCATTAGACAAAGAGCCTAACCCTGATAAGGATGAAATTTTAACTTCAGCACTTCAAACCCTGAAACGCTTATATGACATCAAAATGAAGGATGTTCCTACCAGAAAGAAAAGAATCTACACCCATTTTTTTCTGGGAAAGGGTTATGGCTTAAGTAAGATTGTGCACAAAACTAAAATTGACAAATTGATGGTGGGGTCCTTAGATGAGAGGAGAATGAAGTGGCTGCATGGAACTGTATGGAACATTTCCATAATTCGTGACAATCTCAAAAGAGTTTCTGGCTGGACCAAGGACAGAAATTTATTTATACGTGGTCATGTGAAAGAGCTCCGAATCTTGCCACTCCATCATGAATCTGTGCCTGCTGGAAATGAAAATGTGACCTTTTATTTAGGCTTTTCATTTAATGGTCTTGTTGCTTTTGATATTGAGGTTGAAAATGATCCAGCCATCAGAACATAGGGCATGTAAGTACAGTACTGTATGCACTGTGCTCTTAGAAGGTACAGCACTGGAAGTGTCCAGTCTCACATTTACAACTAAAAGTGGACTGCCCTGGGGAGCTACCAGGCAACAAGAAAATCAGAATTAACAACTATAAGTGACCAAATCACTAAAAAAAAATTGAAACTATGAGTAAAGTGAACTTTGAGCCAAGCCCTTTGATAGTTTTGGACTCACAGAAAGCAAGATTTCAAACCAAAGACAGCAATCAATCCCTTTCTTCTTATCCCACAGGTTAAGATTTTAAGTTATTTCTGCTTAGTCTTGATCAGTAAAGAGTTTGTCCAGTGTAACTACATTTTTCTTCCTGAATCAGCAACAGAAAAATGAACTCACACCACATACACTTCTCTCTGACATGTACCATGTATGAAATAACTACTGACTGCAAAGCCAGTGTCAGTATGGAAGCAATTTTAAAGCTGACTTTGCAATCAGGACTGAAAAAACACATCTCTTAATTCTGTATAACTCCTACATTGCTTCTCTGTGTAAATATTACCATACTAAACATATCTGTATCTGGGCTGGGGTGCAGAGACACATGAGCAGTCATAGGTGACATTAAAGATTATTTGTAAGCACTGTTATGTGTTCATAGTCCAAGCAATTCCTGCACTTGGTGAAATTTTGCCTTATCATCCAAGGAATGCCACAGAATACAAAACTCAAATTTGTCTAGAGCATACATCCATGATTTGAAAAATATCAGTGCTATTTGCAACCATGTCACAGCCAGCTTCTAATAACAAATGTTGATTTTACATTGTTTGATATGTGACTAAAATTGCCAAAATTCTGTCATATAGCTTATTTTAATCCAATAAATATCTTTTATGAAGGATTACCATTTCTACGTGAGCTTTATTACCCTACCTGAGGATGTATTTCCAACAGTAGCTAGGTATGATTTGCTTTTCCAACTGCAGCCAAGATCGAGGCACAGCCAAAAACTGTAAAACAAACTGCAAGCCATGGTGAATTCAGAAGGAAGAATACTGTCTAGTCCAAGCCTTCACATTCTGGCCTCAGGTAGCAGAAACAATTGCCAGAAGCAAGAGAGCTGGAGGGCCAGAGAAATCCCCCTCTGCTGCCTAGCCCTGATGCAGGGGACAGGAATATTTTTGAGAAGGTAACTGGGCAAAGGCAGCTTCCCGAAGTCTAGCCCGGGGCATTAGGATGGCTTCAACTCAGGGCAGAAACAGGACATGTGAACTTACTTGCACAGGAGTTGGAAGCAAAGCAGTGACTGCTCACCAGACACAACCTGCTCAAATGCTGTGGCAGAAGTAAAGACTTTTGTTTTTGAAAAGAAACTGTTACCGTGATGAAAACTTACAGCCAGCTTGGCCTGGACAGTCTGTCTTGTAACTTCTTTTCTGCCTGCACACATCCAACTTGATTCTGCAGGCAGCAGTGCTTTGCCCTGTAATCCACACTACTGCACAAGCTTGAGTCATCTTTTGAGGTATGAACAGGGGTCTTGCTTTTCAAATACACTTACTTCTACCTTTTAAGAAATTAAAAATTTAGCTTTAAAGTTTTTACTCCATCCCCACAGAAAAAAAAATAAAAACAACAAGTTTTAGAGAAAAAGTGTAACTTACAGTTAACTCTTGGGGTCCCACGTTGCCAAGAACAACCAGCTGAGGCTCACAGGGCAGCAAGTACTGACCCACCCTTACTACTAGTCATGTTCACATTGGGAGGGCTTGAATCTGCCAGGCAACACACAGCTGCCCCTGCTCTAACCAGCTCTTAGTACAAAGCAGTTCCCAAATGCCCCTCAGATTTCCCCAGAGCTAAAAAGCCCAGAGGGGAAATGCCCATCAAGAGCTTCTGCACAGCAGCAGTGTTCCCTTGAAGGGTCCTCTACTGCACCTACTTGTCACAACACCCCTCGTTCAAAAGGCCTCCAACTTGCCCATGCATTAAAATATCCATTTATCTTCCCTTTACCACCTGTCAGAAATTAACCCATGAGTGAACACTGGTAGCTAAATAAGACCAACCAGCCTAGCACAGTAACCCATTCTCATCCCATACACAGGAGGTGCAAGGATACCCAACTCCCAAGTTCTCTCTCCGGCATTTTGCTCAAAAAGGGTTTGGAACAGAGCATCTCCCAGCATGCCCATGCCCTCAACACCATTAGAAACTTCTCCTCCACATCCCAACTCTTCCAACTTCAACAGGTTTGTATGGTACGCTCAGCAGGGCAGCAGATCAACAGCAAAAGGAAGTTACAAGTTACAAGTTAGGATTCACTTGTTTGTCTCCACTTTCAGTCAGAGCTCACACAAATGAGTCTCTGCAGCTTACAGAGAATCAAAAAGCTGGTACCAAGTTATTCCCACCATACCATCTGTTGCAATAATAATTTAAATAGGTTTTCAAGAGGAGAAAAAAATACACAGAAACAGTGGTTCACTTCTGTTTAATCAGAGACTGTTACAAAACGATCACACATTACAGATGGCTTTATGTGCAATGTCCCATTCCTGAAGAACAGTTCAGAGAAGGTTCCCAGTAGATGCAAATGATGCCAGCTGTTTTTTTAATCTTCTTTGTAAACTGAATGCTATAAAATTAAGCTTGTTATTGTTACTATTATTTGCATGCATTAAAGTGATGCACATACTTACCAGTCTCTCACTTTCTCGAATTAAATTCAACATCAGCATTTTGCCACCACCTGTCTTTTGAAAAAGATCAGTAATCCCAGGCCTTTCATACCACTTAACACAAAAGCAGTATCAAGTTACAGAAAAAACCCTTCACAACACACTCACTTCTGTGTCCATACTGCTACCGAGAGGGGACACTGTTCACTCACGTGCTCAAAGGTCCTTTATGAAGGTATTAAAAACAGCTTGGAGTTTGCTGCTGCACAGTGACCAGAAACTCTAAAAGGGCAACTGGGAGTCAGCAATGAGTCTAAGGAAATAGTGGGAAATGACAAACTGTTCCAAACCTACAGTACCAGAACTGGGAGGGAAGACTGCTGAAACATTTTACAATGGACAGCTGCTCTGATGGTGTGTCAGAAGTTGAACTACAATTTAACACTGCTCACCTGGTAACCAAAGTTCAAATTCCCAGTATTGTTTTGGCCCTATCTCAAAAGAAAATAAACTTGATTCTACCAAAAAGTACTGTAAGTAACTGCCATTAAAGTTTCACAAAGAGATGACGTTCTACCAGAGTTCTACTATGATCTATAAAGGTGAAATGCACTTTTTTTTGTTTGTTAAGATACTTTGCAACACACTCTGCCCTTCAGATATCCCCACTGACTGCCAGGCCAGCGTACAGGTAGTGCAGGTCTGCATCCAACCACTGCCAAAACCAGGACTTGATCAGGTAACTGAGCAGCCAAAAGCAGTTACTCACTTAACTTAGCACTGAGCATTGCATTAAATATCAGCTACAGTCAACCACAGAGGGTGTAAGAAATATGGATACATTCTGTTAACAGGGTACTGGCCTCACAACAAGGTATCCCTTTTATTCTTGCATACCTGCAATTAAGACTTAAGCAAACAGAGATAAAGCTAAATTATAAATAATCATGTACGACTTCCCTTTTTTCCCCTTCTATGTAGAAAAACCTCTACAACATTAGTTAAGAAATCTGCCTGTAGCTCATTTTGAAGACAAAGCAATTCAGTGTAAATTACTAAGAACTGACATAGACAAGATGGCAGGCAACAGGCTGCACGTGTAACTATTCTAAAACCCGGGAAGATACAACTGCCTTCAAACTGTAAGTTTTTATGATGAGTTCTGCAGCTCCATTTAAGATTTCAGAACCTTAAAACAAGCAACTCTGCTGGAAGTGGCAGGTCACTCATAAACCCACTCCAGACCCTTCAAATGAGCTGCCAAAATTGAAATGTCTGATCAGCTCCCACATAACTATGACATTCCCAGTACCGACTAAGTAATTATCCACAGTGATGTCACAAGCCCCTCAAACTTAAGAGTGGGACATCATGGCCTTAAAAACTGAATTAAAGCAGTCTTACAGCCCATCCAGGTGTGGATCTCTGCTTCGTGCTACAGCACAGAAAAAGTTTTTATCTGTTCTGCTGATACGCAGAAATAAGATATACAAAGTCTAAATAGAAATAAATGTATGCAGACATTCCAGAGAAAGCTGCATCTTTTATCCATTCACAAAGAATCTTTCCTATTTTAAGGTATAAAATATTCTAGCTAACAGAAATAAACACCAGAATTTCTGGGAATATGGAATAGGGCAGAATTAAAATAGAGGCAGAGTAGTAACTCTGGAGTAAGATAAAACAGCAGGACAAAACCACATGTGCAGGTAGCCTCTGAAGTGCTGCAATGAACTAACAAAAGTAATAATTAGAAAAGCACACAAGAACAAGCTCCTGGCGTACTGGCCTAGCAGAGTAAAAATCTGTGAGTAAAAAGGGTAATTAGCAATAGCTAAAGAAAATTGACAGATTACAAACTGCTATCGATTCTTACAAACAAAATGCTTAATCCCCACACAACAAACACAGAATACTTCTGGTTTGCTGATAAATAACAGCCTCATTAATAACTAGCATGTTACCACAGTGATTTTGACTTTAGATTTTCACACTCTCCAGTAACATCAAAGGCTGCTTGTCAAGATTCTGTATTAAATTTTTCTTAAAGGTGCTCACAGGTATTTTTTACCTGTCCACAAGCACAGTTAAATCCACTACAGATCTTCCAAAAAAGTCTAGTCTGTTCACTCACTACTGGAATCAGCAGTAGGTAACAATCACATTTCAGAGACCAAAATTCCCCTCAGATATTTAATTGGTATCATTTGAACAAATTATTTCAAATAGGAACATCAGGTACTTACAGATTAAACTAACCTGTACTGGCAGTTCTGTGGAATTTTTCTTCTCTACCAGTAAGTAGCAAATGCTGAAATTCTGCTGCTAGTTAACAGAAACACAAATTGTATTAAACCAAGGTGTTTAACCCATAATTTAGTTTTTTAATTAAAAAAAAAAAAGCTGCCAAACTTCAATTACTGCAATTTGTTGCTTAAGAAAAGCATGTGAAGTAAAGGCAACTGTAAAACTACTTTCAATTTGCCCTTCTGATTTTTCATAACCCGTAGTGTTTAACAAGGCCACTTGTTGCCTACTAAAAACATAAAGGAAATTACAATACTTACATTGCCAGGTTCCTTCATTAAAGTCTTAAATGTGTTTTCTTATTCTGAACTTTACAAGTGAAAGAGCAAGATGTATTTTTTCCCACTTAAATTTATGAGAAAGAAAAAGAGAAAAGAAAAAAGCTCTGCATGACATCTTTATCTCAAAGCATTACAAAACTTCCTAAGTTGGGAGATAGTGAAATAGCTTCCTTTGGTTGTACTGCATTCATTTCTGGTAATTCAAATAGCTGTTGGCAAAAATCAGTTTTACATGTTTGCTACTAAGAGTAGCAGAAGCTGAAATTCTACAACCCAAGCCCCCTTTCTAAATATAGTAGAGATTTAGACAAAATTTAAAGAAAAAGTTTCAGATGTCAGAAGCTTGAGCCTTGTAAAAGGCAGTTAGCTATCAGAGAGACACTTTAACTGCTAACAAGAGAATTTATAAGGAAGCTTTCAAGCTCTTATGTCATGTACTTCTTCGCTTTTAGTTGATATTGGCACTAAAACTCTACTATTTTCTCAGAACTTTTTCACTTCTTTATATCCTTAAGAAAGAAAAACCTTCAGGCAAGTAAGTTCAAGACAGTATTTCTGCAGAAGTCAAATTCACTGCCATTAAAACAGCAGTGGTGCTGACTGTCCCTATTGCAAGAAAGCAATAGAGGTTATATATTTATGTTATTGTAAACTTACTCAGAAGGTGCAAGGGCCTCACTATTCACAACAATGTCCAGGTAAATAAATACCAAGGCTCACAATTACTCATAGCAGGAACAGTCAAACCTGACTCAGCAGGATGCCAGGAACAAATGGCTTGAGGATTACACCCTGGATCCTGTGGTTCAGGACAGGATATGGCTGGCTGCCAAAGCAGCAGGCACCAGTGCCCAGGGCCCCTCAGCCAAACCTTTATAAGACTGCAGTAAAACTGCATTTCTTGTAACTTACTTGAGACTTACTGGGAATCTTGATTGCTCTGGCAATCAAGACTGCAGTAAGCTGCTGCTTACAGTGTGCCAGAAACCTCTCACCAAGTGTTTTTCAGAACTTCAGAGAGAACCTTTATTTATACTACAATTTACAAACACTGAGATTTATCCTGATCCATTAAATGGCTGTCCCCAAACTTCCTTTCCTCTAACCCACCTCCAACCTAACCCAGACACAACAGCAGTCACAGGCAGCTGCACTCTTACAGAACCCAGTCACTACCGCTGTTTCCCTGGTCTGATGGTTTTGATTGCAAGCATACAGGTTTTTTTAGAAGTTCTTTGTGCATGGTAGGTACTTTATTAACCACATCTCCAAGTTACTTTTCTTGTTTAATAGATCAGGTGCCAATTTACCCAATTTAGCAGAATATCAGTAACCCCTGCTCCTTAAAAAAAGTTATGTGCCCCTACTTAAGCTTAAAAAAACTGAACTCCAAGACCTCATTTTGTTAATATCTATAAAAGTCATGTCACTGAAATGCTGTCACGTTTAGTAAAGAAATTTCACTAACAAAAATATGTACAACTTTGTGATATACAAACTGCTGCAATGAGAGCTGCAATACTGGAATGTAACTAAGAACACGCTTCATTCCTCAAAATAAACAGGTACTTGAAATTTGCCTGGTTTTTATTCTGAGACTCTAAGAGATTCAGATACTTAAAGCAAGAAGTACAAGCCCCGCAATGAATTATTCTGGGTTAAACAGGTTCCTTAGACATTCTAGGGAAAAAAGAACTAAGCCAAATCTCCTATGAATAAAGCAAGTGAAAGAAACAGTAGTTGCAATAGTCTGTCTTGAAGAGTTGGTCTCATCTTCACTCTTATCAAGAGGAGCACCACAATGAGAATTAGCAAAGCAAGACCATGCTCAATAACCACTCTGAAACAGTTAACATGGACATGTCAGTGTTCCAGTCAGACAGGGATGTTGGGGGGACCTTCTACAGGAAAAATGCAAAGGGCAGAGTACAACGAAAGAAGGGTACAACAGCAATGTGCAATCCACTCTTTTAAGTTAATTACAACTCTATCCTGGAATTAAAATTACCTGAAATCACATATGGGGTCATTATTTAGCAAAATCTTGAAGAAACAAAATGGAGTCTATGCTCATAAAAAGATCTCACCGCAAACTTATTATCTCAAAAACTTAAAAAAGAAAAAGGTCAAGCTAGAGACTCCCACATTTGTTTATTTAGTATTTCACTGTTGATATGCTTCAAGACCTCCTTGGGCAAAATATGCTGTTCTGAAGCTGAAGTTGTCTTTAAGCAACCTCAAGCATTTACAACCAGTGTATCTGCAACAGAATAAGCACCTTTTTCTTCTAAAAGAGTAGAAATTTTTGCTAGTCACTGTGTGAAAGAAAGAACTTCAAATAAAGCAAATTCTGAATATGCAACAGAATTTCACAAGGTTTCAAAAAAAAAGCTTTACTTTTGTTGCAGTAGTCAAAATATTCTGGAATTTGATGTATTTGAGAGATTGAGGAAAAGGCTGTCCCTGAAACCAGCAAACTGAAAAATCTGCAGCTCTGATTTCTCACTCTTCTGCTCGGTGTTACCAACTTGGATTTGATCTCTATTTCTTCGCAGGGCTCTACATTAATATTTGTTGAGGTGCAGCTCACAAACACAGCAGTATTAACATCTCAAACTTCTTCAAAGAAACTGTATTCTCTAATTTGGGCTACACAATTGTGTAGCAATTATCTTACTAGTTCAAACCTATTTAAAGCTTTTCAATAGACATATCTCCTCAGAAAACATTAATAATTGGTATTTACATGCCACTAATTCAGAGACTACACAAAATCAACACTACCAAACCCAAACACAAATACAGCACAAGAGCAATGCAGGGAAAGATGGGGAGGGGCAGTGTGGCTTAAGGACTACCTGAGCAGCCTTGAAGAAAATGCACTCCATTAAGAGAAAAGATACCCACACATCTTAAAACAGGTTCCCTCCCCTTAAAAGACTCTTAAAAACACACTGATAATAAAAGGATAAATATTAATATAGAGCCCATCTACCAAAAGAGAATAAAAAACCTAAATTAAAATAAATTTAGGGGCCTTCACCAAACTTGCTGCAAGTTTGGGGACATAAATATCCAACAGCCATAAAGCTGTGAAAGCCCCCAGAATGAATAAAATAAATCCCACTTGCCTCAGACTGAACAGGGCAACACTGAGACTCTGCCTCAGCCTGTCCTATGGCAGGGCTATAGGAAGAAGAAAAATTTAAATTTTAGAAAAAACATGACCCAATTAAGTGAAAGACATGCATTCAAAATTAACAAAATTCCAGTGATCAAGGAAACAAAAGAAAATGACTGCTACAGCACCTCTTTTGTTAGGCTCAAACAGTATTTTTTGTAGTTGGTAGCTATTTCTGAATTGGACAGCTTGTTTTGCTTTGTATCTTGATCAATGGAACGTCAGTCAGTTGTCTTGGGGCATTTTTCCCATAACTGATAGTATTTGTTGTACTAGTTCATGAAAAGATTCCACCAGCCACCACTGAAAATGTTCACCCTTATCTGAAGTGTTCATGTAGAAACTAGACCAGTACAATTATTAAGACATTTACTAGAAGTGTCATTAGTTACCATTTTAAATTGTGGCCCCAGCTCATGGACTGGTGTATCAATCTCAATTTAACTGAAGGTCATAATGCCCTTCTTGCTGTTCATAAAACTGAAGTAACCTTGGTATTTTAGTTTTCATCTTGTATCCAGAATTCTTTGATTCCTATAAAGTAGGTAGGTTGTCTAACCCCTTCAATTCCAACCACATTTTAAGAGAGTAAATTATCCAGTTCTGTGTCAGTACTGCTCAAGAGCCCCACAGACTACAATCCTGGCAGAGCCCACAGAAAGCAGATACACCTGAATGTGTTTCTAGAAGCTTGCTTACATTGTCCCATGCATGCACAGAGCGAGGAATAGTCATCCATTGTTACTAGATAAACAGCCCAGCCTCAAATTTATTATTAGCACCTAGAATCTCATATGGGGAAGAAAAAAACATAATCCAAGGGTTTCAGAAGAAATTTTCGGTCTACATAAGCCAGCTAAGAAGTATTTTATTTTAAAGCAACTTTGCCAATGGCAGAGGGCTATTCTAATGGCACTATGGAAGAGTTCTATAAAGACTTCTACAAAATGAACCCAGGCTTTTTCAAGGTTCTTTCACGCCCGTCTCATCCACTGTGCCTTAAAGATCAGCTGCTTATTACAATACTGTGAGACCATGCATAAAATAATTGAGAACCTTTTGCACAATCCTAGATGCTCTAAGTTCTGGCATGATTTTTGTTAAATGTATTTTCCCACCTGTGTCTGAAATTTCTTGTAGCTTAGTCTTTTGTAGTCAACGTTTGCATTGTATTGCAATTTCAAGACTGGTCAAAATACACTTGCAAGTGTGAATTTTACTGCAAGATCTGCCATGGCAAATTTAGGCAACAACTAAAAAAACAAAGTTTCTGTCTATGTAATTATATCACTAGAGTCCTGACACATTATAAGATGCTTTTGTGTAATCATAAAGGCTTCTGCAATCTCTTTCCAGGAAGAGATTAACTAAAGCAAAACCCTGTTTTCATGGCTGCATTACATCAGGGGTTTTGCTGGCAGAGCTATGTTGATTACACTTGGCACAGTAAAGCAAGTATTTGTCTTTATACAACTATTACATTCAAAATAGTTTTACTGGTTTTGGGTAAATGCACCATAAATCCAACTCTCTGAACATTAAGAAGCAGTATCCAAAGAAATGGAGGCAGGGACCAACAGACAACACAGGCACAGAAAGACCTGCCTGTTTACAGAAGAATCACACAAGAGACAAGAGTAACTGAAGACTAAAGGCAGCCACATCACAGCTCTTATTGCACAGGAATGACAGGAGCAGGGAAGTAAATATCCACGTGAAAATCATGGAAAAATTGTTCACCTTGCTTGTATGCAAGTACTAATGAGATATATGTGGCAGTACTTACTCGAGGGATTTTCATAACATTACTACTAAGGAAAGATCATTCTCAAAATGCATTCAAGCATTCAATACTATGCAGTTTTAGCTACAAAATGGTACCATTTTCAGAATGAGACAGTCACCATTTAAAAGAGTGGAACTTAACACGACCTGCAGAATATGCCGAGTTAATAGTGCATGCAATAATGTTTTATCCCAGGAAAAGTAGGGGTCTGAAAACAACATATGGAAAATTAAAGAAAGACACCAAAGGGAGAAGGAATTTACTTGACTGGGGCAGAAGGGCAAAGCATCCTTAGAGCACCAGTATGATCTTCAAAAAAAGCAAGAAGTTTTATAGTTTTACAAGCAGTAGTTAAGATCACTTTATAATATATGCATTTTATGTGTAATGTTATAAAAATGACAAATATAAGACCTTGTAAAAATCTCCTCAGTGTTTTGTAATTATCCTAATTAGGTAAACAGAAGAAACCCAGAGCATAAAAGTGTTGCCTCAGCAAAACAAGTTGTATCTGTTAGACTTTTGTCTACAGCAAGAAGAAGAGCTCACAAAAGAATTGACATCAAGGCCCACTCAGCACATTTGCAAGCCAAATACTGCACATCTGACAGGTGAGCAGTAGATACCAGTGATCAGAGAGAACTGCTTCTCAACAGAGGCTTGGAGTTATGGTCTGAAAACTCCTCAACACTTCAGAAAAAAGTGCCTGGCAATTCTTAATGGTCAAACTAAGGCCATTCAGCTGTAACTAGCTTGCACTGGATGCTCTAGTGCTTTTGAGAATTCTGTGACCACAGGTGAGAGGCTGAGACAATGTAGTATTTCAGCTGTACTGTATTTTTGTGCTTTTAAGAGACAGTACAGAATAAAGCCACATGAAGTACTTCAGTGCAGCTAAAAAAACCCAGGACTTCCAAGAAATAGAGCCATAATGCTCAGTATTATAATTAGGTGAAAAACTTCCACCATCTACAAAAACACCTATGAATAACACAAAAATGCTGATGATCCTTCTAGCCTACCCTAGAGAAGAGATATCCCCATTAATTAAAGTGCAGATAAGGCTTGAGGCTGGAACATGTATTTAAAGTTGACCTGCAAATGAAAAATTCACCACTCTTTTTTCCCCATTGAGAAGAGGCCGGAGAGCCTCTCACTTCCCTCCCCTCCAAAATGTCTCCCTCTACATTCTCATCAGAGATGTAACACAGGAACAGGCTTAATGATGTCAGGCTTAATTACAACCTCAACAGGAACTTGTCACTCTACTCTTATAAACAGAGAAATGACTAATTCAGAGGGAAGACCTCTCTTTGATAAAAAGGTCTCCTACTCCAGAAACTTTCACTAAATGGCTCAAAATAACTCAGATATCTGATCACAGGACACAACAGATGGTTACAGATGGTTCACCTTTCAGAGACTGCTAAAACATGAAATTCTGAACACTTAAAAGTAAAAACACAGCATACAGCACATTACTCTTGCCTGGCTTTGCCTCTTCTGTGCATTAAGAGGGTTAAGCTTGCATTTCTCTTTTGCAGGTCAACTTCAATACATCAACTGGAAGTCACTCACCCATGTGCCATGCACCTAAGCTTCTAGAAAT
The DNA here is from genome assembly GCF_021018805.1 of Prinia subflava. Classification (NCBI taxonomy): domain Eukaryota; kingdom Metazoa; phylum Chordata; class Aves; order Passeriformes; family Cisticolidae; genus Prinia; species Prinia subflava. The sequence continues at coordinate 14,904,474 of NC_086258.1, forward strand.
CTTCCCCTGAAGGGCTCCTAAAACTCACCTCCATTTGCACATTAAAAAGTGTCAGCTGCAGAGTGAACTAATGGGACATACCATGGCACTAGGATGTACTCAGAGCACTTTCACATCCTACAAGCAGGTGCCAGGACTAGAAATCATTTAAAATTTATTGAGGACAAGAAATCACAAATAAAAAAGCATAAGCATTAAGAGAAGTTACAACCAAGAGTTAGGATGTGCCTCCTGCAGCCTCTGTTTTGAGGAGTCAGTTAATAAGTGTACAGGTCTTTGTCTCCTCGGATGTACAGCTAAGGAGTAACTTTTTAGAGCAAGGAATTCAGCCAGACTTTATCAAAACAGCACCAATAATTGTGTTCATTACACCAATGGCTACCAAGGCATGCATCTGTACAAACCTTTCAGGCAGTTGTCCACAGCTGGTCACGAATAAAAAGGCATATAAATTTTTCTCCTCTTTTATTACAATGAAGTTTATAACAGTACAGAAAAGTCACATGACCTTAGTGGGTCAATTTACTTAAACCCTGGAACAGGAGGAACTCTAAATACATTAAATATTGTTACAAGTTCAGACTTTCTTGTACAAGTAGTTGGGAACAGTTACAGCCCTCACCAAACTATGTTGGGGACATGAAGTCCAACAGCACTTGAAGCGCTGTGAAGGCATAATTTCACAAAGAGCAACATAACATTACAGAACTTGCCTTTAAGGTGGTATGTTCATGTAATTCCAGCGCCTTCACAATTTAACGAACCATATTTACTATACTTCACTTCTAAAAACCTAGATGAAACATGAAAAAGAAGCCATACAGTATAAATTGCAACATCAGGAAAAGTTCCTGTTATTATTCCAAATAATTTTTCCCATGTAAAATAAGAATGTCCAATAGCTCCTTGCATGTGGGAAGATACTTATATTTTTTAAAGTCACAATGAAGCCTTAATTGACGGAAGCTCGGCTATATTAACAGCACAAGATGAGAAAAGGTTTAATCTCCAAACCTATTAGAGCGTGAGTAGGAGCGTCAGTAGCGGCCACCTTGCGACATGACGGGCGGTCTCATTCCCATGGGAGGGCGCGGGGGTCCGCTCTGGTACGGGGGCACCATCGGAGGGCCCTGCCCATACGGGGGCATGGCTCCAGGAAGGTATCCTGGCATGCCCTGGTGATGAGCACCATACTGACCTAGGAACAGAACAGTTCAGATGCAAAGAAGAATTTTTAAATTTTTTTAATGGTGAGAAGTGTGTTTTGTGAAAAGGTTCACCCCTCCCTCTTAGCATAGGCAACTTCACAAGTCTTTTCAAAAATAGGAAGCTAGGAAAGTTATGATTACCATGAGGTGGCATGGGAGGTCTCATTCCTTGCTGCTGTGGAGGAATTCCTGGCTGTGGTGGCATCATACCTCCAATTGGTCCAACCGGTGGATTACCCAGGGCAGCCTGGCCTGGCCGAGGAAGATTGCGCTGGTATTTAGGCAGCTGTGCCCTTCTCTCTTCCTAAAAACACAAGAGACAGCCACCACACATTGTGTTAAATCACCAAAAGCAAAGGAAATACAGGTCAAACAAAATACATCACTAAACTATTTTAACTACCTTAAAAAATCAAAGACTACTAGTAACATACAGCAGCAGTTGGATTTGCCCCCCTTTCTGCAGACTTTCTTCCTTAGTACAGACCAATGTGAGCATTCTGCATGGAACCCAAATTCTCCCCTTCCCCCAGCAGAATAAAGCCAGAAGATATATATCTCTTAAAAACACAATTCTAAAGATCTCTGAACTGTAATAAATGTTAATTTCTTTTATCCATAAACTCCATACTGCTTAACTGCTGTAATAGCATCAAAACAACTTCAAAATGTTCAGTTTTTTGTTCCACACTTATTACCCATACCTAGTTAACTTCAAGTTTAAGACACATGCAGTAAAAGTCCAAATTGTATTTTGGGCTGAGAGATTTCCCCCCACCACCAGAACTAAGGTCTAGTCCGCAGCAAGATCACTGCAATATGCCAGTCATCACTCTGCAGTCATAGAAGTTCTCTCAGTTACATTTGTTCTGCACAGTTTGCACTCTCACCATTACTAAAATACCCACATAATGCAGAGTACAGATGAAATAAACTCCATTTAACCTGCTATACAATCACACATTGCATTTTTCAGTAAGACAATGAAAACGTACTAACTTACCAGTGATATATCCTCATCTGGATGGATCAACTTACTGGTTGCACTGGTTGTTGTGAGGGTAGCAGGCTTACTTGTGATAGATGTAGCTGCTTTAGCTGCAGTGCTGTTTGTCGTGCTAGTGGTTGAGGCTGTAGACTGTGTGTAAGCAGGGAATGTTGGCTTGGGGGGTTCCGTTGTTGTTGCAGGTGTGGAATTCAAAGGTTTGAAATCGGTACCAACTGGCCCTGGCACAGCTGCTGCAGCCTGTCAAACACAGAGACGGGTCAATATTTATTTCTTGCAGCGTAAGAAAACTTAAATGATGACTGTTAGACCTCTGAAACCTTCCAGTGAATTATAACAAGCTTGACAAAAGTAAAGTTCAGCCTTACTGCATACTAGAGCAACTGAAACCAAAACAAAATAAACCCCAGTATGTAAACATACACACACACACACACACAGGAAAGTCTAAAATTTGCAGGTAAAAAGCCACAACAACAAAGGAACAACAAAGAAAAAAACACCCCACTATTTTATCTCAAACACTGAATTTGGCAACTGTGTAAATCCTTCCTGAACCACTATTTTTTAGAGGCCTCTAAGTGTAAATTCTTATTCTTTCACTAAATTAACATATTTTGGCAACCATTAGTTTAGAGTACAGCTCAAAGTGCTACTATTCATTTAAATTAGGTATTTAAGAAACATTTTAACCACACGTTTAAGAAAGCTGTATTGTGTCAGGGCTTTAAGCGTTCTCTCTATAAACACATTGCAGTATATTCACAAAGTACTGTTTATCTACAGAACTTGAATCTTATTTGTGAAAGAAGAACCAATGGAAGCTGGTAAGAGGTCCATTAGAGATTCCAACATTTCATCTCTCCTACTCTTCTGTTAAAAAACCCTGTAAAAGTCTGTTTTTCAAAGCTGTCTCTAAAGGTACAGCAATCTCTAAAGCAAACTTTAGTTATGAGAGAATGCTTTTGTTTCTAGTCACTGCATATATACAATCATCTGAACTCCCCAAACAAAACAAAAAATTAATATTTTGCACATAATGCAAGTTTAAAATTCCCTACATTATGATGTGCCATATTAAACAACATAAACTAAAAAGCCTTCACCATGCATCAAGCTAACCACTGCCCACTAAAATGCATTTAACTGCTTTCATGCTCTTTTAACCCTTTAGAACCAGGATGTAACATTTCATTCTTTCACACTAAGAAAAATTGGGCACTTTGACATGCTATTTCTGGTAAGATGCAACTCATAATCAAGGACTCTGTAGTTTTACCAGCTAAACATAATCAGGAATATAGCAGAAATTGTCTGAAGATGTTTAGTCAATTTTGGATTTTACAGAACGGTCCAAAGGGTTAAGTTGCAAAGCAATTTGTTTTAAACTGTGACTTCCTGCGTACTTGTGCTGTGCTAGGAAACAGAGCGTTAGAAGATGCTGAGAGACTTTCTGAATTGGAGGAAGCTGTACTTGAGCTTGTGACAGGTGTCCCCATCTGTAGCATAAAAGAAAGGAAACAGTGAAAAGTCTCCAAACAAATGGGTGGAAAGTATCCAGATGAAAGGATTTCTTATACTAAGCCCTTTCTTATGAAAGGATTGTATTTCTGAACATGTGTCTTCCTTGCAGACGCCCAAAATGCAAACAGCACATTACAAAGGCTCCTGCAACATACTTGAAAGTAAGTAAAAATTCTAGGACCTACAAGTGCATTCAAAGGAAAGAGGTCACAAGCCAGTATCAATTCCCCACTTCCCTCCCCGAAACATTGAAATTAACTTTTCACTACACTGCTGAACTCCTAAACTTTTTGAAGTAAAAAAAAACCCCTCCTAATTCAGGCAATGTTTAACCAGGCTACATAATACATTCATCCATTTATCAGTAGAGAGCCCATTATGAGAACAGCTGAGAACAAGTCATGTCAAGATTTTTAATTTGGAAATTCTAGGCAGATTTCTATGCAATCAGATTCCTGTAGCTAACACATCTCTTCACCCACCCAAAGTCCCCTTCTAAACAACAAACTAAAGGCATTTAAGAGTGTTTTGCCTACTCCTTTCTTCCCCATTGCTTACAGAACTTCTGTCTGGTTTCACAGCTGTTTTAAGACAAAAGAACCTTTTAAAATTCATTCAAGCACTACACTGAATTGAACTTTAGCATCAACTCAAGCAAAAACCTGAACCAGCCACTTCTTGGACATCCTCATTAATAAAGAGGCACTACTGACATGGAGGCAATTTGCAGATCTCCCAGGTGAGTGCAGGCTCTGGGATACGTTACCTGCCCCGCGCTGGGGAAGAGTGGTTTGGTGACTGGAGGCTGTGGGGTGGGCGCCGCTGCAGCAGGAGCTGGAGGCCGGTTCAGCATGCCCGGGGCTGTAACAGGCTGTGCTTGTGTCATGGGAGGCATGCCCGGCCGAGGCCCCACGGGCGGGGGCATCCCTACAAACCACAAACAACGGGCGACGGATCAGGCTCCAGGAAGCACCAGTATTCCTTCATTTAGACAATCCTGTTCCCAGTGCTCCTTACAACAAAGCTTCCCGCTACAAGATGTATTTTTAAGGCAACAGTAAAACAAAACATGGCTAACGCCAGCAGTCACCAGTCAATGACCATGCACAGGCAGTAACCCCAAACACTTCAGAGCAATGCTGGATTAAGTTGTTTTTTACTCAAGTCACAATGATGAAGTTTATGCTCTCAACAAACCAGTACAATTAAAGCAGTAACTGTTTCTGACACACTGCACCTATACTGCCAAGAGCATGGATGACACTGTCACAAAATCTAAGACTAAACTGCTTCTGAACAGTGCCAGCACTGTGACCCAAACACTGCCAGCTTTGCTGGAGCCATCAGTAAAGTGGACTGGGACATTCTGTAGTGTCACCACAATGCCTGCATTTGGTGTGTGTGGAGCTCTAGGAGAGGGTCAGAGGGAAGTTAACAGCTCCCATGGGTTCCATCCAGCAAACCAGCAAATCTCAGCTCATTACCACGCAGCTACTGGTCAGTGGAACACCCAGGGAACTTAAGGCTGCTCAAGAGCTGCACAAGCTCAAGAAACATCTTTTCTAGCTATGGTAAGAGACCAACATTTCAGTTTAGTTTTTTCACACTGCAGGCTCATTAGCTGGGTAAACCACCACCACTATTCCCCACTTTGCACACTTTCAGTCATTACTATTTTCCAACTGCAGCCACAAACATTAATTTATAAAAGGGATGAACAGTGACCAGTCAACACAACAGTGTGAGAAAGTGCAATAAAACCAAAAAGCTGTATTCTATATTTTACTTTAACAACGGTATGTAAAACTCAAATCATTATTTATAATCAGAAGCCATAAATCAACCACCTCTGCACAAGAGCGGCTTCTGTGGCAATCCAACCACATCAAGGAGGTGGGTGGTGGTATAAGTCTCTATGTTCTTTACATAAATCCTACATCTTAATGGAAATAAATAAATATAATGAAACTCTCACCATAGTACGAGTTGGACAACCCTGACCTACCTGGTGGCATACCAGGCATAAGAGGTGGGATTCCCGGCCCAGGAGGCATCATTCCACCCATTGGCATCATCCTATGGAACAGAAAATAGCACTGGTATGAACACTCATGAGAAAGGGTTAAGACAATTGGCACATCCCTGTATTAGATAAAAAGTAACAGTAAATAATTTCAAGAGAGGGAATTCCAAACCAACTGACTCCACAAGAATAAAACCAAAACATATCCCAGCACCCCAAATATTATTCGAACTTTAATTTCTCAAGATCTCACTTCCTCTATTGTGAGATTTCCAGAACCAGTGTCTCTTGAAATCTCTCTCAGACTAACAGCAGCAGCAGAGTGTTCCAAAACCTGATCTCAGCACACTCCCAGAGTCTGAATGCAGGAAAACCAGGTAGCTCCAATCACACTGCAATCACTGTACATCTGCTACTGCTCCTCTCTGACACTGACTGGCAGACCACCCAAAGCTGCAGAACTATCCAAAAAATATTGACAGAAGCAGAGATCATAGGACAAGAAAGCTTCTGGAGTTTCAGTTACAGAAAACACTCCATACACTAATGATAAAGTGGGATTTTGGTTTTTTTAATATGAGAAGTGCTCACTGTAACACATTTTTTCTCCATATTAAAAATGGGTTTGGTTTCTCTTCCTAGATGAATATGTAAGAGCCCTTTACAGGGAACAAACAAGTGTGGCTTAAGTTTGCCTTACTTTTTGCAGACATTCAAAAACAGATTATGGAAACAAAATAAAGGAATATTTATTACTTTAGTGAGGAAGATAAGGTGATCTGCAGCACTCCAGTACAAACCAAAACCCCACTAAGAAGCAGCCTCTGTCTGTATGACAGTCAGGACACCTTCACGACTGCTGTTTTCAGATCAAATCCCATCAGTAGGTGAGCATTCATTCTGGAAAGTTTGATTTCTGCTCTCAACTCATCTATCACTGCCACACAGGGAACAACCACTGCAGAAGCAGCAAGGACTGAACACAGACCCACTGTCCCTTTTTTTGGCTGGAGAAGGCAAAGCGTGTCTTGCCACCCAGCAGACATCCAAACACTGCTGGATGCTCACTGCCTGCTGTCCCAGAGTGATTCCTGAGAAACTGCACACACTGCTACAACTGGTGTCACACTAAAACCAAAGTTGCTCCCTGGCTCCTAACTCTTTGGTCATTTTTAAACAAAAGTTAATCAGGTTAAGTAAGCAAAATTTTAGATTAGAATAGACAAAAGCATAATGCAACACCACCCTCTCCTCCCAAAATGAAATGACAGTGAAGTTTTGGCAAATTCATTTGTGTTTTTACAGGTGACATAACATTCACCTGAAGTTAACAAGGAATTTCACAAGGACTGTCAGACAACCTGATTAAATTCTGTTGAGTTTCAACCCAGAAAAGCTAAAGCTAAAGTTCTGATGAGCACCCACACCATGTTTGGCTATGATATGATTTTTAAATTCAAAGACTGTTAAATCAATATTTATGTCTCAGAACAGGACAAGCTTTCACTGCAGTGAACATGAAGTTTAGATTAATTAAACTGAGCTCCTGCAGAATGTCCTGCAGTGTGCAGGACTGAGCACATGGAGCTGTTCAAGAGAGGCTGTAAGTTTCTAAGGGTCTATTTGCTTAATATTTTGTAGAATGCATTTCACGTACAGTTTTGTAATATTCATTTAGATAAAAGCATAAAAGCTTCACGTATTATACAGTAACAAAACCTAACTAGACACCTTCCCCAAATTCTTATGCAATACTCAAAGGTTTTAAGTAAAACAATTTCCAGCTTATCAAAAACATAACATAAAATGGCATAATGAATGTACCTAAAATTACATTAATGAGATGCTTACATGTTTCCACCACAAAATGACTGCATGTATTTTCTCTGTTGATGTAATCTGTGAAAATTTATGACAAAATCAAAAATCTAACTGTGAATTTCCAAACACATTGTGATAGTGTATGGTGTCAACCCCAAACAAGCATAAAAACCAACATCTTTTGCCCAAAAGATAAGAAAAATATACACTATCCAGTACTTTTTTCCTATTATATTGATGACTGATAATCAGATGCACAACATATGTCCAATACACAAGAGAACAGTGGCTTACAGAAGGCTCTAAACCAACACAATTTTATATTAATATGCAACTACTTAAAAATTTTTAAGTGAGGAGAAAGGTTAAGATACTTTATTTATAAATTCAGTTTGGCCATATTTTACATGTTGGTTTATAGCCATCTAGCTCTTTGGTCAGTCTTCATATTTAGGTCACAGAGTCCACAATTTCCTACGTACATTTTTTTTTTAATTAGCTTTACTTTTTCTATGACAGTTTAAAATGCACAGTATCAACATGTAGTATTAAATCTTTCTTGCTACTCACCCAGGTGGCATTCCAGGCATAACTGGAGGCATGCCAGGCATCATAGGTGGAACACCTGCCATTAATGGGGGTATACCTTAAAAGAAAAATACATTTTCAACAACTCTGGTAACATACAGTTGCTAACAAATGTCATCTAATAAGTTTACATTGGATAAATGCTTTACAGGAAGTTCTAAAAGTTTTGAAATACTGCTTAAAATACAAATATTATCTGCAAATCTGGTTTTGATTGATTGTCCTCAGCCCTGCAAGATTGCGGATTTTTTAGTGGTCTCAAAGAAGACCTCTTATTACAAGAGGAGACCATTCCTCACTCACTGATCAGAATCCTCTCCTCACTGTATCTGTGGCCTGCTCTGTGTTAGCAGTCTCCAGACACACAGCAGCCTTTCTGCCCTGTTTCCAACACCCTGTAACACCACAAACACTGGTAGGCATCTGTTTGAAGCACTAATCTGTCTCACTACCACATGCCTTCCATCTACGTGCCAGCATTAGGAACCTGAATCTAGCCCACCAAGAAGAGCTCATGCACAGAACAGGGGAAGGAAATACAGAAACTGTTTATCTGCACCTCTCAGAACTATCCTGTGACCCCAGCGTTAAAAGGGCAGATTATCACTCATGTACAAACAGCAATTCATGTTTCTGCTGAGGTTTTCAGCAACCAGCTGGCACACCCTCTCACCTGGAGGCATCCCCGGTGCACCTGGCACAGGAGGCAAACCTGGCTGTGCCATTGGGGGAATGTACCCCTGCTGCGGCTGAACCTGCTGCGGTTGAAATGACGTTGAAGCTGCAGATTCATCATCCTCATACTCATCAGAATCATCCTGTTGTTTCTTTTTCTGGCTCTCTGCAGACAGTACAATGCGTATGGTCAAACAACACAGATTATATTTTCTAAAATTAGCTAACAGCAAAATTCAAACCCTGTCAGAAACCCACAGAAATAGGAAGAAAGAATGCTGTGTGAGCCCACCTACAGCCACAAATAAAGGGAAGGAACATGACTCACACTGCCATGACCCTGAATGTACAGAGGGATCTGCCCTTGTGCCAATGTCACACTGTCCAGCATGAACCAAAGCACTTCAACCAGAGGGATGTTTGAACAGCAAAGAAACTGAAGCATTTGGGAATCATCAGGACAGTTTTACCTCTAGCCTTTCCTCCCCTTACCCTCACAAATAAATGGCCATGCCCATATTCATTAGGTAATTGTTGTAGCTGCTCTGACAGGAACAGGAAAGAAAAAATCCCTCCCAGCCTCCCACATGGCCGGCAAATTGCTCTCAGAGAATGCAATAAATCCCACCCTCACTGAGTGCCACAGCTGAGTAAGGAACACACCAGGGAAATAACAACCAGCCACATGACAACTTACCCTGAGTTTTTTGTTCAAGTAACCTCCTCCGTTCCTCCATATCTTTTTCTGGAATGCCTTCCATTCCATAGATTTCCAGTTCAATGTCTGTTCTTCCAGGAATAGCATTTGGAACAGCATCTATTGTTTCTTTATGTACCTAAACAAAGAAAGAACACAACTACACCAATCTTGCTGACTACAATTCAAGGTAAATTCTCTGTGTTCTTCAGGCATTTTCAAGACAGAAAAGGAACATCCTTAATGGGAGTAATCTCTCTGCCCAAGCATTTCCTTGATTGGTACTTCCTAATCTCTGGTAACTATTCTTACCCCTAAAATCAGATTACATAAACTTAGGAAAACCAAGACAGCACAATTCCTTCACTCCTACAGAACTCCTGGCAAAGACCTCTACTGCACAGTGGCTGTTTGCTGACACAGATGGACTCCTGTGCTGTAAACAGGACATTGCTTCTTCTCACCAGTTTTAAAGACTCTGGAAGCCCCAAACCCCACCCTCTTAAGGACACTTCATTTAAAATTTTAGATACTGTAAAGAAAAGCTCATGTAAATCTAAAACTCCTTACCTGCATGCAGTGTATAGCTAAACCAGGTCCTGTATACAGTTTCTTATGACATATATGGCATTTAAAGTGCTTTGCTTTTTGATGCTGTATAAGAATTTTCTCATCATCAAAATCCCTATTACAATACCTAGTAAAAACTGTTAAGGAAACATTTAATACTGGAAGAGACCTTTTAGACAGGACTAAGGTAATTCGCACCAGTGTGATTTTTCCTGAAGCAAAAGAAAGGCACAAGAAGCATCTCTGAGCATTCAAAGGGTGACAAGTATTTTATGGATATCTGAAACCAAACACCCTCGTCTGATCCAGTACACCCCTCCCTACACAGGTACAAAAGCTGGAAAGTGTCTGCACACAGTCAGAATCATCACTCGATTCCATATTGTTTGATTCATGGTTTTCAAGCATTTTTCTCTTCAGGGGTGTGAATGCTGCTACAGCATTAAAGGAGAAACAGGCTTGAAATCAGCAGAAGGGAAATTATGCAAATGACTCCGAAGTGCCTCTTTAATCAATTACCAGCAACTAACAATCATAAAAGAGAACAAAGGTTTTAGTTAAATATTCCCTTCCTCTTCCAGTTATCCAGCTATCAATTTTCATGACACATCATAATTTGCTGCAGTAACCGAAAAAGTCTCCACTTTTAACAAGAAATATTTTAAGCAAAGAACTGTTTGGACATCTATGCAACACAACAAGCAAACTGCATCTCCTTTCTGAGGGCCAGCATTGATATTTCAGCAAACACTCCACACATTTTCTTGTGTGAGACAGATACACGTTAGCTATTTATTATTAAGACAATGTTAACATTACTAACACAATCTGTTCCCTTCTTCCACCAAAACGCGAAACAAATTAATGTCTAAAACAAGCGCAGATGCCCTCCAAGACAAAAAGGTAAAATACCTCGGAGAACCTTTTAAATTCTTTATTAAACAATTCTAGAGCATAGAAGTGTAAGAGAAAAGGTAAATATGTAATCACAACAGCGAGCACATTCTGAAGAGGCGTGAAAATCCACCAGTATTTCTGGATACTGAACAATTAAACCTGATCATGATGCAGCAATAACAGATTAAAAGCTCCCGTCGTGACGAAGAAAAAAAAAGTTTTAAAAAAATCTCTTTTAACCGCATCCCAACCCCCTCCATAAATAAATGTATTTATTAGTAGGAGGATTTTCTCTCTTTAATATCTTCCGTCGCGAGGGATAAAGCCCATTCTCCATTTCCCGCCGTCCCGGCTTTAGCGATCGGGCGGGAGGCCGCGGCCTCGGCGAGGGGAGCGGGCCTGAGGCCGTGCGGGGAGTGGGGAGCACAGGAAGGGCACGGACCGGGCCCCGTCTCGAAGAGCACCGGGCTAGAACAGGGCCAAGCACCGAGACAAACCGTCACGAGCGTGGAGAGAAGGGCTGAGCCCCATCTCGGGACGAGACGGAACGGGACCGAGCCCCGACCGCGCCAGGCCGCGCCGCTCCCCTCCCCCACCCAGCTCTCCGCATCCGCCGCGTCCCACACAAAAGGATACCAGCACCAAGGCTTCAGCTGCTTCTTCTTCTTACGGCCCATGGCGGCGTCACCCCGACCTACGGAGCAGGAGAGCCGAGCGCTCCGTCAGAGCCGCAGCGCCCGCGCGGCCGCCCCGGACCGAGCGAGAGGCACAAAATGGCGGCCGAGCTCCCTCAGGCGCCGCTGCGGCCTCCGAACTCCCAGCACGCACCGCGCCAGCAGGCTGGGGGTGCCCGCGTGACGCGCTCGCGGCCGCCCCCACCGGGCTGTCCCGTCCCGCCTCACGGCGCCGCCGCCATTTTATCCAGTGGGGCTGTGGGTGCTGTGCTTGAGGCGCCCGAGTGTGTCACGGAAACAGTCACGGCGTGGTTTGGGTTGGGAGGGGCCCTAACACACACCTCGTTACACCCCTCTGCCATGGGCACTGATACCTTCCACTAGACCGAGCTGCTCCAAGCCCTGTCCAACCTGACCTTGAACACTTCCAGGGATGGGGCAGCCACAACTGTTCTCTGGACAACGTGTACCGGAGCCTCAGCGCTCTCAGAGCAATAAACTTCCTCCTAATCTAAACTGTTGCTTGTCTTCATGTTTAATGTCACAGAGAAACGCTGTTTTTCCCACTAAATGTTACTGGGCAAGAAGCTGGCTGCTCTGTGCAATATTCTAGTGCTGACAGCGAGACCATGGCATGTGGGGAGCCTGGCACCTCGAGAACACAGTAAAACCGACTTAAATGTGTTGAGCCGTCACTATCCTCGGGTATCTGCACCTGGACGGGGGCTGGTCCCTCTGTTACAGTGATAATCCATCAGAGTGTGTGTCTGTGTTAGCCCCATGGCTCTCCAGCTCACCACAGGTCCATCAGGTGCTTAGAAGAGAGTTACAGAATCATTAAGGTGGAAAAGACTTGTAAGATCAAGTCCAGCCATCAGCCACGTCCAGCCCTTCGCAGTGGCCCTGCTGCAGCTGGGGGTCACAGCTGCTCCCTGTGGAGCTTGTCTGAAAAAGGAGATTGTGGAGTCTCCCTCTCTGGGGACATTCCAAACCCACCTGGATGTGTTCCTGTGTCACCTGCTCCTTGGCAGAGGAGTAGCACAAGATGATCTCCAGAGATCCCTTCCAACCCCAACGATTCTGATTGTGATTCTGTAACTACCCTGTAGGCGCAAGGCTGAGATAATAAAGGTGTTGTTTTAACAGGGAAAAGTATTTCGGAAGCAGAACTTTTTAGAAGCAGACAGCATGGCTAATCCTGCCAAATCCCCTTCCAATCCAACCCATTCTATGATTCTAAGGTGATGTGAGCAGGTCCTGCCGTTAGGTCAGTGAGTGGCTTTTGAAGGATTACTTGTACTGGCAGAGGCACTGCGGCGCCTGTATGGCATTTTTTCTGTGCATCACACAAACGGAGGAGCTGCAGCAGCGGCAGGAGCCGTTTCAGCATGGCTCGATACCGCCCTCCGTGGGGTGAGGACACGGCCCGTGCGCTCCGAAGGCTCCTCCCAGCGCCGGGCCCCGGGGCGGGCTCACGGCAGAGCCGGCGGGGCGGGGCGGCGGCGCGGCCCGGTGGCTCCCCGCGGCACAGGCGGGGCCGCGGCCGCGATGCTGCCGGCGCTGCCGGACGGCGATGAGCGGGAGCTGGAGAGCAGCGAGGAGGGCGGCGGCGGGGGCGAGGAGCGGCGGCCGGAGCGGCACGGCTGCACCTACCACGGCCTCTATGGATACCGCAGGTGAGGCGCCGCTTTCCCCCGCGGGGAGGCCGTGCCCAGGCCCTGGCCATTCCCAGCTCCCTGAATTCCCTTTATTTCCCTCCCCACCCCTCTCTCCCCAGTGAGATTCTTTCCCTCCCATAATGCACCGATTCCCTGCTCCTGCTTTTATTCGCCCTCGGGCCGTGCCTTTTCCCGTTGTGTGTCACGGCTGTGAACTCACTCCCGGGAATCTGCTGGGTTGCAGGTCCGGGCAGCAGGGAGGCGCCGGCGGGGATGGCAGTGCCGGCAGCGCCGTGGCACACACACCCTCCACCGAAGACTTCAGGTAACGCCGGGCTGCAGAGCAGCAGAACCACGGGAACACCCCGATTTGAAGTCTTTGCCTTATTGCTGTCAGATCACTGTTAGATCCTCTGCAGTCCTTTCAAAACACAACCCTCTGTGAAAGCATTCTGTGGTCCCCATGGCACTTCTGGAATATCTGGGGAATGGACACATATACAGAGCTGAAGTAACGTATTAAACAGAAACTATCATCCTTGAGTCTGAGTTCTCTCTCTTTTTTTTTTTTTTTTTTTTTTTTTTTTTTTTTTTTTTTTTTTTTTTTTTCTGCTAATACTTGATATTGCTGTATTGAGTTAGTCTGTCATATAGGTAACATACAACAAAAATGATGACTTTTCCATGGACATATTTCCATAAGCTCTGTGTTACAGTTGGGGAAGCATAGGAACAAAGAGGGCAGTGTCTTGTCTGTAGCTGCTGGGAAGGTCAGCATGAGCTGCCACCACATCTGCAGACTCCTGGCGAGTGGGCAAACCCCTGACTGCTCAGGATGGGCCAGAAGTCACAGCACTGCCTTAGCTGTCACCAGAGAGAGATCGCAGGGACCCTCCTGCTACAGGCGGGTTCTGCACATGCTTAGAGACACAAAACAGTAACATTTGCCTTTTGGTAACAATTTCTTCTGGTTTTTAAAGCCTCTCCCTGCTGGACACCAACTTACCAGCTGAGGCGGAGACGGAGCTGCGCAGTTTCATTGCTAAGCGTCTTTCTAAAGGAGCGCTGTTTGAAGGAATGGGGAATGTAGCATCAGTGGGGCTGAGGTAAAGTTTTGAAATTATTGGTGAATGAGAACTGTAAGGAACATGGGCACATCCTGCCTGCCTGCTGCTGCACTTAGGTTTAATCCTGATTCTATGTTCTCAGTCTATTGCTGCTGTTAGTAACAGTGTTACACAATGGAACATTCATTTTTTAGGTAACTTTGAGAAAAATAATGTTTTAAATAATTTAGTGTTTTAATACTTAAAAAATACTACAGATGTTTATGATTATTTCCTTTTAAACTACTCTGATCATACGGAAGAAAAAAGAGAAGGTCTAAGAGCTGCACCTATGGCTGCATGTACCACAGCCATAGGAGCTACTAGTGGTAACAGTTCAAATCACCTCAGAAATCAAGTATGTCTGCTTTTGCACTTACTTATTGTGATGTATCTGGAAAAAAGTAATTTTTTTTTTCTTATAGCATACCAGAAGGTAAAGTTGGTTGTTACTACTGTCGTTTCCAACAAGAAAGTCTTCTGGAAATGGCAACATTGGAATCAGACATCAATGCTCCAGAATATGTGGTTTGTTTCTTAGGTGGCTCAGAGAAAGGTCTAGAACTATATCCTTACCTTTAACTTTCTCTACTTGTATGGAGAGGGAGATGATGTAAAAATTATCTTGTCAGTTTGTCTGTTCCTACTTGAAATCAGCTCATTTGTGCACACCTTCCAGTAACTGAAAATGTCAGTAACAGCCATATACTGAAAGGAAAAAATACAGGTCTTAGCTGATGCATCTTATTTTCCTTAAGAAGATACTTTCAGACTTGAGCTGGACAAATACATTCAAAATCTGAAGATAAACCTTGATTTGGAGGTAAAGCCTAACTTTTTTTTTTCAGTGGTGAAAATCAGTATTTATGTAGATTAATTGCTAAAACCATTTGGAAGATCTAATCTACAGAGAAAAAATAGGTGTTTCAAGTACCAGTATGAAACACTGGGAGAGATACTTGGCTCACTGTAGTACAGTGAATATCTAAGGGGCTATCAGCCACACAAGTCAAAAGGAAAAAAAGAAATGGGGGACCTTTTTGTGTCAGTCATAAATGTCTTAAAAGTCACTTACAGTTAAATTTGGAGAGAATAATAACTGATAAAAGGTAATGGTCTACAAGGAACTTATCAATGTCCACCTCGATTCTTACCAGTTCTGAATGTTAAGAAAGGACATTTGTGGGTTTCTTGTCACATTTTTTAGTGGAAGTTCTGCATTTTAAAGTTCTTTGTCATCCCATCTGCTGTTATATGGTCTTCACTCAATATATACTGTAATATTACAATTCTGGCCGTTTCTTAAAATGCAAAGCCTTTCATTGCTGATAAAGTGAGGCTTTAAATGTCAAACTCATTATTTTAGCTCACTGCGGTTTGAGATTAAGAAGGTTCCAACATCCAATTATCTTAGGTTGAGTAGATTATTAATAGGCTTCTATTGGTGTCGAAATCTGATTTGTAGGTAAAGTTTTAACATTTCAATGTGTTACAGCAAAAAAATGTAGAGGCCGGTGTTGGCTCCTACCTGCGGAGCTGGTTTGAGGACGCCATCTGCCCTATCCAGAGGGTGGTGCAGCTCTTCCAGGACAAACTTGCCTCTCTGCTACATGCTGTAAGTGTATTTAAAACTGAGTACTGAAAAGCCTCCAGGAGGCATCTCAGTGATCCCAGCATGGTTAAAATGTTTCTTGCATTTGCTTTCCCAGTAGGAGGAAATGGAAAGCCCTTCTTTTTGTCCTTGTTTGGTTTTTTTGTTTATTCAGAGCAAGTACTTTTCCCCTGCTTATTGCTAAAGAAGCACATAAGATATTCTGCTAGCACTTAAAAAATACCTAATGGTGTGCATGCTGAAATCAGAGTAAGAAAATCAGAAATAGCATGAGCAGGCTGTTCATGCCATAATTCCTCTGAATGACAAGGGGTGTTCTATTGTGTGTGTGCCTTGTGTAATTCACTGGAAACAGAAAAGAGACTAATCCTAGCTCTAGTCCCTAAGTTTGAGGAGGCTCTGGATGGAATAGCTAACAGAGTATAACTGCTGAATTTCTTCTGAGTGCAGAACCAGCTGCCATGGCAATAATACAGAGTACAATTTTTTAAGTACCACATTATGTATTTATTGCTTAGAACTGCAATATAGCAACAAAAGTAATACCGAAGTTGCATCCAGCTTTTGCCTTTTTTTTTCTTTTTCTTTCTTCTTTTGTTTAAGGCTCTGAGTTACACTCCTGTAGAAGTCAAAAATGCAGATGAAAGAACAGAAAAGGACATCAGCAGGTAAAGATACTTTGAGCCCAAGGAAGCTTTGAGTAGCTTGGCTGCTGTGTCTGACAGTCACCTTGGTGTCCAGGAGTTGTAAAGGAGCAAGCAGTTGACAAGAGCTTTCTGTGTCAGGTTCCTGGCAGCTGCCAGCCTCCAAGGACTGGTCCAGGAGGGCACAATGACCTCCCTGTGCATTGCCATGACAGAGGAACAGCACAAGTCCATGGTTATAGACTGCACTGGACCCCAGCCCCAGCTGCACAATGCAGGTGAGATCACAGCTGGGAACACTTCATGCTGCTCCCTTGGGTCCATCAGCTGCTGAGAGCTGTGATATTAGAGGTGGTTGAGGATATTCAGAAGTTCACAGGCTCCTGCACAGAAAGTTTGGGTTCTGTTTTCTTGTGAGTTACCAGAGTGTTTTGTTACACCAGACACACTGGAACTCTGGGTTGAAAATGCCTGGTAGTAAAATCCACAGTACGTTTAGTTTGTGGACCATGAAAGTATGACTTGTACAATTCAGGAAATCTGCAAAACTTTTTTTCCTGTTGTGGTTTTGACAAATGTTTGTTGGGAAAAGGGATTCAACAATCAGAACATAGTCTTGTGTAATCACTGTAGCTGTGGTTTTTTTTCTTTTCCACATGTATGAGACTCATTTCCTGGCCCAGGTATATTGCTGTCACTTGTTATGTGAGAGTGATTACACCAGGTGAATGCAGCTGTATATTCATGCTGAGCTCATTGGCTTTTTCTCATCTTTCCTCTGTGTTCCTGAATATTTAACAGGAAACAACAGATTCTGTGAGGACTGGATGCAAGCTTTTGTGAACGGTGCTGAAGGTGGAAATCCATTTCTCTTCCGTCAGATTTTGGAAAACTTTAAATTGAAGGTACCTGTTCATATTTGTTAAAGACTCGAAGAAGATATTGGGGTTACAGAGGGAGCAAATACTATATGCAAAATATTACTTTGCAGTGAATATAAGTTTTAGGTTATTATGATGTCTGTATGTCATTAACTGATGAACTCTGAAGCTTAATTTGAGGTCTGGTTTACCGTAGTTGACAAGAACAGCTGTAAATTAGTGTGAAAGTTTCTTCAGTGAATGCTTCAAAGGTGCTTTCTCAAATTTAAAGTAAGACCCCCTTCTTTGTTGCTGTTGTTTGTTTTCTTCAAGGACTGTTAGTCCGAGGCTTGCACACACAATCTCATGCAACTGGTAGCATGGCTTCAGTAGCTAACACTTCTTAAATGAGCTGCCATAATAGAATTCTTGCTACAAGCTGGACATGTCACGTTGTGCATCATTTAAGTAAAATCTATGACATGCATCCAAGACAATATTCAATTCTTATATTACTCTTAAGTAGTAATGCGAAATTTCTGTTGGACATGCTTTTGCTTCTCCTGCTATTTGTCCTTTATTTTCTACAAGAGAGTGTTTTCATTCCATGGTGGAGGATAAGAAAATGCTGTTGCTCTTTCCCCAGGCTATCCAGGACATCAACAATCTGAAGAGGTTTATCCGCCAGGCTGAAATGAACCACTACGCCTTGTTCAAGTGCTACCTGTTCCTAAGGAACTGTGGCAGTGGAGACATCCTGCTGAAGATTGTGAAAGTAGAGCATGCAGAAATGCCAGAAGCCAGGAATGTAGTGACTGTCCTGGAGGAATTCATGAGAGAAACGTCAGTGGCTTAAAATTATCTTATGTATAAATCATTAATTTCTTCTGTGCAGCTCTTGCAGGATTTTTAATTTATATTTTAAAGTATTGCCCAAGTCAAACCTTAGTTGCAGTTTCACCTGCCTTTTCTTGTTTTTAGACAAAGCACTATGAGCTTTTTTAATGTGTAAATATCAGATAATACAAACTCCTGCAGAGTTTTCAGATTCTCCAACTGACTTGCTTCTGTTCTGAGGAAGTCATGACATTTGATTTTTACAGTCATTGCAAAACCAAATCCCTCACCTGGCAGGCATTTCACTGATTTGAATATTTTAAATATCTTTAAAATAATTTAGATCTGGCTACTTTGTTTTAATAAGGAAGCACAAAGATCTGGATAGATCTGGATAATGAATTGATCATTTTAGTTTAGATAAGAGAACCTAGGTACCAAGTCAGTAGCTGGTTTCAGCTTTCAGACTGCTGGTTTGTTCTGCTGCCACTGGGTAAACAAGTTGGTAAGTGGTCTGAAACAGAGCTGCCTTAAGGCTGAACTCTTGCAGTGATCAGTTTGTGTGTGCCTGTATGTGTGCATACACAAACAACAGGTACCTGAAATTCCCAGGCTATTTGATGTATCCCCTTCTTCCTTAGTCTGAGATGTGATCAAGATTTTCTTTGTATGTTCTTATATCACAGTTTTGCGTAACTGTAAATAGTCCTATGTTTTTCAATCATGAAGAAACTAAAAAAATTCCCACATTTCATATTAAGACTTCTTCAGAATTTGAAGTAAATGAACTTCCCAAATGAATTACTCAGACTTTAAAACATTTCACTGTATCAGCAATGGATTCTTACCCACATCAGGGGACACTTAGGCTGCAGAATACCTGAAGGAAGTGCTTGGCTACAGCTGGAATAAAATCCCATGAAGTCTCTGAGTAAGCTCATGAAGAGGGCGATGCCTGCACACCTGATCCAGGCAGAATTCCCTGTTGGTTCCCTGTGCAGCAGAGGGTGTTGAGCTCCCCCTGGCACAGTGCCTGTAACTAATGCAGTTCAGTGGGGCTTGTGCTGGTGCTCTGTGCTGTGAGGGCAGGAGCTGCTGCTCTCCTGTGACACCACCGTGTGAACCTGTAATGAGGCTGACAATAAAACACATTGAAATCCTCAATAGTGTGCCTATAAATTGTCAATGAGTGTGGGCCTTGATGTCTCCTGTTCAAAACCCTTGAGGAGCTGAAGTGTGGCATTAACAGCCAAGGTGGCATACAATGTGTTTGGGCAGGTCAGAGAAGAAAAGTGTGAAAGAAAACAAACCCCTCATTCAGTCATTTGCAGGAGCTCTGAGAAGTAACAAGTGTTTTCCTCCATGAGTGAGTACAGCAGCGGCACCACTCAATAAAATGTCACCCTTTGTTGCTCCTGTACATTTCTAATAAAGCTGGAGCACTGATTGTTCAGGGTTTTGGCTGATCAGGGTACAAGAAAGAGCTCAGTGCTTAAAAAAATAAGTTGGGTGTGAAGAACAGATAGCACAAAAATGTACAGTGCTAGCAAGCTGTAACACCCATTGTATTAATTGACAAAAGCTGACAAAACCCACCTTACCTTCATGCTGAAAATCCTCAGCTAATGAATAGAGAGATTTGAGTGTCTCAGAAAGTTCAGTTCAATGCAGAGAGCTGACAGCAAGAGCTGAGTCCCACACATGGGAGCAGAGATCCCTCCCTTAGGAGCAGCACATCTGACAGGAACTGCTCCTACATACATCTTCATTCCTATAAATTACACTTTAACCCAGAGTTTCCCAACAAAAACACTACTTATTTTTCAAAATAAGCCTCCCCCTTCCACATTGGTAGAAGGATTTCTATTTTAATCAGTTGGGGGGTTACTGCAGAACTTTCTGGATATGTTGTTTCCAATCTTGATTCAAGAGACGAGTGCTGGCTCTCGGATCTGAAAACATTCAGTAGAGCCTGATTTTAAAAGAGCATAACCCTCCTCTCCAGTAAAAAAAAAAACCCTACTAAAATCTAAAAAAATGAAAAAATTTACTCAAATGCCATCAACTTCCCTGCAGTTCTGAGGTGCCAAAAGGTGGGACAACACCTGAATTTCCATACAAGTCCCCAGCCAGTTCTGCATCCTCACTGGATCTTGTGGAGAAATGAAGCTGCAGTTCACTCTCTCCTTTATCTGTTTGACAGACATAAAAATTAGTTACCAGTGTCATTATTAGATCACATGGCAGAGCTCCAAACAAAGGGCTCTTTTGTTAAATACCACATTAACTGTAGACAAACTTACAAAACTGTCCTTGAAAGTTCTTTGTTGGTTGTTTTTTGGTATTAGATATAGAACAACTCAATTTTATTAAAAAAAGAAAAAGAAAAGAAAATATAAATGAAACAGAAAACAAACAAAAAAACACCAAAAAAATTTAATGGATTCTGTGCTCAAATAATATTGTCACAACAAAAATATACAGAATGTACACAATACAAAAATATCTGGAAACATACAATAGCATCTTACCTTGCAAATATCATTTTGTTTTCCTAGCCCTTCACAGGGAAAGTACCATTTGTTCAGTATTTTAAGGCAGAAAATTACATCATTTAGTGCTTTGTGTTCAACACTTCATTGTGTTGTTAGCATTAGTAGTGTAAGCAAAAGAAAAACTGCATAAATCTGGCTTTATTTGCAAATTGAACAGACACTGTGGGAGTCAGGAGAGAGTCAGTGACAACGTGTCTATCAAGCTTGCTGAAAATAAGGTACTTCAGCTACTTAATCATGGGAATATTTTGTGCTCTGTGTTGTAAAGTACCCTGAAACATAAATTTTCTGTATTCCTACTGGCATATTAGAAAGCTTCTTCCAATTAAAAGCCAATGATTAATGGTGACATTAAGATACGTTTGCCTTTAAATAAGGTTGGTTTCTGTCTTAGGTGTGATTCTTTTTTACAGAGCTGCAAAATGCACTGCACTCCTTTACAACCAGCTCTTGGCATCAGTGATGAGAGAAGGAATCTGAGTTGTACCACACAAAGCACTGCAGAGCAGCCACCACTCTAAGAGGAGCAGGGGATACTTGGAAGTGCTGGCCTGGGCTCTCTGGTTCCTCTGGCTCTCTCCAGTTCCACTTCTGGCAAAGCCAATGGATGGGTGTTCCAAAGCAATTGGGCTGAGCTTGAATCACTGTGAATAGACTTTGAGCTCTTTACTCACTGAAGGATGTGTGAAAGTCCTACCCACCAATCTGTGAGACTAAATATTGGCAGAGAGCAGAAACTGCCTTGTGAGGTCAGCAGTCAGCTGTGGTGTCAGTATCAGCTCTGAACATTCAGATTCCATCCTCCATAGCCCAGTTCAAACTGCAAGGGCCCAATCTGATCTAAAACACATGAGCAGTATAATCCACCAGAAGCAGCAAGGTGTTGGGATACAGAATCCCTGAGCTTTATTTCTAGTAACAATTTCTCTAGCTTCCCCCTTCCCTGTTGATAACATACTTCCCACTGCCAAAGGAGCAAGTAGTGAAAAAGCACAATATGCCACGTAAGTGCTAAGATTCCTCATCAACTGACAGGAAAACAGTGACACAAGATGTTGTCTTAAAAACTCAGCAAAAGTAAATTCATCAGCATTTTTATGACTGCTACACATCACTCAGAGATTGCTTCTGGAAACCTCCTCTCCCACCACTGCATGACAACTCTCTCCCTCATGCTATCTGTGTTATTACCGCTGTGTGTAAAACTAATTTTACCTGTCTCCAAGCATCTAGGAATAAAGGGTGCCATCTGCAGTCCCGCGGGCTTGGCTCTGCTCTGTCCTGCTCCTCCCGCGGCAGCGGAGCTGGTGCTGCCCGCGGCCGGCAGGTGTCCCCGGCCGCCCCGCCTGCCGCACTGTGCCCGCGGCCCTCTGCTGCAGCGAGCTCACTGCAAGGCACATCCACCACACGCTGCTTTTTTCTTTGCTTTTCTCCCTCAGGTGTTGTGTCCTCACTCAAGGACACAGTGTAAAGTAACTTGCTCTGAGGTGCTCTGTTCGAACCTGCACACTGGTGACAGTCCTTGCCTTCTGCTCTAGCACTGCACAGTCACAAGTTCAGTGGATTCATGTTTTATCTGACTGATGGAAAATCCTGGCAATAGCTGAAATAAAACCACATCAGATCACTGAAACCAGTCCCTTGGTGGATGCTCCTTCAGGAGCACGCTGCAGACTGTGACAGGTTGGAACCACAAATGAGCAGGATGGAGAATACCACATCTCCAACATGAGCCAGCAGCTTCAAGGGCATCTGGAGGTAACAGAAAAGCTCTGTGGTGCTGCAGCACTGTGGCACTCCAGAGTGTGTTAGAAAATAACATAACTGGAACACATGATACTCTGTAAAAACATAGCAAGTTTTCACACTGTAATTTTAATGATTAAAAAAATAATTTAAAATCTTAAGCACTTTGTGCTGGTTCTGGCTCCATGAGCTGATTGATTCTTAGCAGACAACAGGCTCTGTGCAGAAACTGCACCGTGAATGTGGAGAGATTTCAGCTCTGATGAGCAGGAATGTGAGAGGGTTTCATTCCTTCACCTACAATAAATCTAACACTGCCCGAAAGTCTGGCCTTTCTGATCCCCAGAGTTGTTTGTAGACTTGCTCAGGCAGGGTATGGGGACACCAAATGAAGTCAGGAAGATGAACAGTTTAAAAGAACAAGGCATAAGATCAACCTCAGAGCTGTTTTCAACCAGTTCATGTAAACTACACTCATCTATGGAAAAGGACCAAGGAAGGCTGTCTGCATTACTCTGTTCAGCTCCCTCCCACTCCTGAGCTGATTAAAGACATTTTAGCCATGATCAAGCTGATCAAGAAGCTGGTGGCTCTTGAACTTTTATCTTGCTGCTTCACCTCAGAGCACACACTGGCAGGCGCTGACACCTTTATTGGTAAGACACTCATGGGCAGTAAGTAGCTTTCAGCTGAGAAAACACAAAGAGAAGTCAATTGGTGCAGATTGCACTCTGGCAAATTATAGGCAAAATAATCTGGGTTTTTTGCAATTGAAATTTTCTATCAGAATTTTAAAAGCTTTCCTAAGGTTTCAGGAGAACTCCCATTCCTGGTCACCTCTGTTTTCAAGGCATCTGTAATGAGAAAGGCTTAGCAATAGGTGAGGGAAGGAATGTCCTCCACACTTCTTACCCACGCCAGAACTCTCCTTCCTGCCTGCTCCCAGGGGATCCACGGCTCTGACACTCACTGGGCCAGTGAGTGGGAACTCTTGTGGCTGCTGGGATCTGGACCCAAACTGCAGAGGTAAAACGGCTCAGGGAACCAATCCCTTCTCCAAAATGAGCAGAGCTCTGGCCCTTATCCCTTCCTCTTGGTCCTTGATGAGGGCTCATGAGCAATTTACTGGCCATGCAGAACAACAAAAGTGCAATCACCCTCAGAAATCCCATCTCTGGGATTTCTGTGCACAAAGGTGGCAAAATTTGTTTCTTTTGCAGGTAAGGCTTATTCCAGGCTGTAGAAACATTTATTTTCTCTCCCCTCCTTCTGAAGCAACAGAAGTTTTACGAGTGCATCTGGTGGGAGAAAACTTTACCCCTCAACCCAGAGTTATTTTTTTATAAGAGGCAAAGAAGAGGGCAGCTGATAAGCACTTGTGGATGTCCCCTCTAGAAGGACAGGCTCCTTCTAGCTTGTGTTATCATCTGGCAGCATGGACAGCTTAAAGAATAAAGCCCACAACACAGAGACATTTTTCTACAGAGCAAACACAACTGCTACGGTGCCCATGGGATGTGCTGTGAAAGACTCTGGTGGCTGTGCCTGGACACCAGCAGGAAACAGAAAAAAGGAAGAAAGGAGCTTGTCTGGAGAGACTCTTATGGCTGCTTTGTCCAGACCATTGAATAGGTGGGTAAAGGGCAGAGAAAAGGAGGGCATCCACATTCCTGGACTGTAATTTGGCAGCTCTCTAAAGCGACAAGCACATCCTCTCCACTTAATTGGGAAACCAGTGCTACATACAAACTGATTTAACTCCACTGCCTTCACTGGACTCGGCCCCAAATGGACTGTATGGCTGTAAAGACTGGATAGTTCCCACCCTGGGCTGCTGGAGGTGATCATGGTCCCACTTTCCTAAGTAAGAACCTGCTGGAAGAGTTGAGATCCCTGCTAGGAGCTCACTGCAGGCCAGGTGTTAGGTCAGCATGGCCAGAAAAAAAAAAAAAACGAGAAGAAAACAGCACCTGATTGTCATCTGATAAAACCACAAATGAACATTTGCCCTCCTTTTGTTCATTCCTCAAAAAAAAAAAAAAAAAACCAACCCCAAAACCAAACAACCCAGCCACACCCTCTAGCCACAGCAGGCTGGGGAGGGGGGAATAATTAATTAAAATCAAGTGAAACATGCACAGTTAAAGTCAACTCTGGCTGGGTGTCCACAACACTCTAAGATTCCCAATGTTTATAGTGCAATTTCATTTGACCTGTAGTTGAAGATCAGTCTCCATCACTTTGTGTGATCGAGTTCTGCCGATTCCTTTGAAAGTTGTGCAAGACAAGTTTCAGCATAGGCTAAAATACCTCAGGAACCATTCAAGTAATTAGACAGTGGCTCTGGTATGGCTGAACAGTCAGACGTGTCCAAAGAAACCAGACTCAAGCTGCCTTGTGAGTACCATTTGAGTCTCTAATTAGTAAATGTCTGCTCTTTTTCCCTTTTAGTGTTCAGTAACATTGAGGAAATTCACTGAACAATTGGCCAAAATTCCAGCACTGACCTGGAAAATACAAATATCTCATAGAAAATATTGATGTGTGATAACAACCCAAGCAGTGAGTGCCCAGGTGCAGGGCAGAAACTGCAGGGCATGGCCAGCCACAGTTACAGAACCTGCTGGATTCGTGAACAAACTCATCAGCCTGTTCTTTCATGAGATCTTTAAGCACCTCCTCCAGCACACTCATGTGTTCAGAAGAATCATCCTCCCCTAAGTTAAATACAAAAATAGATCCTCCATCTTCATTCATTTAACACAGCTGACAGATGACTTCTGCTCTCCAGTTTTCTGTCCCATGTTTTCAAGGAGGGGGAGGTAGCTTTAGATCCAACAGACTGTAGGCAAAAATATTCCAGAATATGGCAAACAAGACAAAAATGACGTAAATAGAAAGGAAGATCCACCATAAAGTCTGATCTTGGAGTCTCTGCTCATAGTTCCTCAGGATGATGACTCCAAGGGTGATTCCAACCATCACCCCTCCCAGGTGAGCCATGAAGCTGGGGTGGGGGCACGGGGGGTAAGCGGAGGGGTGGAACCTCAGCCACACGGCTCTTCCAAATTCAAAGCTCACTGGAACAAAGAATAAAAAATAAATTAATTGTCTAGCTTTATCCCTTCTTAAGTCCATGTTGTGGGCAGCACTGCATCCCTGAGGAGACAGAGAGGGAGAAACTGCCTTGCATGGGGAGCACAGGGAGGCTGTGGCTATGTCAGGGCTGTGGCACACAAACATGAGGTCTCTCCAGTGGCTGGAAAGTGGTCTGGGTTTGTGAGAGTGTAGATAGGTTGGGGAATATTCACCTTCTGAAATTTATACCAAAACCATAACAAAAATGAGTCAGGATTTGAAGACAGTTGTCTGTGATGAACACACAGCTTAGTTCCCCTGACTGTGCCCCCCTGGGGACAGGGCTGGAAGTGAATTCATCAGTGTGGGTATGATGCTGCTGCCATCCCAGACAGGACATGCTCTAGGAAACCCAGTATGATCATTATGAAAGCATTGCATGTTTGAAACTGCAAAGAGAAGACGTTTTAAGTCCTACTCCCTCACAAACACCACAAGCTACAGACGCTGGCTAAAATCCTTGTTCACAAATGCTTGTGTTGAAAGGCAAACCCTGCAGCGGAGAACAGTGTGGCTCCTGCTGCCAGAAGGTCCAGCTGCAAGTTCCTACCAAAACTGCTGCAAAGTCAGAACCCTCTGAATCAGCACGAACTGTTATGACAAGGACAAACAAAACAGGACTGGCTGCACGTGTGCCAAGCATTGTTTGGTACTTACTACAGATCAAGGCAACAGCCATGCGCAGCAGTTTGAATTGGCACTTCATTCCTGACCAGTTCTGGAAAAGAGACAAGGAAAACAAAGTAATGCTGCACACAACCCTGAAGGGATATTACATTTAGATCTGTCACTTGTCAGGCAACTTCTCAGGGCATTCAAGCCCTACTGTGCTTTTTCAATGCTACTTTCTGTGCCTCAGGCTCCCTGAAATTCTGCCACTCAGATCTCTGGCAGAACATAGAGAAACAATAAAGACTTCAATAAAGCATATCAAGGAAACAGTGCCATAAGAAAGCCTGGACTTTGTCTCCTCTGTCTTCAGGCTTGGATATTAACCAATACTGTGGAATAAAAATCTCTGAATGATAATCAGAAATCATGGGAGAAATATCAAAATTCCTCCTTTTCCACTTGCACATAATTTTAAAGCAGGAAAAGAGTTCATGTTTTGAGAAACTCAGATGCATGACAACATTATTACTGTTATTATTATTATTTGACTAAATGAAAATTTGCCTACTGAAGGCACACTGAGATACCAAGATAGTCAGGTTTCTTGTGAAATGTTCCCTATTTGTGACTCTAAAGAAATAAAAAGAATGCTTGTAAACTCTACTCTTCTATAGACTATCTCTAATGAGATGGCAAAACTGCAACCTCCACAAAGTAAGTAACTGATTTTCTCTCTCCACAGAGAGACCTAACCCAGTCAGAAAGCTCTGAGCTCATGCTGATTAATACTGTGCTGCCTCCTTTACTTTTCATTTCCATGTAGCTGATTTGAATCTCTCCCCTCACTCTTTTCCTTGGGGTGACACGCTTTATTGCTTCCCCCTGTTGGTTATTTTATGTCTTTAATTCCAATAATATTTATTTTTCCAGGCAGGAATGTTTCCATTTCCTTTGGTTACCAGGAGGCACGAGGGAACAGAAGATTGCAGAGACCCTCCCTGCCACAGTCCCTGCTCTCCCCAGCTGTGCCAGACTGAGCTTTGCCAGCAAACAGCCAGCGCATCCTTCAGCTAGATAACAAGTGAGGACAGAGACAATGGGGGAAAGGAAAACAAAAAAACCCCTCCACCAGAACTGGAAAGGCAGCAAAAATAATTTCAGATGAGAAGAGAGGCAGTGGATAATGGAGAAATAAAGATGCTGAGGTAGCAATCACTAAATAGATTTAGCGGAGGCCAATGAGTAGTGAAATGACAGATCACTTTGTGATGTTCTAAGAAGTTTGGGGAGGTAACTACTGAAGACTCTACATGCCTCTGGAAGAGCCTCTTCCTCTAAAGCAGACCAAAATTTTTTCCAATGTCCCCCTTTAAGCCTCTGAATCGTAGTGTTAAAAACCCCTGTGTCTGCATTGCCACCCTGAAAGACAGAGGAGGCTCCCTCCTGCTTCCCTTGGCACAGGGAACACAAATCACCCTGAATACAACTGCTTGTAGGGATGCAATTCCCCAGCACAAACCTGTGCTGTAGGGAAGCCCCTCTCCTCCACTGCCACCCTCTGCCAGCCACTCAGCTGTCTAATTTGGACAGCAGCCTAAACTCATCCTCACTCTGAAAAGCTTGAAGAGGGTGAAGGAGACCAATCCTGCTCAGGATACCTCTCATTTCCCAGCTGTCACAAAGCACCACTGTGGGTCACAGCTGGAGCCTGCTGACCTTACTGCACACAAGCATCACGTACAAGGTTTTATTTTAGGCTTGACTCCACCACCACCACACACACACATCTTCCAGCACCCATATAACAGATCTTGTGTCTCTACTGCAGCCACATCATGTTATCTTCCCACTCAGACCCAGGGGAGGAGCATTATCCTCATTTTTATGGTCATTCTACTCTGATATTGCTGGTACAGGACAGACATGCCACCACACAAGAATCTTCTATCAGCAAAGCCTTTTTTGCCTGGTGTCAGCTGAGGAGTGCCCCAAGCAGCTGTGTTGGGCTTTGCCACCACCTAGCAGAGGGCTGGGCATGAGCTCCTGTTTCCAGCCTTAGGAGAATGACAGTACTGGCATTTGTTCACCTTTGGAAAGTATCTCGTGAGGTGAAACAGCAAAAAGATGCATCACTAGATCACCCAGGGCTCAGCTTCAGTCTGGGTTTTACAAATGCAGATAAGGAATATTCTACACGTGAATCCACCGAATGCTATTTTTCTTTAGATACCCACTAAAATTACATGGCACATACAGACAGAAACAGGTCTGCCACTTCTGCAGAGCCAGTCTGCTTTTCACACATTTATCAGCCATTGCCTGGAGAGCTGCTAGCCTGGAGAACACTGACAAATCTAGGATTACCAACATCTTTAGGTTGTCCTGGCAAACTGCCAGCCATCAAGGTACCAAACCGCCACGTCCAGGGTAATATTTCCACCCCAGGACCCCAGCACTGAGACAAGGCTCTTAGCTGGGTCAAGCTTACTCAACTCTTACTTCCAGCCCCTCTGGGCTCGCTGTGAGGTCAGACTCTGGTACTCACCATCACAATATTGGCCAGGTGAGCGGAGACAAGGGCATACACACCTCCAGAGGAGCCCACCACCGGCGCCCTCATGTCAGCCACTGACACTGCCAGCGACCCTGGGGGAAACAACAAGGCTTTGTGACAACTGCCCACCAAATAAACACACTTTCTCCTACCCTACATCCCTGCTACGGCCTGCTTGTGCTAATTGCTGCAGGTCAGGAGGACAGAAAGAGAAGGAGGGGGAAATGGATTGACTCGTGAAGCCAAAGCAGTCCTGTCAGGCAGTGACTGATTGATTCCTCTGCACCTACTTTAAAATCAGCCAAGCAAGGCAGCAATGTGTCTTTAAACTTGTGTTGCAAAAAGGCATTTATTCCCTGATTGGAGGAACAAGGAAGCAGGAGACAGACAAATGTCTGTGTTTGTTTCTCACCCGAAGATAAAATAGAAGTAGCTCCCATGTTGGCAAGAAAAATATTAGCACAGGGAGAAGGAACTAGGGAGTTGTAACTTAGCACAGGGCTCTGATCAAAGCACAGCCCATTATCTGTGAAACTTCACAGTAAAACTAGTTAAAATTAAGATGGATGGAGACAGCAGGCACATGACAGCAAAATGACAGGTCAAGAACATAAAGGCACCACTGATGACAATACAGCCAAACACAGACATTGCTTCTCCTTATCCCAGTTGGTGGCTTGGATCTGCTCAAAGCTCCTTTCATTTCCGACTTTAAGAAGAATTTAAGCAATAGAGGGAAAGGCAGATTTGCTGTCACAAGGAAGGGATAATGAAGATCTTTGTGATGAGTGGGAATGGGAAAAAGACATATTGGCAAATCTTGAGAGAGTCCTTGGTAGTACAGAATCTAATGAACTTTTTGCTAATTGCCCAACTGATTCCAGGTCAAGAAAGTGCTGAGCTTCCACCAGCCAACTCTGCTTATAACTCCCTCCTTCCTTGTATGGCCCTGAGATTTCTCAGCTCTTAAACACTGCTATTAAGGAAAAAGTTAATGAGAAATAAAGGAAGGAGTAATAAGAACTTGCAGTTAAGTCCTCAGACACTGCACTGAGTGCCTCAATTTCCAGTCTCAATGTGTCTTCTTAGAAAAGCCAGAGAAATGAGAAGGAACCATAAAAGTTGTGGTCTAACTACATTTTACTGTCTATTCCTGATTATTTGGGAGCTGAGTTATCTTTATATTGCCTCAGCATGAATATACCCATTTCCCCCTCTCCTGGCACATGACAAAGAATAAAGGATGTTTCATAACTGGCTAAGATATCAGTGAAGCCCTGGGGTTTGGTTGGTGTATCTGTATAGAAAAGCTGTGTCTGGAAAGTCGCAAATTGGGCACAACTTCTGTTAGTGCTTGTTAAAATAAGTCAGGGGACAGTGGAGCTGCTCTGCTAACTCCTTTCTCTGCATTAAACACCATTGGTGTTTGTACCATGCCTAGTCCTGTGTCCTAGTCCAATTATTTTTTCCACAGGCTCTCTCCTGGAATGCAGGATTTATTAGTACCCAATGCAGCCCATTCTAAAAAGGGTTTATCTGCTTTTTATGAAAAAAAATAGTTATGTGGCTGGAACCAAACAAACATCATAAATCCTGAACTAAGGCAGTCGCTGTCTGAGTTCCACTGTAAAGCTCTTGGTTGTTTTGACACCCTCCTTCTGTTTTAATTAGATGTTGATCTATTGTCAGCTAACTTCCATCACCTCCAAGCTGCTGGAAATTCCAAACATAAATAAAAGCAATTCAGCACAAACTAAAAATCAATCAGACCCCAGGGTTTAATGATGAAATGAATTTTCCAGATTCCTGTGCACTGCTCACAATCTATGACCAAATACTTCTTGCTTACTTAGGCCGTAGAAAGGTGACAGACAGGACAAGTGGAGGCAGAACTGGCACAGGACCAGCTTGACTCCACATTCAGGAAGATCATCTAAAGCGAGGCTATTTTAAAATAACAGGCAATTGGTGCATTTTTAGCAGGTCTCCTAAACACAGAGTCTATGGCTATATAGAAATAGATGTAAAGTTGTACCATATTTTCTATGTCCAGCCTCCAAAGGATTTCAATGCACAGAAGATCAGGGAATGCTCCTCTCCTAATCCCAAATATCACAAAACATTTCTCCAACTCAAAAGCCAGCACAGACCATTTTCACTGCTTCTCCATCTGGGGCATGCAGAGGTGTCACCTACCTGCCACAACTCCTGCAACGTACACAAAACTGATCCTCGCAGCTCCGTGCACCATTTCCAGAGGAACCCCAACCAAGAGCTGAAGGACAACATTGAGCCCAAGGTGTTCTATCCTGCAGCAAGGAAAAACAACAGTTGTCCTCCTTTCCAACTCTTCATCTCCTTTCTCTACTGAGACACAGATATCTTGGAATGAAAATCGAATAGCACCCAATTCACATAGGTAGCCTAATGCTGGGAAAACAGTGATTCCAGAAAAGTGGTGCTGTAATGCTGCTTTACAGTATGGGCTGCCTGACCCTCACCCTTTTCTGCTGTGCCTACTTAAGTGGTCAGAATGGGCATTTTGATCTCTGCTCAGGTGCCCGGGTGTACTCACTGATGCTCTCTCTTCACCCACCCTTGTTCCCAGTACAGTCCATAGCAAAATTCCTGTTGAACACACAGGAAGAAGCTGGGCTGAGGTAACCCTGCAGAAAGCCCCAGTATCACACAGTGCAGGAGCCCTTGCAGCCTGCAGGCAGAGTGTGACAGCTCAGATGTGCACACTGGGCAAAGACCCCAGTGCAGCAGATTTCCCCTGAGCTGAATCAATAGCTTCAAAGCAAGTTCTCTGTGGCTTTGATCAATACTGCTTAACAAACCTGTCCTGCCACTTTTCAAAGCTCTATAGATCCATCTGTAGGATCTTCCAATGAAGTAATAACAGCACCAGGCCTGAACAGGGTCCTCAACACTCTGCTAGTGTCTGAGATTTACCCTGGGCTCACAGGACTGTGACCTCACTGAATGGTGACATCCCACTGGAGCCAAAGGTATCCTGCTTTTTGTATGAAAAGAAAAACCTGCTTACAGAAATCTAAATGACACAGTGGTACCCTTAACACAGAAGACCAGCATATTTTGTGGAGGAGAGGGGAAAGTATCTAATGCCTTGAAAATGTACATCCCATTTTATATGAGAAAAGGGTTGCTCACAGGCAGGCACTAGCAAACTTTGGTTTAAGTTATATGCATTTCCACTGTTTTGATCATTTTCACGTTACCATAGCAATTTCCCATATACAGCAGAGAAAAACACTGATGGTGAGATGCAGTAATGACAGAACAGTCTCATAAATGAGAATTTAAAGTTGAACTGCAAAAAAGTGCTAGAAATGACACTGCAGAAAGCAGTCCTCTCCTGATATTTTAATAAGTTTGTTTCCATTGAATTTCTCTGCAAAGATGATTTTCCCTCCTGTACAATACACTCAGCACTGCAATTTTTCATCATGGGAAACTGCTGCATGTAACTGAGTTCTTTTATTTCCTTCCTCAAGCCTTTTGAAGCCAGTGGGCATGGTCAGCACTCACCCCGATCCCACATGCTCACAGAACACAGGACATTAAATTAGGAACAACCAGCAAAGGTCAGACCAAGATCACTGAGATGAGTCAACACATCCAAGTGCCCATTCAGAGGGGAGGGAAGAAGCTTTGGCTGGCACACAGTCAACATCATGAGGTGGCACCTGACATTCCCACACAAAGCACTGGGTCCTATTTTTCAAAGGAAGCTTTTGTAAGAGCTCAGCAAAGTTTATCCTGGACTCTGAAGTGACTGCTCTGATTCACAGCTGTTCTTAAAAGACGTCCCAGGAGCAATCCCATTCACTTCTCTTCCCCATCATGCTAAGAGCTTTGAAGGCACCAGAGTCAATAAGAACCCATAAAATATAATTACCCTTTGCCAGTGCTGAAAGTGTCATTCTTGAAATGACAATTTCATTGATTTATTAAGGACTTCTCCTTCCCTGGGACCAAACAAATGGGACTGAGCATCAATGCAAGTCATTAGTTATGGCAGTGATACAAATGTGTGGGCTTCAGATATCAACGTCTGCTTTCCATGAAAACAGAAGGGCAGAATTTACAACTTTGCCTTTTCAGCCCTTGACAAAGCTCCCTCCATCAGAACCAACACACAGCCTGTACATTTTTGGAATCTTTCTAGAGGCACAGCCAGCCAAGCCTTAGCAACTGCTGCCTTCTCAAACACCTTCCAGCTGCCACTTGCTCTTCACAAAAAGACAGAGTGCACTAAATTAGGGAGCAGTGCACATTACCATTTAAAAGTCGCAGCTGGAAGCAGGGTAACAATAGACCCACAGCATTGTGTTATCCTCATTTTAAAATGAGAGGAGAATGATGGGCGTCCACTAACAAACATTATTACCTTTCCAAGATTTATCTGTTTTCCTCACAAGAAAGGAGCTTTACATGGAGAGGTTAGAAATAAAGCAACATTTAGCTTAACTCCAGATACTATAGATAAATCACAACGTTTATTGTTCCAGTGGGACTCTCCATTGTTTTAAAGGCTGTGTAGCTGAAGGACTTTGAATCCATCACGATGAGTCCCCCATTCACCACCTTCCACTGTTCCACTCTGAGGCAGCCAGAGGTGAAATAACCCTGAGGGATTTTTTGGTCAGTGAATATGAAGAGTGCCAGAGAGCTGCCTGCTACAAGGGTGACCTGGCACAGGTTAGGAAAGCACGCCACAGAAAGGCATTTAATGCTGGAAAATTGTCCTTGTGCAGGTGTTTCTCCTCCAATGTATCCTAAAGCAACCTGTAGTCATAGAAGCAATATGGCAAAACACCACCATCAAAAGAAAGCCCAAATTCAAATTAACTAACATTAGTTAAAATCAAGTGTTTCTTTCTTTCACAGGCTCAGTTTTCCCCATATTTTCAGTGATGGAAATTTCCACTTCTCATTCTATGTAACCAGTCTCAGTCTAAGCCCAGTGGTCCCCACTTGCAGGATGAAATCTGTGTCATGTGGGCTCTTTGGAGGGATTCAGCACACAGAGGATCAATGTTGCCACATTCAGAAGTTTCTTCTAAAAACTTTTCCCTACTCTTCCATTGGGTGGAGTCTGTTTTTATCCAGGGATCTGGGGCACATCCCTTGCTCCAGGGCAATTACACACCAAGGAAGTTATTCCATGGCAGGGAAGAGACATCAGCATGTCTTGTCTCAGAGACATGGAAAAAGGCAAAGATCAACTTGATCTTTCTGGCCTTTCATAGAAGAACATTGACTGATGGAAATACAGGCTTTCTATTTAAGAACAAAGGATCCTTATGCAGTTTCAAACTCTGCACTACTGCTAAAAGGCTTGTTGCTGTCATTTTTCAATGACAGAATTAAAGAAAATTGCAATTATCTGCCAGGAATGTGTGAAGATAATGATCTGAGAAACTGCTTGGAGGGGGTAGAATGTTTTGTACAGGGATGAACTTTCCAGTGACACTAACTCATCACCATGGCATCACAAACATCACACCATTAAGTCCATTTGAATTTTGTGAGGACTAGCACAGCTGAGAAGAACAGAGCTAGAATCCCCACACCTTGTATGTTCTTCCCAAGTCCTCTACATTCCTCCCATGGGATGAACGAGGATTCATTTTGCTGTGCACCTTCATTTTGCATGAGATGGACCATTCCCTGTCCATCGGGTCACTCGAGATTGTCAGGCCTTCAGGAGCACTGCTGTTTGCCCAGTGTGTACAAACTGGGAGTTCAGGCTTGACACAGCCTTCCAGGCATTGTCTCAGTCCCTACAGCAGGGACTGACATTAATGACATATCCCAGGCACAGGGAATTTAACTGACTTTTCCAAAGCCTGTAGCTTCTAAATACCAGTCCAGCATCTTTGCAGACTTGTTCTACCACCTGCACAGCTCCTTTGGTGGAACACTGGGCTTTAACCTGGTTCTAGGAAGTGCACAGTAAGAAAAAAGTGTGGTCCCAACACTGCTGGGGAGAAGAGCAGCATCTGTTAAGCTCCTTTTGTTCCCTTGTCCCTTCAGAGAGTTGTGAAGGTTTGCACTTCATTGCCCAACACTGCACAACATCTTCAGATTTTTACACACGATTTATAATTGAGTTTTAAAATTTTAATTCTGAGCTGATTCTGTCAGTTCCTCTTTCTCTCTGGGGATCCTGAAGGGTTTGTGAGTACTCACCCTGCATGCATGAATATGTAGGTTAGGTACCTCCAAGCCTGGGCCCGGAGCTGGGGATGGTACAGTAATGCATTCTTCAGGTACAAGGGGTGGCTGACTTGGAGCACAAATCTGTCTAAGACCACTCCATTGTAAAGAAAAAAGGCAACCTAGAAGAGCAGAGAGATTCAATGGTTAGCAAATGCCTTTTCTCACCAGAAAGTACCTTTTAGCTCAAAATAATGGAGGAAAAAGTAATATATAAAAAACTTTCCTCCCATCTGACAGCTTCACACAGCATGAAAATTCCCTGTTTTGAGGAACCTGCGGCACATTGATATAACTGTATTTGTGGTCTTCTGTAACACACCAGCCCCTGAGTTAGAGGAACCTGCTCCCAGTCAACACCCTACTATCAGTGTCATATCTTATTCTGTACTTACTTGAGCACATTACCCAGCAAATGTGCAAAGATCTCATTTGGGCAACACATAAGCAGGTCAGGATATTTAACCCAGAAGTTCTCTCCCCTCCTTTTTCTCCCCGCCCACTGAACAGAGGTGACCGTATAGAAATTTCTACTTCCATTGACTTATCCATTTCTTTAGAACTGTCCTGTTTTCACTCCTCAGTTTTGCTCTAGGTTCCCAGACTGTGTAGTCCCATATACAAATTGTTCCAACGACAGGATCACAGTCTCCACTTAAACACACCCCAAGAGACAACCAGAACAGCCGCCAGCTTCATGCCTGTCCTTGCCCCGTCTGAGCAAGTCCCTGTGTAACCCTTGCCTGTGTGCAGAGCTCTGGCAGCGTGGGGAGGCTCCCGGGCGGGCACTTGCCTCGACAATGGTGATGGTGATCATGAACCAGGGCGGGGGGCAGCAGGTGTAGCTGTCGTAGTACCACTTGCGGTCGATCTCGCGCGGGAGCGTCTCGTAGGCCACGTGGCGGATCAGCCTCTGCGGGAGGCTCAGGCCTGTCTCCTCCAGCAGGGCCTTGCTGCACAGCCTCCTGTTCCCCTGCAGGATGGCCTGCCGGAAGCTGTTGGACCGCTTGTTGCTCATCTGGGTGAAAGGGAGCAGAAGAAACCGTGAGGACAAAGCAAGGCCCACCAGATCCAGGTGACAGGCAGGAAAGCCACCACCAGGCTGAGCTTTAGGACCAAGTCTCGGGACAATGATAGCATGGCCTCCTTGGGGTGCAAGGAAAAGCAGTGCCACACTCTGCCATTATGATGCCAATGAATGAGGTCAGGGCAGAATTCTGGCAGGGCTCAGCAGAGGCTGAGCTCTGTGGCCCATTCTCCAGCCTTCCATGCATTGTCTTTGCCATTGGTTATCACAATCCTTATTGCTGTGTCCTCCTTTCCTCTGTTCCCCCTGCTCCATCACACTTCCCTGCAGTCTTGGGGCAGAAAATTTCACAAATGTACTTTGCGAAATTGTACAAAAGCAGCAGGTACTTTCACAGCACATCTAACCCTTGTGGCAGAAGTCAGCTCTGGGCAAAGAAAATTATCTCTTTGTGTAAAACAAAACTGCCTGAGCAACAGCAACAAACAACAAATTAATCGGCTGTACAGGCCGTCTTAGCTCCTGTAAGCTTGTAAGTCTTTACAAGGCTTCTTTCATAAATTATCCTCAGAGGGGGCAGGTCTGAGATGGCACAGCCTTACAGCTAATTTGTATATGCATTATTCACCTTACATGCAGAGATTTAGCTGTCTATCTTTTTGAGCATACACTTTCCCAGTTTGGATGCATAATTGAAGCAATTGCATTTGCAAATTAGGCAGATGGAATCTTATGCTGAGCTTGCAGGGGGCGGGGGAACAAACGAGGTCTGAAAGAGCTTGCTCCAAGATTTGTGTAATTGTTAATTAGCCCTGATATCAAACAAACCTGCTGCATTAAAACCACTGTCTGTACTGGCTGAATCTTTGGCAGGGAGCTCCAAAGGCTCACTGTGTACACAGGCTGCTGCAGGGGGACCTTCCACTGTAACAGGCAGCAAAGCAAACACGACAGCCTGGTCCTTCTGAGAGAACTGCTCAAACCACCAGCACCTCCAGCCTCCCAGAACCGAGCAAGAGATGACACTCAACAGCATTGGCTCCCAGTTGTCTGGGATCACGCTGGTTTCAGCTGATACACCAAAGCCAGCAAAGGCAGAGCTTGTGCTCTCAGTGCCCAGGCAATCAGGGAATTGCTCCAAGCTGGACCAAGCTGCTTAAACACAGTAATCATTGCAGGGAGCCACCTCCTGTTAATCACTGGAGGAAGGCAAGGGGCCATCTGAGGTGATGGCACTGCGACCCACTCTGCCCATTCCTCCTGTCCCTCCTACACAGAGGAGCATTGACTGTCAATTGAAGTTCTTATTTCTCTGTGTTCCTTGGATATCTGTAGCTACCTCAGATAATCAATAGCCAAGTCATGTAGCATTTCCCCCATCTCCAACTTCAAGGCTTGTGTGGGGCATAGTACCCTTTTCATGGTTTTATTCAGCCTCACTCAGAAGGTTTTGAAAAACATGGATTTCTGCCCATTATGTATTGGCATCTTTGAGACTGGTCTCGAGCTATTTTTAAACACATGCAGCTCTGTGATAGGCAATGCATTCAGCTCTCCAGCTCTGGTCCTCCAAGACAGAGAACACTAAATCAGAAGTTAGCACAAGCTTTTTAAAAGCCTCTGCCAGCTCCAGTTTTATAACCCACTTTACTTACAAATGCAACCTCTCCAATCAATTTTGCTTTCAAGATTCACATTTATTTCCTTCCCTCTGCCCACACTTCTACAAAATGCTAATGTGGGTAGAGACAGCTTTTCCCAAAATGCGTATCTCAGCATTAGGTTCATCTGTCATAGATGTTCACATCCTCTGAGCCAACCTGGTAGCACTTTCCCCAACAATATCAAAGGGAAAAAACCCCAAATACCAACATTCTGATCTGCTTTGGCCAAGCAGTCGTTTACTCTAGGGATTCAAAGAAAGAGGCAGAAGAGACAAAACAAAATTATCCCTGCTCAGGTTTTGCCTGATTCCTATTAAATGTGCCAGGCTTAAGCCTTCCAGCACTTCCACACTTTCAAATTTCAAGGTTACTTGAAAGAACACTGCTTGCAGGACAAGACCAGCATTGTGGTTCAAGTAACATTCTTACACAGTGCTTCAAAAATGCCTGTTGTTCACATTAAAAATGAGGTAGAATTAGCCTGTCCCTAGAAGGCAGCAAGGCCAGGGAAAGCAAAGCAGGTGGTGATTCTTGATCTGGAAAATAAAGGACGTGCATTTAATTAGTTAATTTATTTTGCTCATTACTGAGATGCTACATCAGCATCGAGTTACTACAAGCCACAGCTAAACATTTTTGTTGGAAGCAGCAGTGTTTTGTTTTTCTCAAGTCACATGAACTCTGTCTTAGAGTTTACTACTTACTGCAAGCTCTATTACAGTTCACAGGATATTATGTGAAGTAATCCAGGACTGCCAACAGCAACTGTTATTTAGCAAGGATCCCAGCAAATAACATCTCAAGTATAATTACCTCCCGGCTTGCCTGTTCTCTAAAAGTGGCAAAGTTAGTTAAACACCTTGGTTCATTATCTCCTCCTGTGGCCCATGCTGTTCATAGCCAGAATTTTCTCTGTGCATCTCTTTTCACAATGCTGCAAAGCAGCCAGACAGCAGAGATGCACGAGATGTCTCCACTTGTACAGGAAACACTTTGTTACTCTGCACTGTCTCAGACACAGCGTAAGAAACCCCATCTGAAACTGCTCTCTGCTGTGCCTGTAAACCCCAGTGCAGAAACAGAAATGAGTATGATTGCAGCATTGTGTTTTACAACTACATGAGCTGAATTTCATACACACAGAGGAGAAGTAATTCCCAATGAGCTGCCTATCTGATATCTTTGAGCCTTTTCTGTTTGCAGATCACACCAGGAGTTTTCATCTTCCTTGAATTTATTAATTTCTCAATTTATTTCCCAAGTGCTTTCCGGGGTCTAGTCTCATATTTTAAACCTTTCAATTTCATAAATTTAAGTTGCTTTGCTGAATTGAGAGGCATAGGTATGGATGTTGTTATTAAGGTGGGAAGTCCTATAACTACATTTTTGATGTATCTAGAAGTTCACGAAACATTTTGGACACCACAGGATAACACAGCTTTGCTCAACATTAGTCCTTTAGCTGGGGATCACAGTGTCTGGGACAGCAGGCAGAGCTCTTGGTGCTCAAAGTGATGCTGGAGAAAAGGAAAACTGTACATACATAGAGCCAAGCTTGCAAAGCCTCTGGTTTAGTAAAAGGTCAGCCTTCCCATCCCCACACTCAGCACCATCATTTTTGGCAGCAGGTCAACTCTTGCTAAGCTACTGAAACAGACAAATTAACCTCAGCATAAAGCAGAGAGGGCTAATGATCATCAAGCACAAACATGCACTTAAACACCACCACACTGAGCATTGACAGCTAGGAGGTGAAGGAAATCCCTAATTTCACAGTGATTCTGTATCAACTGTGCTGTTTCTTTCCATCAGGAAGTTCAAAAGAAAGTTCAGAAGGCAGGGAAAAGAGAAAGGAGCCCTAAAAAACGTTTGGATGTTGGAAATCGATAGAAACTAGAGGAGAAGTGAGAAGAGAGATGTCATTTGTAAGTAGTTTAATGTTTTGGCATTTACATTGCCTATTGATTAAAAAATGCAAAAAATGCAGACAAGGATAGAGGGGCTGATGACAGGAATATCAATGGCTTCTTTATAGGAGTCATTCAATAGGAGTAGTGAAGGAAATCTGCTGTTTTGCAGAAACCACATGAGCTGGGTGTGAGCTGCCACGGCTCCTACTCCCAAAGGAGGAGAATGTCCAGCATTTCACCTCCCACCCACCTCTCATTAACTTGTGCTGCTCCCGAGCCCTGTGGAGCAAGGAGAGAGGAAAAAGCCCAGTTCTATTCCTGAGCCTGTTGCCAATGTGTTGGCTGGCCCCAGGCCATCATTTCCGTAGAAATTCGATGATGCCTCTTCCTGCTACCCAAGTTTATGCAGCCCAATTAGCGGATGCTTGCACGGTACTTTGAATATCCCCAACTGTGGAACAAGCAGCTGTTACTATAAATACTCTGCTGATCGCTGAGGACCGCACTGTTTGCTGTGCTGGAGCTGAGGAAAACCTCTCACTGTGAGATCTGTTTAAGAGTTGCTGCATTTATTTTGCAGTGCACCTAGACACAGGCAAGGGGCTTGTAAGACAGCCTGGTTAGATACAGCAGATTTGTGCCATTCCAGCAAAGGAACTTCACCTTGACACTGCCCACAGCCTGATGGAAGCCATGACCTGGGCCCTTGGCAGCTGGGTCACGTTATCATACTTTCTGAATTATGTGAAAACAGGGCATATGCAAGACACTTTCTTCCTTAACCAATAATGTGCATGAGTGACCACGACAAAGGAATCAAATCCCCACATTGTCTGCAGAACACAAAGAGGTGCAAATTACTGTACTCTGCATCAAGGACACATCCAGCTTTCCAGAGAAACCTCAGAGATGTTACCAACTTCCATTCCTCTTTGTCTCCCAGGCTTATATTAATATTGCACTAAATCTGCTGGGATTCAGATGTTCAGTTACTCTGCACTGAACAAGAACAAGGCAAAGGCCATGAATGGCCAGTGTCCAACATATCTTGCAAACAACATTTCCATCCCGGGCACCTGACAACTCATCTACAATTGTGTTGACTCAACAAACTGCCTTGACAAGAAACAGAGCGATCCCTTCACTAATTGACTCATTAATAGAGATAGAGAGGCATCCAGATCATGACTCATGCACTCTGAGACACCCCACCTGGGATAATACGAACAAGACCTAGAAACATTTTATCCCTGTTGCTGTTGATGCCTCCAGCAGTGCAATATGACTCCACCTAGCACGTCAACACAACATTATCTATATATTTTTGTCTGGAAGTGGTGAAATCTCTAGATAAAACAGGAGACATCCAGACTGACAGACCTCTGCTTGCAAACAAATGGCTCATTATAGCAGCTAGCAACGATACTGAGAGCAAAAACCTCTAAACTAGCAGCAGCCAATGCTTCATGATCTTACTACAGCTCCCACGGTTCCTCCCCATGCAAATTTGTTTCCCTGGAAAAATCAGAAACAATTTGACTCTTGCTGAAGCATTCAGTCACCACTGAATGCCTCAGCAAGTCCATGCAGAATGTGGTGCAGCAAACACTGGTGTTAATAAAGGCAGGGAAAGAGAGACTGTGCCTCGACAGCCCGTGTTTTGAGCAGTGCCAAGGACTGCCAGC
The DNA here is from genome assembly GCF_021018805.1 of Prinia subflava. Lineage (NCBI taxonomy): Eukaryota > Metazoa > Chordata > Aves > Passeriformes > Cisticolidae > Prinia > Prinia subflava. Next base: position 14,946,011 of record NC_086258.1, read on the forward strand.
CAGAGCACTCACCAGGTTGACGAAGTCCTGGTAGCAGATCCTCCCCTCAGAGTTGCTGTCTGCCAGGGCTAGCAGGACCTCCAGCTTGTGGGGGTCCAGCTCCGAGCCGTGTCTCTGGAGAAGGGAGCGAAACTTCTCAGTGCTGATGTAGCCAGTGTTGTCAGGATCAAACTGGGACAGGAGGGGAGAGTGGCACAATTAACAATCCCATGTTACACACAGCTCTGTCCTCCTGTGCATTCATCACCCACAGCAGACCCACAGGAACCCAGGGGCTGCTCTAGGCCTTGGTGACACTGCCCTGCAATCACCCAGGGAAGGAAAGCACCCTGCTGCAGCGAGGGGTGAGTCCAGGCACCACTGTCCACACCATCATCCTATCTCCACCCCAGCTTCATGTACGTCAGCTCCCTTCACCTTCCTTCCCTCTGCATCATTTCTCTTGTCTATTTTTATGTCTCTTCCTATCTGGAACATTAAGTAAGTCAGAGATGCAGTTTGTGAGATAAAATGCACTGAAAACAGTTTCACTCCTCTATTTCCTAACACAATTGCAGTACAGGAATATGCCATCCCTCCTTGAGCCCTTTCCAGCTCAGTGTTTCTGACAGTCACCTTTCCAGATCATCTCTACAGATGTCTTCACTATGGTAAGTGCTTTCACTGCTGAAGGGCTATTTTAAGACAGTTGGGAAAGAAAATCTTTGGACAGGGAGCAAAGCAGATGAACACAACATCAAACTAAAAGTGACAAGGCAGCCACATGCCATTTTGGGAATGTAAACCAGAGTCATTAGAAGGAAAGTCCCAGATGTGACCTGGAGTGAATCCCACTCTGACCAAAAAAATCACTGTTTTCCCTAAGTAGCTAATCTAGAAATGCCACTGATGGAAAGAGATACCTTTACAAGGCTGTCCAAACTTATGACTGCTCCAGTGGCCTCTAGGACACTCTGTGAGGGGCTGCCAGCTCACAGGGCACAGCCTCAGCCCTGACAAAGCCAGTGCTGGCACCACACCAAGCACGTTTCTGATGTACTTAGGAAACTAGTGGCTGCAAGCTGCCAGACCAGCCTGCACTAGCCCTGGTGCAGTTTGATCTCTACCAGCTCTCTGTTGCTGGGAGATTTTGCCTTTGATTTCCCAAACTTGGCTGTGAGGACCCTGGTGCTCGCTGGCCTCCTTTTGTAGATAATGATATCAAGCTTGTTGGCTGGATTGAATGGCTGTCAGGAGGCAGGGTGGCCAGGAGGGAGCCTTTTCATGGAAACATTTGGGACATAACAGGGCTTTGGCAGAGCCAAAAAGGTCCTGACAATCTTCACTCTTTCCTAATGGAAAACAAAAGTTGAACAGGCGCCGAGGCTTCAATCAGACACAGTGGAGTAAAGGCTGCCTTGGCAAGGGAGGAGGTGGAAGGAGGATGTGGCAGAGGATGATGCCTGCCAGCAGCAGGGCTGGCATAGCTCTGCAGAGAGCAGAACAGCTGTAACACAGACCAGCCTCAGGCATGGGCTGCTTGTTTAGAGGCTGCAGTGCCCATGTGCAAGGATCTGGCTCCATCTCCTTCTGGCCTGAACACCTTTGCTCTGCTCTCCCCAGCTGCTCAGCTGAGGAGGAGCTGTCTAACCTGAGGAGGGGAGGTCACAGCTCCTTGCTGGAGTAGGGCTGTCTGCCTTTGGTCAAAGCAGCAGCCCCTCTGTGAAGAAGCTGCTGGGGCAAGTGGATTACACTAAACAAGATAAACCCAGTGACCTGTGGACAGTCAGAGCTGGGCACTCTCTCCTGTTCTCTGCCAAAGGTTGTCCTGCCCTTGTGAGGTGGCCTGGATGTACCTCCCTGACAGATGGCACCCAGAGCCAAAGGTGGATTTCATCAGCTGTTTACTGTTAAACAAAGGCTTAATATTAATCCCTGGAGAACTTTAGCTCCCCTACTCCAGCTCACTCTGATGCTTTGAGTTAACAGATCAAACTCTAAAAACAACCCCAAAATTCAGGACTTTGCTCTTAGGCTCAGCTCTGATGAGTTTTGGCTCTTGCTGTGACCCTCAGGCCTGCCTGTTTGTGGTGCCCAATCCCAGACACACATAGCCAGGAAATAAAGTATTATTAGCACAACACCTGGGATGACCTTTCTCAAGGGGAATTTGTAGGAGCTGGGAGATGAGTCATTCAGAGAACGGATCTAAGACCTGCAACCCCATAGACACTGCTCTGTTCATCCCTGTTTCCCAAAAATATTTGACCTAACCAACATCTTACTTAACTACACCACTTTAACTGTATCCTGATATTTAAAATGTCAGAACCTAGTTTGTCTAGGACAAAACCATTTGCTCCTTGAAGGATTAAGTACCTCTCTACTTTGAGGGCCAGGGTCAGCATCCAAAGTGTGGGACTCTCCCCATGCCGTGTGCTCACTGACTTTGTAGGGAAGACCAAGGGCTGCAGCCCCAGAGAACATGGCTATTCCTTCAAAGGGCAGATGAGATACTGAGCTGAAACACACAGGCCCCCAGAGAACAAAAGAACTGCTGAGATCACAAACCACGTTTCCCAGACTTTGTTCTGCTTTAAAGCCTTCCAAAAAGAAGCATTTTGTAACCAAGAACAGAAATTACACAATGGCTTCAGAGCTTCAAACCAGCCCACAAGGACACACTAATGACTTCAGACTCTCTAGTGCTGGAGCTGATACATCCTGTCACTCAGGATGTTGCTGTTACTGCTGCTGGCTTCCAAAGACACAGCTGAGGCTGTAGCTGTCTGGTGGCTACAATGAAATCTGCTTCTTTCTCACACCAGTAGGCACCAGCATTCCTCCTCCAGCTCACTGAAGTCTTGCTGCTTGCCCCACAAAAATCAAAGTGGTGGTAGAAGGTAGCTGGTGTTTTCTGTAGTGCAATTTGGCTATCGAATCTCTTCTCTTCTTCCATGTTATTATATATAATTATCTTTTGGCATCATGTTAATGATCATAATTAAAAATAAGTTGGAAGTAAAACAGTGGATCTGAACAATGTGAGAGTAAGAAATGAACAATGAACAACTGACATCTAAACTCAAATACCTCAGGACAGGGCCAGAGCACAGGTTGGAGCAGAATGTTTTACTGTCAACCCCAGCTGTAAGGAAATCCTCTCATTTATGTTTAAACAATTTTTAAATTGTGTAACATTTCTCTATAAAAAGCTTATAAAAATCTCATCTGTCCCCACTCAAAATCCACACCAATACTTCAAACTGCTTCAAACTCTGTTTCTGGTATCCACAAAAATCAAGCGGTTGAGCAGGTCCTGCATATCCTGTGTCCCCACACATGGCAAATCACAGAATCACAGAATGTCCATCCAGTTAGAATGGACCCATCAGGATCATTGAGTCCTCCATGCTCCATCCAGCTCCTGACTCTATGCAGGACAGCCCAAGAATCCCATCATGTGCCCAAGAACGTTGTCCAAACGTTTCTTGAACTCAGACAGGCCTGGTGCTGTGACCACAGCCCTGGGGAGCCTGTTCCAGTGCACAACCATCCTTAGACATCCAACCTAAACCTCTCCCTGTCTCAGCCCTAGCTGTTTCTGTGAGTCCTGTCACTGGTCATAAGAGCAGAGATCAGAACCTGTCCCTTCACTGCCCCTCATGAGCACGTTGAGGACCACAGTGAGGCAGGTCTCTCCTCAGTCTGCTCTTCTCCAGGCCAAACAAACCAAGTGACTTCAGCCACTCCTCACACAGCTTCCCCTCAAGACCCTGCAGCATCCTCATGGCCTCCTCAGGAGACTCTCTAACAGCTTCTTGTCTTTTTAATAATGTGATGCCCAAAACTACACACAGCACTCCAGCATGTGATGGTGATGCTGCAGCAGTGCAAAAACGTGTGACGGCAGACTCAAAACACTCAGCTCCATCAATTATAAAAGAGGCAACTGACCTTAGCTAGCCGCTTCATGCATTTATCCATGACGATCTCCTCGGGGGCCAATTGTTCCACCAGGCCAGCCGAGCACCGGGGTCCCGCCCGCGGGCAGACCGTGCCCGCAGGCAGCAGCGGGGCTGTGCTGAGCCCGCCCCAGCCCCACGGGGAGCGAAGCTCCCGCAGCACGGGCACCGCGGTGCCCTCCCTGGGCGCAGCTCCTCCTGCGCGGACTCGGGCACACAAGTGCTCGGGATGAGGAGCCGTGTGCCCCCCTCGTCCCCCCAGACAATGGAACACTAACGGCGATTTCATGCAAGGCTTCCTCCGCATTTCAATGACAATCACCCTTAACTCCCTTGATCCTCAACCAGGCTCTTAAGCAAAAATGTAAATATGTTAATGACCATGGCAGCCATCTGACCCAGGATCTTAATTCCCTGGCCCAAAACAAACTGTTTTTCTCCTGTTTCTTCCTTATATTAGAGGAGACACACCACAAAATAAAGGTCCCACAGCAAAACTACAAGACAAAAGTAAGGTGAGGGGGCCTCATAAACTGTGATGAAAATAGGAAATTCGGTTGAGGAAAGAAAATGCAATCTCAAATTGTTCCTCTTCTTTAATTAAAGGCTCATCAGCCACGGTTGAGTGAGCAAGTAGGGTGGAGGCTGGTGCTGCAGACAGACAATGAGTATCTTGGGAAAACGGAGGCATTTCACAGAGTGCAGCCAGCTGCTCCTCTCTCCCCATGGCAAACAGCCCTCAGGGGCACGGGGCAGCTGGAGAGAGTCAACAGCTGAACCGGGCACAACAGGAGGACCCTTGGCTGGCGCTAGGATTGCTACCACCCATAGTTTCCTCATTGAAAAGCTTTGTCTCGACATCACCAAAGCCACAGTTGTCTTTCCAGTGGGCAAGGCTCCAAGCAACTTCATCTAATTTGGAAATTGGCTTTGAGTTGGACCAGTTCCTTAAAATCTGAATCATTCTAAGGTCTGGTGGTGTCTTCACTTTTGGGAGAGACTGGCCTGGCAGTGTCAGGCCTCCTGGCACTGACCCCAGCTCTGCTCCAGACTAGGAGATTCTTCAAAGAAGTTGCCCTGAGCTTTGGCTTCTCCTCCCTATTATGGAGAAATGACAACTCCTGGTTCATTTCCCACCAGAAAGGAGCTCTCAATAGCTGGCCTGTTTCTTATTTACATGTTGGCCCTTTTTTCACTGGAAAGGGGGAGTCAATTGCATGAAATATCTTTTCATCTCCAAGGATTTCAGAAACCACTCTGAGCTTTGCTGGATGGAACTCAGGTGTTAGGTGGCACAGTCTCTGCAATCTAGGGATGTATAATGATCCTGCTCTCTCGTCCAAAGGTGAGACGTGCAAGTGAGAAACCCTGATCCAGCAGAGAGGAAGGCCAGGCAGAGGTAAATGCATATCCCTCCCCCCTGAAATCCAGCTTCCCACCACTTAAAGTCACCTCATCTGAGTTGCCTGAACACACGTGGTAAAATATTACTGCCGGCTCCAGTGACGCACACTTGCCTCCCCTGTGAATAATGAATTTACTCACCACTGCCTGGACAATATAAAGTGATTAAGGGCTGTCCAGCAGTCCTTTTAGGGCATGTTAGATTGCTTTGACCTGAGGTGAACCCGAGGGCTGGGAACATCACCCAGCTCTCAAAAGCCAGATTGCTTTTAAGCACAGAGGATATTCCCTCCCCAAGCAGTGCTCCCAGACACACCTGCTCCCCAGGAAAGCTGCAGTGAGAGCACAGAGCTGCCCAGCTCAGCACTCACCTAGGCCAGGGAGCATTCCGGGGAAGGGAGCCTGTCACCATGCAGCACATGGCAAAGCAGAGATGGAGGGGGCTGGTAGAAGATTCTCTTTTCCCTGAAGAGCAGAATGGCCTGAAAGACCAGGTTCATGAGCTACTTGGCCAATCTATAGAGGCATTTCTGTTCTAATTTATTTCTCCTACTGTCTTAGGCATAAAGACAAGGAAGGGACCTAGATTACTACCATCTGTTGTTACCTTCTGCAGAAGCACTTCATCTAAACAGACAGTGGAAGCACAGATTCAACAAGAATGAGAGAACCACAAGATTCACGAGTGTGCCACTACTCAGTTCTGAGGCAGAAAGGAAAGAGGTCTTGGAGGCAGATTTGATTCTTTTTATTGCCAAGATTACTGGAGTGAGCCCACAGAGCTGTGTGGTGTTGTGACCTCCACATTTACAGGGCACAAGCACCACACCTGTGTTTGTGTGATCCAGCACAGTGAGGGCAGAGCAGAGCTCAGACTGTGGCTGGATGGTGGCTGCAATGGCAAAGGGCAATTTCCAGATTGCCAGGTCCAAGCAGCACAGGGACATTGTGAACAGAGACGGCCTTCTGGGGAGATTTCAGGGGCAGAAACCTATCAAACTTCCCAAAGCCAGCTGGACACCACACTGAACCTCTTGACATCACGAAGGTCACACTCCTGGTCCATAATTGCCATAGGCCAAGCAAATCCTGCCCTTGGAGACTCCAGCAATTTCTGACCCACATCTTGCAGAGGAAGCCTACTATGCTCAGCTGGGCACCCAAATTCGTGTTTCTGTCTCTGTGCTCATTTTTAATACAACTCTCTTCCTTATCCATCCTCTGCCTGTGGGTTTCTTGCTGCAAGTCCTTGCTAAGGCACTAAGAGAGGACAGAGCTGAGAGGAGCTCACAGGATCTGCTGAGGGGGCTTTCAGTCCTCAGCGAGCTCGACACCCCACCTCTCTGAGAGATCCCACTGCCTCTCTCCAAATCAGCCACCTGGCAGAACACTTCCAGAAACCAGCCTCTAGTCTCAGCTGGGGAATTACAGACAGTGTTCAAGCCACCCAGAACTAAATTATTCAAAATACTCCACTGTGCTGCCTTTGAAACCAGAGCTGCTCCCCAGAAAGAAGCCAGGGTAAATAGAAGCTCCATTACAGCAGCACTGACAGGGAAGGAGATGCAGCACTGAAAGTGAGGGAGATAATTACATGATGAACAAGACAGCATGGGTGGCAGGAGATGCCCTCCATTACGCCACAAGGCTTAATGCAAAGAGACATGTTTATAGACTGAGCCTTCTCCAGCTCTGCTGCTTCCTGTTTTATTATTTATGGCAGTGCATTAAGACTAATGGAAAGAAGCTGACGCACTCTAAAAAGTCACAGGTGGGTTTTTTAGATGAAAATACTATTTTTAATCTTGATCCAGCACTGGCCATGTTGCACATTTCTACATAGGTACTTGTCTCAGCTGCAGTAAGAGGCTGGGCAGGCTGTGACCCAGACTGGTGAGTCCTGTATCCAACAGCACCAGCCCAAGCTCTGGTGCTCTCTCTCATTCCTGACATTGTGGACAAGATGAAGCAACAAGAGACCACCTGGTGATTGGTGTGACCAAACTCACCTGAACAGTTAAAATCTTTTCTTAAATCCTGGGGCAAGGGGTTTATAACTTTGCAGAACTGCTTGTCAGCACTGGCCCAAACATTCTTAGTGTATGAATGCCCAATCTCTTGCTCTCCCTTTTGAATTCTTCCAATTTTTAGGCCTCCACAATCTCCTGAAGCAATGAGTTCTGTAGTCTAGATAAAATAAAGCCTATTTTTCACCTGGATGGTGTAAGGCATTAAATATCAAAAGCTGGAAAACAGCAATATCCACAGTATCATAAGACACGTGATATCCTCATTTACTACCACATAATTATTGTTTATGTGTTTTTAGACATGTCTGACTGGAAAATCTCAAAATTCCCTGTTAATATTAATTACATCTCTCAGGGCTTCTACACCATGAGAAGACATAATATGTAAGTTACTTCATTCAGATCCAAAAAGCAACACATTCTGGGTGAGATGCTCCATTGTTTTGGATTACTTAACTCACCAGAAGTAAGCATGTACAGTCAATCTCACAACTGGGAGAAAGAGACTCTAATCACTACTGCCACAAAGAATATAATAATAAAAACCAAAGCAAACCAGAAACTAACACACAACAGTGAGAAGAGCTGTTCAGTGGGGGCTGTATTTCAGAACAAGTTCCTGCAGTCAGATCCCTGCTTACCCCTGAGTCAACTAAATACATAAGATTTCTGTAAAATTCACTGCTATGGATAATGTCTCCTGTCACAGCTGCATCTGTGTGAACACAGATGAGACAGATTAGTCTTCTCATTCAAAACAGGTTTTTCATCTGATATTATGTGGAAAAAGTTGCATAGGTGATATCAGTGTGAAAGAGTCACAATGTTCTGTATGTGGACAAAAGCCCAATGAATTATCTCTATCACATGATGATGATGATGCATTTTCTGTCCCAGCAGTAACTCTGGAGAATGTTACACAGCAGCTGCTGAAGTTAGTTTGGAACAGGCAGGTCAAGGTAACTTTCATCCAAAAGGTTTTTAAAAGTCATCACAAATACTGATTTTCTGCAAGTCTGGAAACACTGGAAGAACATCAAGATCTGCTTGCTCCCTTTCTTCCAGTTTTGAATCAGCAGTCCAGCCCTTCCAAGCATGGCTCCCAAACTCCTGTGCAATCACAGTGACAGGCACACACCCTGCTCCCTAAACTGCCCAGCAAGAATTTCATGGGATACTGCAGGTCTTGTTGGTCTAACAGCAACCCACAGCAAAGGAACAAATGACTGATACTGAGTAACACACACTTGAAGGAGGACTGGTCTAATATCAGTCAGAATAGGCCACAGAAAATAGATTATGTCCAGTTGATATTATCTGGATGAGAACACAAACTGGGTGCAGATCATAAGCTAGGGTGGCTTATCAGGTATGACTGATTTCTGCAGGGCATCTGACATCACCAGACAAACCTGAGTCTGAGGATTTACTGTGACACAAACTTGGGCTGTCACACATTCAACATGCTGAAATCTGGCTATTTGACAGGTCTCAAAAATAAATCTAAGCCAGAGAGCCACTGTCACATAACAATACCACTAATGGGGTCCCATGAGAATTCATTCTTCCTCCTACAGGATTCTCATTAGTGACTTTGGAGCAAACTAAGGAAAACTGTGCATCATGCTCACAGATTAGTTAAAGCAGCAACTTACTAAGTGCCAGCAAGGTCTTTTGGTAAATCTGGGTACTTGCAAACAATATATATTACATTTAAAAATAAACAGAAAGCCATCTGGACAGGAGGGAAGAATATCAGCCAGTGTACAGGGTGGGGAATGCCATCTTCAGCAGCAGCCACTCCTGGCAGGGGAAAAAAAACCTTTGCTTGTTATAGTGAGTGCTCTCAGGGTAACACTGCCTGCAAAAAAGGAAGCGTGACCTGCAGGTTTGTAAATGAGGTGACATTACCTCTTTGGCACTTTTTACTGGTACAGTCTGACTGGCTGCACTGACAGGCTCAATTCATTATCTTACAAAAGGGAAGGTTAAGCAATGACTTGTTCCCTGTTCAGAGGAGCAGAAATTAGGCAGCACAGGAGTCTCCACCAGGACAAAGGTATAATCACATCTAGGGGCTAGAAGTCAAACTGGACAGCCTTAGATTAGAGTAAGTTGATTATTTTTACTATTTACAAGTATTATTTTACTATTTACAAGATTATTTTACTATTTACTAACTTCACCAGAAGATTTACAATTGAATTGCAAGTTCTCCTAGGAGATGAGGTATGCTTGAGGTCAAGCAGAAGATCACTCAGAAAATCTTTCTGCCTACATTAGGAGAGACTAGATGACCCCAACAGTTCTCTTCTGACCTGACAGCAAGCCATTAGGGTTCAGAAAAGCTCAAGCTAAACAGATGCATTTAGAGCTCCAGCTAACAAGTGCCACAGCACACGTGTAGCCAGAATGACCCACATGTAACTGAAATTCAAACCACGCTTCTGGTTAGAGCAAAAACCATGGAGCAAAACTCCTGCCAAACAGACTGGGAAAGGTATTTAACTCATACTGGTCTTACAGCTGGCTTTGCTCAGTCACGGGGACTAGAAGCTGCAAAAGAAACTCTGCTTTCCAAGCTGAACTGGAGCAGAAGTTTAGGTCAGCCTTGTGAAGAGGAGCCAGAGATGTCACATGATTCTCTGCAATGCCTTGTAGGCACTGGCGTTACACTGCAACATCGTAACCATCTCAAAGGTACTGCAGACAGGCTGGTTGCAAATGCAGCCTGGAGCTGGGAGCATTAATTATTCTCTAACTTCTACCATTTAAACGCTTGAGAGCAAGAAATCCTGACTTGCATCTTTCCGGGGTGATCACAGCAGTTAGAGCTGCAGGAAGGAGCCAGACTGCTGGAAGCTGTGGTGGTTTGCATTGTTTCTTAGGTGATCTATCCAAATCATTCCTGGATGACACCCAGACTGCAGGTTCCCTGCATTGAACTGCAATAGTAATTTCTGCAGTGTTTGCACTTTACCAATGTCTGCTATGTCAAATGTGCTTTGGTTTACAGGTAGAAGAGATTTGTCCAACTGCCAAAGCTGCAAAACCACAAATCAGAAAAATCAAGCTGCATTTTGGATTCCTCTATGCTCTTACTGGATACAAGGGACAGTGTTTCCAGAGTTCTCTCTGCCACAAGTTTTCAAATGGAAAGAAAATGTGTCTGACATTTTAAAGCAAATCATGACTAAATAAACTCAACAATAGGAATGCAACTAACTTCATAGGAAGAAGTGGTGTTTGTGCAGGGTTCCCAGTCCAAGCCTTGCTGGAGCAGAGACTTCTGCCTGCAGGTGACGAGACGCAGGGCTGGCCCGGGGCTAGATGTGCCCTGCCAGGTTCAATGTTTCTGTGGGGCACAAGCACAATGAATGGAGAATCTCTTTTACACACTCACCAGCCTGACAACAAACCACAGCAGCGTTTGAAATCCCACTTCAAGGCAGTTATTGGGGGAAGGGTCCTTCTCAGAGAATGGACAAGTCCTCAGAGCCTGGCCATGTATCAGGGGCTCCTTTTAGCTTAATGAGACAGCAGTGGATGGTCCTTTCACAGCCTCCCACACAACAGAGAGCTCGTCCTGTCGAACCTGCACACACTCACAGAGCCCCTCTCCCTGCCTGTCTCCAGCTCATTTCTGCCTCTGTCACTGAGCTGATCAGATTTCCCACAGGCACAGGGTGCACACAAGCTTTCAGAGCACCTGCTTCCTCCTATCCACTCTTCCCAAACTCAAACACTCCCCTTCTGTTTGACCACACTGGCTTGAATGCAGTTTAACCACTCAAAGCTGAAGCCCCCCATGGCACCCAAGGCCAGCAAACCTCCCACTTTGTTTTCCTGCACACTGCAGCAGAGACCTGCTCCTTCGGTACCCTGGGGAGATGTGTGCACACTGCTGGCACTCTGGGAGCTGCAGGGGACCAGGTGCTCAGCAAGCTGGAAAATCTTTGGCAGAGGCTGCAGTCCCTATTTCCTGTGTCTGCATCACAAGCACAGGGTCATGGCTGCATTGAGACCCAGAAACAACAAGCCCTAATACAATTCACAAGCTCTGTTAAAACACAGAGTGCAGAGATGGCTTGACAAAACTGACAGAGCCTCCAAGTAGATGATTTAAAAGAAGGAAGCAGAGAAGACACAGACAACAACCATAATTACAGAGCCAGCATAATTAAGAGAATTCATGTTATATTCCTCAGGAATGAGGAAATCTGAACAACCTCCCAAAGAGTCACCTGAGAGCTGCAACGGCTGCAAACAAAGGGGAAACAAGCCAGGAGGGAGAGACAGAAAGACCAGACTGAACAGGAAGGTGAGGAAATTATAATACTTTTCCTGTTCATGCATCATCCTGCATCTCCAGGAAGTGGGGGGAAAAGAAATCTTCTCACCTGCAGGGTAACTAGAGAGACAAATCCACTCAAAACCGTCCCACCAGGCTTCCACTGAGGATTAATTTGCTCATCAGCTGGGGCCAGCTTCTAGAGGAGCACCCTCACAGAGCACACTGCAGACTGCGGGGCTTTGGATGGCCACGGAGAGGGGAGTGCAAAGGCACAAAAGCAGGACTGCAGCAGGGGCAGGAGGAGAGGGCACCCAGACTGGCTGAGGGGAAGCCCAGATGAATGGAGAAAGGAAAGCAGGGAGGTGAATGAGCAAGAGGTGATGAATGGTAGGGAGAGCATGGAACTTTTACACAGGGCAGAGAGCAAAGACAGACCTTGAATGGGGAAGACTGAAAGATGCCTCTTGAATGGAAGGGGAAAGAGGGAGGAGAAATGAGGCAGGGACAGAGCTGAGCAGCACAAAGTGAAATAGTGCAGACAGAACAGCTTCCCACATGGACTTGACAAGACCTTAGAGAGACAGACAAGTAACACAGCATGAACTTTAATCCAGGAGCAGAAAAGCTGCCTGGAGCAGACAGTGCTACCATCGTCTGTCCCTGTATAATCCCTCCACCATCGGGCACCTCCTTTGCTCCCAGCCAACAAATTCTCATGAACCCGGGGCAAATCAAACAGCAGCCCTCAAAGGTCAGACTGCCCCCATCAAAGGGAGCAGTGGCAAAACTGAACCAGTGACACAGAAAGGCCGATAGGATAAAGCACCAGGATAATTACAGCAGCAGCCCAAGAGATGCAAGTGTAACACTGCTCCAAGGGTGGGACAAGATGCAGTTTTATATGCATGATATTGTTTATCAGCAATGTTATTTGCAGGGCTTTTCTCCCACTTACAAAGCAAGGATAATTCTTTTCAAAACAAAACTTTTCCAAGCAAAGAGATTTCCTGAGATTTCAGTCACGCCAAGACTTTCCTGAGATTTTGCCTTAGATTTGAATATTGATTGTTTAGAAGTTCCTTCAGATTCCAAAAGGCCAAAGCACTGGACATTGCCATTTTCAAAACATTCCCTTAAAAACTGTCATTTACATTCTTATTCAGAGTGCCCAGATGGTTCAGCTCAAATAAAATGAAATATTTTGCTTGAAAAGAAAAAAGCAGTGTTTTCCCCAGCCTTTTGATGAATTTCAAACAAGAAAATGCTGTTTGTATTATTATTCATCCACCTCCTCCCTTTGCACAGCTGGGGAAAGCAAAGCATTTTAGAAGGGCACATCTTATTACTTGAACCTCACTGGCAGAGCAGAAGACTGGATGCCCTCCCATCCTTTTTTGGGAGCCCAGTGTCTCTGTTTTCCTCCTAGGTCTATCAGTCCCCCCTGAGTGAACGTGTGCCAAAGCTATTTTCCCAATGCAAAACAAAAGACACAGTGACTCAGCTTAAAAGGGACAGCATAAGGCCTTAAATCATAGTGTTTCAATTCCTATTTGTTAGGAACAACCATTTAAAAGCTAATTCGGTGTCTGGACTGTTTTGCTTGCTCATAAATAGACTCCACTAACACATAAGCTAAAATGAGAGGTCACAGAAATGCAGTAGAAGGTAGGATGCTCCCTGCAAAAACAAACACAATGGAAAGAACCCAAATTTAAATGTTAGACTTGACCCTACTTCGCCTTTTCAACACATCAGGGAAATCAAACATACAAACTGGCTTCTAAAGGGTTGCTAGAGGAACCATGAGGGGCCCATCTGTGCCCCAACTTGAGACTCTGTTCTGCCCCTTTCTTTTTTGATGTTCCTTGCACCAAGCAAACATAACAATACCAATGTGGGTAATTTCAGGCAAAAAATGTGAGTGTCCTGGAGTCAGAACACAAACAGCATCTCATCTGAGAAAACACATAAGGATTTCTTTCCCTGCTCATGTCCTGCCAAAGAAAGAACAAAGGAATTCCTGAGAAATCTGGGCTGGATCATCAAACTCTCTCAGAGAGGTTTAAAAATGTAAGGACAGAGACTTGGGGTCTGGCTGTTAGCAGTCAGGTCTCTAGGACATAGTACATTTTGAAATGATAATCATTTCATAAAGAGTTCCACTTTTGAACTGGGAAACAGGCAAAGTAATTCACCCAAGTAATTACCAAATTACCAAAGTGATTTGCAGAGACAAAGTAACTCACCCAAGGATGCAAGAGGCTTAAAATACTACTGTAGCTGAGATGAGCTGCCTGTGCTTCAGCCACCTCCATGATACACTCCTGTATTGCCACCCAATAACTAACCAATAAAAATTCAAAATTGCCAAATGCTACAGGGGGGATTTGGAAGGATGGGGTAAGATGGAGTAGAGGTCAAAGCATCTCCATGAAGTATGCTAAGCCTGGTGATATCCACAAGCAACAAGGAAAGCTGTCCAGGAGTGCGAGTCTCTCCTGGAAGCAGCAGGGAGATGAAGACATGGATGTGGGTCTGTGCAGGCACACACACAGCAGGGGCAGGGGGACAGAAAGCTCTGCCAAAGCTCACAAGTTTGACCATTGCAGCTTCACAGGCCAGTTGAGCCCATGAAGAGCCATAACTGCAAACAGAAGAGAGTTCTGGGCCTGGGCACAGGGAGATCACATTACATGTGGCATTGGTGGGAAGGGAGAGAAAATATGAATCATTCTCAGTCTGGTGAGAGGATCGAGGAGCAGCAGCTGCTGCAGTGCAAGCAGGTCCTACCAGCACTAGCTATTGCTTTGGGTCAAGAGATCATACCATTTCAGCCTGCTTCCTGACTTCTGCTCCATCCCAGCTGCTTGCCTCTTGCTTTAGTGCCTGCCTGCAGGAACAGCTACCTTTCTGGAAAAAATCCGAACAAAGGAGGAGAGGTTACTTGTGCCAAGGGAAGTGACAAACACACGGCAGGCCACTGCTTAGTCTAGAAGCATTCAAGCAGGATCAACACCTACTGACAAAAAGGTAGATAAATACACACATACACACTACGCAGGGGAAGGATTTACTCCTATGGCACAGCCAGATGCTCAGACAGGCTTGGGGTACTGGAATTTGCATCTTTGGGAAGCTGGCAGCTTTTACATCTGAATCAGACATGGTCAGGGACGTTCAGTGCCTGAGATCTGACACATTATCCTCCTTCCAGGAAGGGCTGCTGGTAGGGACCAAACCAGACTCCTCTCCCCATCCTACATCCAGCCTGAGTATTCCAGTTCTTTCCTTCTTCCCAAATGACAGTGTCCCGTATCAGACAGCCAAGGCAGTGTCACTACCACAGGCTGGTCAATCTTATGCAAATGAAATCAGGGTAATTGGGACAGTTACAATGAGTCCCTGACAATGTTTGCCTTTGTGCACACCAGTGGTAAATATAGACTGAGCTGCTTTCTAAGGAAGGGGTGAGGGGAGAGCTGCACCCAGGGACAGCAGCTCAGCTTCTCACAGGGATAATGAGAAGTAAGCGCTGTTTAAACACAAGAATGCTCTCAAAAATGTTGACTTGATAGCAAGGAAAGGGGCAGATCCTGCAAATAAAAGTCACTGGCTGGAAGTCTCA
Source organism: Prinia subflava (assembly GCF_021018805.1). Classification (NCBI taxonomy): domain Eukaryota; kingdom Metazoa; phylum Chordata; class Aves; order Passeriformes; family Cisticolidae; genus Prinia; species Prinia subflava. The sequence goes on from NC_086258.1 coordinate 14,961,308, forward strand.
GAAACACTCAGGGAAGCATAGCCACGTGGCAGGTCTGTGGAGCTGTCCCCTGCATGCCAACCCTCATTCCACAGACAACACTTCCAGAGCCTTCATCCCACTAAGGATCTCAGCCCACAAGAGTCCGAGCTCCCACCAGAGCCACATGGACATGGCACAAACACCCCAGCCAGTGTTTGCTGACAGTCTCCAGGCTGCAAGAGCACAGTGGCTGGTGGGGCTCAGTCACTCCTGCACTGACAGCTCTGCTTCAGCCCCATGAATCTCATAATATAAGCTCTACTTTTGTTGTAGCCCTCCAGGGCCCATTGCAGCAGCAGTGGAAGAAACCTAAACAAAAAGCAATGGCCCCCTGAAATCCTGTCATGCAAACAAGACTCTTCCCACCCATTGCCAAAGGGCCTGAATGGAAAGGGACTGAACACCCCACACCCACCCCTGCCTGGTGGTCTTTGTGTCTCGTGACCTTCCCCACACAAACACAACCCCACAACAATCACACAGGCAACATAATGCGCCAGGCTGGCTTTCCCAGCCCTTCAAGGCAAGCTGGGGAGGGAAGGGGGGAGAGCTGGGCAGAGCTGAAAGGAGCTGCGGGTGACAAACAGATAGGACAGCAAGGAAATACCAGGCGGTGTTTGAATTTCTACTCGTACAGTCCCATGGACCGGGATAAAAATAGTTTTAATGAAAGAAACAAAATAAATGTCATCTCAAATAGGCTTGAAAGGGACACGGGAATGCCAGCCAGTGAGATTTGCATACAAAAAAAAAAAAAAATTCAATAGTGCTTCTAAAAGCTGTAAACATCTCTTGACATCCCCTTCAAGAAGCCAACAAAATTGAGACCTTTGGTGCAAACTCTGCTCTTTTTACTTGGCTATCTTTAAGATTTAGAGTCTGAGATGATTTAGATACAAAGGTTTCCCTCTAGACCAGGAGAAGACTTCTTTGCAACTGCTGTAGCTGTAGAAAGCCTCGACACACATGGAAACCCACCCTGGTGTGATGGCTTCAAAGCACAGGAAGTTTCTGCCAGTGTGTCCTGAATATGGAAAAAGAGAGTTACCACCTGTGCTACTGACAGCCAGCAGCAATCCTGCCTCCAGGCCCCAGGTTACCCTTGCAAGGTTACAGACACCTTTTGGTTACTGCAGGACACATATCACCTTTGGGAAAGAGCAACAAGGCTTTCCAAGGGCTTCCCAGGAGACCAGTCAGGTAAGGGGAAACTCCTAACCTGCAATGCCATGGGATACTCCACGCAGACACAGGAAGAAATACAGACTCCACAGGAAAGCAAACCTGATAAAACAAAATGAAATATAATCTCTCAGAGCCTGGATTCAGCGAGCTTAGCAGGGCTCTCAGCTATGCTTCAGGACACTGGAAATGCATACCAAGTACCTTCACAGGGAAAGGAGGCTGCACTTTTGCCACAAGTTTTGTGTCCCATGAAATCCTGGCAGCTGAGGCAGTAGCAGAAAGTGAAGCCACGGAAAGCACTTGTGTGATTTACAGACACATTAACCACCTGGGGAGCATGACATGGTAAGAAATGACATCTCAACTCCCCCTGCCAGCACTCCCACTGCTCTGTGAGCGTTATCACTGCACTGATTAAAGCCCTGTGACCACACAGTGGTCCACACCTGACCAGGTGTGAAATCACCTCCATGGGATGGTACAACTCATGTGAACTGATAGAAAGTCTCCTCAAAGGCCATGTGCAGCAGCTGGGTGCAGGAGGCCTCTCCCAAACCCAGATCAGACCACGTCTGCCTGATGTACTGGCCAGAGGAGCTGCTACTGACCCTTGCCCATGTCCAGATATGAGCTGGAGGAACTGGAGGAGCTTGCACACATCTGGCAACCTTCCCACAACGAGGATACTGTCTCCTGCCAATCCACCCCAGCCTTAATCCTGTATGCAAAGATTCCATCAGCACTCTGCTAAGAGCCAATCTCTCATGCTGGACGTTAACAATCAACAACAGCAAAGATGACGGAGCAAGGGACAGATGGAGAACAGATATAACCAGGCTCTGCTCATCACACTGACTTGGAGGAGCTGGACAGGAGATACAGACAGGACTTTTAGTTCTGGTTAGTCCTCCGTAAAGCACTACACATCAGCATGCTTGGGCCAGCTAGAAAGCAAGACCATGGCCATCGCCCTCTACTCTCAGCATTTCTATGCTAGAAAATCTCACTGCATAAAAAAATGTCCATTGTAGCAAGTAAGGAAGTATGACAGACTGGTTGCTTAGATGAGATTAATTCCTGTCCTATTTTATTGCATGAAAAAATTAATTATACCATACATTAGTCTTTAATATGTCAATTAAAATTATATAGCCATTTTAATTGACCAGTATTGCTTGCTCCAATTCTCAGCTCTACAGATTCTGGAGGCAGCTGAAGTAAAAATTGTTTCAGAAATTGCCACCTGGTGTCACCAGAAGAAGCAGGTCCCAGTGAGGAGCTTCTCCATTCACTCTTCCCTTCCCAGGCCTTGTGGCCCGGGTCTCAGATAAGCTGAAGTGAGAATCCCTCCTACACCAAGGAAAAGGAACATTCTAGATATCTTTGACCTGCGATGGGGGGCTGATAGGGAAGGTGGGAAATGTGTTGAGGTCATTTTCAGCCCTCCACTTTTCACAGTTCTTTCCCCTTGAGCCCCAGAAGCTGTGTGCAGGGCTGTGACAGAGCTCTGTGACACCAGAGCTCTGTGACACCAGAGCTCAGTGACACCAGAGCTCAGTGGCACAGGGCTGGTGGTTCCAGTGACCTGTCCACAGTGCAATGCTGCCTTCTGCAGCCCCAAGGAGTGACTGGTACCAAAGCTGCCAAATACCTTCAGCTGCCACAAACTCATGGACTTCAGAAAAGACTCATGAGAATCTTATTTGGGAGACCAAGCCTTCACAAGAAAAGCAGCTGAGGTTTGCCTACATACTCACTTATGTCCTTCAAGGAAACACAGCAGGTTTCTTACAGGTTGAGAGATGTGTTTACACTAACCCAGAGCAGGCTGCAGATCCCTGCAATCACAACTAGCCAGCTTCAGAGCCAGGACATCATAACCAGGCATCCCTGCTTGCCTCTGGGGGCGTTTTTTTCAAATGCCACAATGAGAGAAAGAAATGTCCTGGAGGTGCCACCCACAGTCTCAGCCACTCCACACTGATACTTCAGCCTGGTTCTATCCCTGCTGCCCACACAGCAAATCTGGCTCTTTCAATGGCCTTTCAGAAACACAGCAAACCACGGTCACTTCCTCAGGCTGCAGAACTGAGACACTGCTCAGTCTAACCCTGCCACACTTCCCTTGAGAACAGAGCAGGCAGAGGTGGCTGCAGTACCCACAGAGTAGCACATTATGACAGCAGTGATAGACTTTGCACAGCCAAACTCTGCTGTGTTGAAATCACCATTATCTGGAGGGGCGGTGGTAAAGGAAGACACGAGTAAAATATTTTTTGCTTGACATGAAAGATACTGGCTGGTAGCAAGGCTTGGATCCAGCACTTCACCTTGGAAAATATTAAAATAAATCATGAAAGCTTCAGGGGAAGGGATCATTTGAGCCTGTATATTCCTTTCCCCTTGGCACAACTTTATGGTGTGTATCACAATATTCTCCCTGCGTATTTGCTACTGTCCCTTCAGCCCACGCTTGTGGAAGTGATGAAAAGCTGAAGTATTTGTCTCACAGTGCTAAAGGGAAAAACAAGAAGCACTCATGTTTTCAAAGTGTAGCTTTGCAATATCCGAGGGATCATCTCTACCTCATGTGTTTGTAAAATGCGATTTATCACACAAATGCTCTGCCATGGAAGGGGTGCAGAGCTTGCTTTAATGAAATCCTCAGCAAAAGAAATTGAATATTTCAATGTCTGCACGCTAAAAGAAACATTGTAAAATTAAAATCAGAGGAAGTCCTTACCCTTCTAAAACCAGCAATGAATCTAGCATAGGGCCTGAAGGAAGCATGAGAGGCCCCTTCTGAGAGGCCAGGATTTCATTTTGTGTTTAAAACCCCACAGTGACAGATCTGTACTTATTTTAATGACCCACCAAATCTTTTTAGTCCTCTGTATCCCTCAATGAAAGCCTAATAATGAAAAAATATCTATTAAAATTTGGCTTTCCAGAAAAACAATATCTCAGCAGATCTCCAAAGACAGCTATTTCTGTGGACACCATGAATTTGACTGCAGTGTTTTATTTTCAGATATCATTGCATTTCCCACTTTCACAGCTTCCTTAGAATAATATTTGATACAGAAAAGGTTGAAGTGATACTCACAGAGAACAGAACACCCAGCCCTCAGAAACCACAGGGCCTCTCCATTTGTATTGCTTTCTGTAACAAATACAGCCAGAGCCACAGAATTCCAAATAAGAGATCCTCAGGAGACTTAAAAATTGAAGCAAACCATTTCAATGCAACATTAAATGCATTCATTTTATGAGCATCAAATTCCACCTATTAACGGATCAGTCATCCTCTGCAGCTACCAATTTACATATCCAGCCTGCGAGCTGCCGAGGGGCAGTGGACACAAAATACACGAATGCATTAAATCTGAAAAAGGCAAGTAATGTCCTTTATAATTCAACTTCATGCTCATGTTTTCTTCAGGAGCAGCAGCAGCAGCCGTGCCTGAGAACCACACACCCTGCAAAGGCACTCCAGGTGCCAAGAGGCTCTGAACCCCCTGGTGTGAGACTGTAACTGTGCTGCACACAGTGCTCACAAATTAATTCAACATTCAAGCCCTGTACAAAGAGGCAATTCCTTGGAGCTACCTTCTTACCAAGTCACTAAAACCCTTGCTGTTGTACATGGACTAAATTCAAAGGCCTGAGCCCCACTGAGGAAGACAGCTTATCTGAATATACACTAAAACCCTGGAACGCTTTGTCAGGCTTGTGCCAAGCCAGGCAGTATTACCAGCTTTAATGTAACAGCACTTTTGATCTTGTAACAGCCAGACTGTTGCTGGTCCATCTATTATTCTTCCTGGAACAGAACTGTGGCCTGGTATCACACCTACAATTCACTCTTTGTGCACAGCTGTCTAGAAACAGATGTAAGAGAGAGTTTCTCAGCAGCCTGTACCCCATCCAGTGCCCAATCCAGCACCAATTACAGCCATGGCAAGGAAAAAGCCTTCTATTTTAACCCTCTTGTAAACAAAACTGGCTGCTGCAGGCAGAAGAATAGACATGGGGGAATGACTCCTCCAAACTGGTTCTCCTTTTTTCAGTTGGGCACCACACAGGTAGATAACACCTTGAGGAATTAGAGGCAATCTCACAATCAAATGGATTCAATTCCTTTTTTAGGTCTGTAGCAGACAGTTCCCAATTGTAACAGAATATGATTACTGATCTCCTTATTCCATTTTCTCACCTATGAAACTAAATGAACTGATAGTGGAGAATGAGCTTTGAAGTCCTGGAAGAGGAAGTGCTATTGCAGTGCTGAATAAGGCCAATTCCCTACAACCCACAGCCACTGTGATGATACATGCAAAAACCCTGAGGTGCAGAGGAATCAGGCCCTGAAGGGAACTAAAAGGCTCAGACAAAAGATGAAAGAAACTGAACATGGAAAGTTAATACTGCTTTGAACATTTACTAAGCAGAAATCCTTCCCAAAAGTGACAGAACTGCAGTTACCAACCAGGGACTCTGGGTTCAGGCTGTTAGGCAAAGCCCACACCTCCCAAGAGATCTGACTGCAGGGCTTACTCAAAGCCATCTCACAGGCATCAGCTACAGCAGTGTCTTAGAAAGGAAGGGCAGGAGCTGTTCATTGAGCAGTGGGAAAGAAGCAAACACTGCTTGTTTATTCACAGGTCTTGCTACTCAAACTTGTTGCTTCCATCAGATGTCACAGTGACAAGTACCTGTTCTAGAAAATATCTGGAACAAGAGCAAAACCACCCCCCTGCAGCTAATCCAATTAAAGCACAGGATAAAGTTGTAGAGGTTAATCAGATCTGAGCCACTGGGTCTTCCTCTGCTGCTGTTTAGTGACATATCTGATGAGCAACACCAGCAAGAGGATGGCCATGCAGAAACGCCAATGACCCGGCCAGCCCCGAGAGACAACTGCTGCTCCTCCCTTTTCTGCTCATCGGGCAGAAAAGAGGAGCACACTGCAGGGCAGCCCTGTGGGAGAGCTGCTGGGCTCAGAGCTGGGGTGCTCCCCTCAGCCTCATCAGGTGCCAGGACGCTGTGACCGATGGGCTGCGTTAGACACCCCTTACAGCAAGGACCAGGGCTGTGCCTACAGCGTGCTGCCAGGGGGAAACCAGGCTGCAAATCACTCAGCGAGGAAAAGCTCTGCCCATACAACTGCAGGGAACTCCTCTGACCTTGTGTTTTGTCAGCTGTAATTCTGTGTAAAAAGGCTGCGGCAGGGCAGGTGGGAGCTGTCCTGGTTCGAGGGGCACCAGCACAGAGACCACCCGGACTGTCACAACAGCCCCTTCAGCACTGGGAGCCAGAAAAAGGCTGAGCTGGGCTTCGCACTGCAGCAGCTCCATCAGTGTCAGTTCAGTGCTGACATGGTCACATCCAAGGTTTCCTGCCTACTGCCTGGCCTGAAGTCCTGACCTAAAGCTACATTGCAAAGGTGGGCACTCTGCTTTTCCCCAGCTCAAGCCTTCCTGTACAGTCAGATCTGCTCTGCCTCTCTCCCTCTTCCCTGTAGAGCAAAACAAAGCTTATTGCTGAGAGCAGCATCTGCACCCTGGTAACAACTTGCTATCCCATCCCCACGCCCCTGGGTGCAGGACACTCAGCATGGAGGGCTGGACCTGCTCTGGAGAGTGACCTCCCCTCTGGCCCATCAGACAGGGCTCAGGCACAGAAGGGCACTTTCAGTGGAGAAAGGAGGAAACTTTTCTATATCCATTTCTTATGGGCAGGGACTGCGTTTGGACCAGAAATTCTTTTTCTCTCCTGGACAATACATGCCAGCGTTTCAGGAGGACAGATGGAGAAGGCACTCCAGTGGGATGACAGAACTGTACTGACAGCAAGAAGATGATGAAATGTTTGTAAGCACCATTCTGACAGTGATGCCAATCTCTCTGGTTGCCAGAAATACTGTTTCAGGCAAATGATTCTTAATCCAGTGACTGTCATCTTCCTCCCAGAAGGGAATTGGGTCTTTCCACTCTACCACACAAGATTTTGTTTGTCTGCTCTGATAAATTGTTCCTCCTTCTTGGTAAATTCTTTAATATGAGGACAGTAGCTGCCACTGTTTTTCAGTTTCTCAAAGGAACTAAAATCTCTAACCCCCAAAATCAGAACTTCTGCCCTTCCTGAAGGAAGTTTTATCCTTCCTTTATAGATGAGAAGTTTTATAGTAATAGTCCATGAAACTTGCCAGGAGAAAAACTACATTTTCGTACTCTAGACTCAAAACACAGAACATTTCATATTAAAAATAGCTCCCTTTTTCACTGTCTGCCAGATCTGGAAGGGAGGTGAAAATCCACAGGGACTTGATTTGATGCGTGAAAAACAGAATTCTATAGCAGTGAGTATGCACACACATTTATTTTAGGTTAATAATAGCTCTGCAATAATACTTAGCTTTGTGGAGAAAACTAAAGCTGGGATAGACCCATGCTGGCTGGTGCTCTGGTACTGAGTACTAATGACAACTTGAGCACATCCATCAGAAAGAGAATAAATAATTTTTAAAAGTCTTGTCACATCACAGTTTCCCTGCTTTTAAGATGATTTCTCTTTCAAATTCCAAATACCTGCTCCCATACCAGCAATCATGACAAGTATCCTGCCTAAACTGATAGATCCTAGCGAAGGACAACAGGAATCAGCAGTTTTGCATCCAACAACACAGAGTTAAACATCCAGTATTAGGGGCTGCTGAGTAATGCAGGAGCTAAGGGACCGCAGGAGGATTGCCTCAGTAATTTGATTAAGGGACAAGAACAGCCAGTCATTCCCTCCCTCCGAATCGGTGTCGGATGACAGAGGCCGGATCATCTGTGCAGTGTTGGTAAGTGCATCGCCACTGGCGAGGAACACGACACCAGGGCTCTCGGAAACATCTCTGCTCTGATGTCACCATCACTGCCACACACAGAGCATCCCCACCGCGGGAGACACGTCCTGAGCATTGCTGACTCTTCTCTGCTAACATCAGAAAAACACCGTGGTGCTCCCACTGAGAAAGAGCTCATTCACCTACCTCTGACGAGCAGAGAGTGACCTCAGAAAGCCTGCAGCACTCACACTGCAGAGAGCATCTTCCCTTGAATGAACTGCAGCGGCTCAGCGTAATTCAGGCTGGTTTAGGCTACAAGAAACCATCCAATGCAGCTTTGTGTCAAACCTCCACCCACACATCAGCTACATAATTAATAAGGATGAAAGAGAACATTATCCCAAGCTGGTGTTCCGAGTCTCAGCGATGGTAAAGCTTGTTATACTCTGTTCAGCTTTGGAAGTCAGCAAAAGGAACATCCTTCACACATTGCACTACATGCTTGGTCATTAAACACAGGCTAATAAACACATAAAGTCACTGTTGCTTGCAAGTGTGGAGTGCTTTTGCATGATCTTATTTGTTTTGCAGTAGGCACAAAAGTTAATTAGTTTTCACAGTTTTATTACTCCACATGGTCAAATAACGGTCTGCAGCTTCCAGTCAGCTGGAACTGCATAAGGCCCTTACTGTGCTTTTCAGGACTGTTCACCAGGGTCATAACTCAGCAGCTGCCAAATGACTTTCTGGCTCTTCTTGGCCACCAGTACCAACACTAAAAGATCCCATAAATCAGTGCAGCAATGGCAGCTCTCAGCTCACGGAATAAAGATGGAAAACACTGTTTCAGATATATTAAAACAATTCTTTGGAAGGAATTTTGCCTATCACTACCCTGGGACAAGCCATCCAGAGCACTGGTCTCTTTGAAGGGGACTTTGGTTCATTAAACCCTAGAGGAGACAACACCAGAATATTTAACATGTCAAAGGCACATCCTGCACACAACACATTTGCACAGGGCCTGCCCGAACAGTTCCCAGGGCTGGCAAGTTCAAGTGTGATAAAGCAAACTTACAGCTTAATAAAAATTCTTCAGACACTTTATTTAGGTTGGAAGGAAGTTATTCCTCCAGCCACAGTCTCCAGGCACAGCTCAGAGACCAAGGACAGCAGCAGCAGCAGCAGGACCATCTCCCATGCTCTCCACAGCATTCTCCCCAAAAGACCTGCCTAAATGCACAAATCCGTGTGAAAATAAACATTTCCCCAAGACCTAAATACCATTGTCAGAGGACATATGAAGAAAAAATGCTGTTGATAGGGAGGAGAACAACTCAGAGACAGAAATCCAGTGATTGCAGGACTGCATGCAAAAGCAACTTTATCAGCAACCAAGAGGGAGTAGCTGAGGGAAGAGGCAGCAGTTCAAACGGAAGAAGGAACCACAATAAACACTTTGATTTTCCTCCCCAGGGCAAAAGACAAGGCTAAATACCAACATCATTCCATGGAGGCCACTGCCTGCAGTGAGAAAAGATGCTCAAGTCCTAATTGGCGTTATTTCACAGTGTGAGGGTAAATGTGAGAGGAGTGGCAGGAAGACAAGCATCTGGCTGTGTCTTAGGGCCAAGGGGCAGAACTAAAACCCCACTTTGCTCTCTAAATTCCTTAGGGCACACCCCATTCTGATACCAGCACCAGAAAAACATACAGTTTATATCAGACACATAAAGAATCCAGGACAATTGGCACAGTTGTTTTCAGGTGTTTTGCTAAACCCAGTCAGAGCATTCAGGATCAGGTCTTCCAGTAGTTTTTGTGACGCTTCCAGTTTTTCACCTTCTGTAATATTGATCCTTTCTCTGCCAAGAGGCAAACAAGGCTACATCTCACTGGCTGCAGGCTGCCATCAACAAACACTTCCACTACCATTGTACATCACAAACAAGTGTGCCACACAAACCAGGGACTCCATCACCACTGGCACTTATTTGTGAAGGATCACTGAGGCAGAGATGTTTCCTCAGGGGACACTGCCCTGAGAAGTGCATGAGACCAGAGGTTTACTGACAGTCACAAACAGCTCTGCCTCTGTCTCATTCATCTTTCCCTCATGCAACTCAGGAGACTCCACAGTATTTGCTGCTTACAAGGTACATCGAGTATCAAAGAACATGAAGAACAGTTCCTAGGGGTAAGATTGATCTGGCTTGTTCAACATCAGTTTCATACATCATTACTCTTCTCACCAACACAGGGTCACTGCAGGTAGCTGTTCCTAAGCAACAGGAATGGACACGAAGAACACACAAATTCTCTGTCTTGCCAGTGTGGGGTTTTACTTTTAAAGTTGAAAGAATTCAAGGTCCAAGTGAGACTCAGAGGTATCACAAGCATTCAGGACTTTCACTACACTTTTCACCAAGAAATATTGTCTCTAGTGAACAAAATATTCCCTGTGCCACCCTGAGCAGACAAATTGGGGTTGATGTCACCACTCAGGAGACTGGGAGAGGGAAAGAAGTGCTGCAGCTTGAGCAGGCAAACACAACAAGGTTTGAATCACAAATCCAGGGCATTCAGAGATCAGTTATCCTCAGGAGCCTGTATGTACAACGGTGCAGAAAAATAGCCCATCAGCTGAATCCCACCAACTTTGTCTCATGGTACTTAACTGATTTCAGACCAACAGATAGTACAACACCTAGTGAGGAGGCAGAAAGAGATCACAGCTTCCTTGGCTGCTGTTGAACTCAAACACTCCCACTGCTGCATTTCATTTGCAAATGTGCCCCAGTACTTTTGCACTGACTGCAAATACCAGAAAGCAATGGGAACATCATACTTCCTACTACAGAGGAGAAATATTTGTTTTCCAGGTCTGGTAGAGAGTAACTTTAGAAGTCCTGTAAACATTACAGGCATAAGTGATGATGGTGTAGAAAAGCACCTCCAAACTGTTTGCACTTGCTAAGCAGCTGGCTTGTTCCTCTGGAGACGAGATGATCTCTTCCCCTTCTCTGTCATGACAGCACACAGCCACAGAGCACAATGCACCAGCTGATTTGCAAAACAGCATCAATCCTCTGTGTTTATGGCTTTTTCTCCCCTTTCTTTCTAAACACATGGGCTTAAATGTTTTTATTGCTTCAGTGATTTTCTATGTGCAAGACAGGATTTGAGAACAATGCATTAGCAAGGATCTATGTGCCTAAATCCCATCCCGCACATTCAGCTGAAATGGCAGAGCGGAGATTCCGAAGGCCCCGCTGCAGCTGGGATCAGGAAGCAGCAGAGACACTCGGCTCTGGACACAGCTCAGCATCCCCCGTGGACACTGCTCTCCAACGTGCAGGTTTGTAGGCTCAGACGTGGAAGGTACACAAATGTGTAACGAGTAGGAAGACTCCTGAGGCTTTTTACAAATCTGGAGACATCAAGCTGCCAGTAACTCATGAGCTGTGTAAGACTGACTCAGCCTCCATGTGTTTTTTGGCGAGTTTGTTATGACTCCTTGAAGCATTTCAGGAGATGCCTGCTTTTACTGGCACAAGCTTAGGAGTGCTGTGTTTGCTATGCTGCCAGTATCTGGTTCATATTGATGGCTCCTACTCCCAACTTTTTGCTCTAGTCAAAGGCAACAGTCTGTGTACAGAATGGTGGGACTGGAGAGAGGAGTGTCCAAATAGCCAGGGAAAGGAGAACCTGGGACACTTTTGCTGTTCATGTCACAAGGGGTGGGAAGATCATTAATGACCTCCATGTGGCTTTTTCATGCTGAGCCATTACTCCAGGGTATTGTGGCTAAAAGCCAAATCTGGGTATAAGTCCTGAAGTGCTGGGAGATTGCCATCCACTGTAACAACACTGGGGATGGACACAGGCTAATCCAGGCATGGTAAAAGCCATTATCCTGCAGAAGGAATAGTCTCTCGGACATATATTTGCTGCTCAATGCCTAAGTTTCCCTCCTTCACTGAGGGAAGGATAAATTCCCCTCCCCTTTCCTAAGCTGTATTCAAAAACACCTCTGGCTGAAGGCAGTGAGGAACTGATAATCCAGAGGGCATCAGCAAACCACTCTCCTTCAGCAAAAACAGATCCTCTTCTACGAGCCCCTTCTTCCCTTCAAGGCTATCCACAGGGCAATGAATTTGAACGGATTCTTTTTTTTTTTCCCCAACCCCATAACCCAAAGTGGAGGAGTCAAAGGGTTAATGCTGCATGACAAAGGTCAGCCCAGTTTGGGGAGAGAGGAGAAAGGGAGGCATTGTGGCCACAGACAGCAGCTCCCTATGACCACAACGCCACTTGAGAAGTGTAAAGTGATGGTGTTGCTCAGAGAAAAGGCCCGAGAGCCCCGCCTAAATCCCAGGGCTTTATCACTCACAAAAGCCCAGCCCCCTGAGTCATTAATCGTGTGCTCCATGGCTGGGTGCCTCAAAGAGCAGCAGATGACACACGTCCAGCTGCTACCCCACCCCTCCTCAAGGTAGCGGGGCAGAGGCAGGTGCACTCCCAGTGCCCTCTGCTCGAGACTAATCTATTCTCCCTCCCTGTCCTCTGCCTTTCATCTGCTCCAGCAGCCCACGCTGACAACTGTAAATGAGATTAGACTTCAAGGCGTGGGGCAGATGCAGAATCCCTCTGTGCATTGTCAAGAGACCCTTGTAGCTTTTAAAATGTCTCTCTTCTTTACAATGCACAGCTTGGCAGAGGGGGAGAAGGGGACACATTTCTTGTCACACTCTCAGAAGTGTCTGATACGGCAGGCAGGGCAGACGCTGGTTTGGGTCTGGATGCTAATCTGTTATCCATGGACAGCCTTCCCACAGCACCTCTGATTTCCCAGTCACCTTAGCAGTAACAGGTTGATGACTATTTCCTAACTGCAGCTCCCGTAGCCTCCTATCTGCAGCACCACTCCATTTAAATGTTGACAGATGTCCCAGTGAACACTAAAAACACAGCAATAGCCCAAAATTCAGGCAAGGACTTGAAGGTTATACACAACCCTGGGCTCAGCCTCCCTGCCTATACTGCTGCTATCACTGCCATCATTTCCTGTTCCTTATATTACAGTTTGAGCTCCCCCTGTGATTGAGTTCCCAGTGATTCAACAAACGAGCAGTGGGACACAAGTTGTTTGTTAGAGAAAGAGGTGAAATCTTAAGGCACAAAACACTGCCTGCAGCTCAGTGAGACCTGCCTGGAGAGGTCTAGCAGCCACAGCTGGCAGGGGGTTGCCTTTATAACACCAGCAACAATAAGCAGGGAATATTTTCAAAGTGAAGGATCATGTTTAGCTCAACAGTGCCCCAGTAAATAAACTGGAATTTCTTTTAAAGTGTGCGAAATAGCTCTGCCTGCACTAAAGGCTACCAGAGAAAAGGGACAGTTAACATAAAAGATCATTAAGTTCAAAATAATTCCCTTCCTCAGCTACCACCAACCATGATAATAGCTGCCCCAATTTTATGGATTACTCTGCAATTTCAATTGTGCAGAAACCACCCCTGGATTTAAGGCAGCTGCAAAGTCAGCACCTTTTAAAGCATATTTGAATGTTTTATGAGACCATGGCGGAGCAGGTTCAGCTGCACCCACTGCTGGTAGTGTCAGCAACTGAACTCTTCCTGGCAAGTGCACGTCTATCTCTACAGCCTTGTTTCTGAGCTCAAGTTTTCCATTAGCTGCCTACACAGGCTGGGTAACTTGGCACCTCTCTGCATTCCCCATAAACTCTGTTCATCTGTTGCCATCACACCCACGTACAAGTCTCAGAGAGGAAACTAGGATTTCTAAAGCAGCTGCAACAAAAACACAGCCTGGATTGACAAGCAATAGGATCAAGGTGTTAAGCCAGTGAAGAGGGTCTTTCTGGGGAGTTTTGTGTGTGTCTATTTAAAACAAGTTTGTTGTCATGACTACAAACCAATGTATGGGTGAGAAGAAGTGAGAACTCCAAGATGAGGGCTGATAATGCTAATTCACCCTCAAAATCTCAGCAGCCATGGGGATGGGGAAACAGAGAAGCTGATACAAGCTCTTGGCATCTAACAAGGTTAAAAGGCACCTTCAGAAGGCAGGTCTGTCCCAAGAACAAACACTGTTGCCCTAGCCAGCCCCTTTCACCCAGCCCACAAGGGCTGGATAACACCAGCGAGCTGCAGCCATTGCCAAAGCAGGGGCACTGGGGACACGGAGGCAAGAACTGCACCCCAGGCCCAGAGGGGACACAGCAAAGCAGGAACAGCCCCTCGGGACACTCATCTGCACACTCACTCTCCAACCATCAGGCAGCTTGGCTTCTGCAAGGACTGGGAGATGTTCTCATGTCTGAGGACAAGGCAATTAACAGATCTCATTAGCACAGAGAAGCATGAAACTGTCAGCAGCTGCTCCTGGGATTGTCGCATTTTCAACTTTACCAGAAGATTAACAAAAAAATGGGGCTGTGGCCACTGAAGAACAAATGAAGAAAACCCCAAGTGATTGCAGAGGGATGAAGAGAGCTTGCTCTGCTCAGAGCTCAGATCTTCATGGAGGCAGCACAGAGCACTCAGCAATGGTGCAGGCTCTGCAGAAGGCAGCAGATGCGGAGCTAATGTGTGTGTGGGGGTGGAGGGTGTTTATGAGCACAATAAATAAATGTATGAATCCCTATAAAAGTTCCCATATAAAAGTGAGTTAGAGCTGCCTGAGGGCCATGGCCTCGTAATAAAAACCACATCTTGCAAGCACAGTATGAGGCAGCAGCTGAACTGTAGCTGTCTGGCTGCAGCACTGAAGAGCTGTGAGAGCCTGTTCCCAAACTCTTGCTGACCCCACTAAATCGAGGAGGAATTTTGGTACTTGCTTCAGTGTAGTCAGGATTTTGTCCTGAGAGGGGCTTCTTTGAGCCTCAAAGCATAGGAAGCAGTTCTGGGTCTGACTTTTTGTCAAATTTAAGTTCCTTCTTAAATGAATCAATCTGCAAGTGGCTGAAGATCTTGGCTTCAGTCACTGACAGTTCCCAGTGTGACAGATTAGAGCTGGATCAAAACAAATAAAAAATTCCCCCAGAAAACATGGTCAGTCACTCCTCTCTCCTAAAATAACCAAGCAAAAAGCACTGCTTTATGGCTGAGCAGCAATTTTTCCATCAAGTTCTGAATTTTTAATTTAAGCTGGGGGGGGCAGAAATCATAAAAAACCAAAACCCCTTAAATTCTGTATGTCCAAACAGAAACCTGCTGCTTGTTTGTCAGTAAACTTAAATGAAAGTTTTAAAAATACCCCCTTAGAGAAAAAGAAAAAAACCCCAAGCATAATTAATACTTTATTTCCCTTCTCAAAGGCTGTGTGTTTGTGCGCTGACCTCTCCTTCACAGTTTTCTGGGATGACAGAAGGTAACAGCAACAAGGCACTTGAGGACTAGCAGCCTGCAAATTCCCAGCTACTCTTAACACTTCTCCAGAGCCTTCTCTTGCTCCCCTGGGAGCTGGTGAGTGACGAGGCCCACATGTCCCAGCTGAGAGGGCGGCTCTCAAACCTCAGTCCCAGCCGAGTCACAAACACACGTGCACCCTGTGCCACCCATTGGCACCCCAAGTGCACACACAGCCAGGTCCTGACTCCCAGGAGAGCTGCAACTGTTCCCAGTGCCAACATACAGGCTTTCTCTGGTTATTAAGGCTGTCCTCATGTTTCACATGGATGCCAATCAGAGCTAAACAAAGTCCTTCCCTCTCCTCCTAGCACGCTGCTGCTGGGAAATAGCAACCTTGTTCCATGACAAACAGCATCTTGCAATTCACTGCAGGACTAATTGCATTGCTTTGATGATATAATGCTCCAGGAAGACGTCAACTTTGCCCACAGGCAACAAGGACATTATTGATTTATTCAGGACTTACGTGTAGTTGTCACAGGTTGCATTCTCTTTGATAATAAAGCCTTACAGATTAAGTTTAAAATTCAGCTGCAGCCCTAATTGAAACATAGCTAATTATGAAGGTCTGCCTTTACGGCCTGTTCCATTGTTACTGGGCTAATGTTCTGTATATCCAACAGTCAAACTCTCCCTTCCCTTAAAAAGAAAAAAAAAGAAGGATAAAAAATCCCATCTACTATTCAAGCAAGTCCAATGGGAAATTACAGATTCCTCTCTTTGAGCTCAAGGTAGCTACCAGCCAACAGCCCCATCCCACAAGGATTCAATGACTTCAAAGGATGCTTGTAGAATAGGACTCCAAATTAGGGCCAGTGTTAGAGACAGGAGAATTCAAAGTGGCTGGAACAAACATTCAGCCCAGACCACAAGCAATTTATTGTGCATCCACCTTTTCAGTGGCAGCATCCCCTATAAGCCCCAGCAAATTCAAACACACCGCACAGTTTAGGTGTGATCAACAATCCTAATAGCCAGCTCCCACCTGCCAGCTGACCGTGCCACTGCCAGCTTGCTGCAGTCCAGACACGTGGATTAGCAGCTGGTCACGGCTAACCGGGTATAAATGAGCACTCATCAGAACAGGCAGCCCCAGTTAATAGCTGGATGATAACAGGACCCCCAGGGTACCAAGGACATCCTTCCGCAGGCTGCGCCACAGCTTTTGGCTTTGTAGTTCAGCCAGACACAGAGGCAAGATTAGCGCCTCATAAAGCAGGGATGAAATCCCATCCGAACTTTATTGCCAGGATGATGCCAGCGTCAGAGCAAGCTCCCTTACGGAAGGTGACATTTACACGCACACACAACAGCACAAAAGTTTATGACATCAGGAGAGTG
Source organism: Prinia subflava (assembly GCF_021018805.1). NCBI lineage: Eukaryota > Metazoa > Chordata > Aves > Passeriformes > Cisticolidae > Prinia > Prinia subflava. The sequence continues at coordinate 14,978,126 of NC_086258.1, forward strand.
CTGCAGTTTAGAAGCAAATCAACCCTAGAAAAATCCTTCTGTTTATAGCAGCTACACATTTCACCTCGGCAGATGGACGGGATACCACAAAGCAAACGTGTCAGTTAAAGCAGCTAAAAGCACAATTTACAAACTAGAACCCACAACACAAAATCTCAGCAGCTATCATTCGGAGCTCTCCAGAGCTGTGCTGACTTCAGCCAGCTACAGGTCTGACCCGAGGCATTTACCTGACACAACCACAGTCTTTGGTACAGAAGCAGATTCTTTCCTAATCCTGTGCAAATTTAGAGCAGCAGGTCCTGCCTGGATGATGTAACCCTGCAGAAGTCAGGTTAGCAGCTGGGGAGCCATTTCAAAGAACATAGTGCTGGTTTTACAGGTCTTAGTCTGCCTGCCTGAAAGAGTAGAAGATCCTTTAATCCACAAGCAAGGTCAGCACAACTGGCAGCAAGCAGAGCACCTGCTGCAGCACCTTGGCTCAGCCCTGTGCTGCCAGGGATGGGCTCCCTCCTGGACAGGAACTGAGTGAAAGGCCCACAGCAGCTCTGATAATTATGGCTTGCACACCAGCGTCCTGGGAATGCAGCACGTTACTCCTAGGCTGGATTTTAAATGCAGGGAAAAGCCAGCACAGAGGAAATTAACCACAGGTTATGCTCTTTGCTCACGAGACAGAGAGAATTTATCAGTTGTTCACATACCTGATCAAATAGGGCTTTCCAGTGCTGAGAGGCAGCATAAGGGAGGAAAAAGAATAAAAAGAAGGTATAAGAGCAACAACATTAACATGCAGTAAACTGTAGAAATATATTCTAACAAGGAAATAACCAAATGATTTAATGCCATTTCCAACATCCTTCTTCATCCCAGAATCACCTACCCTTCCGGAGGAGGAGGCAGGGGAATCTACCAAACACAGGGAGAACAGTTTTCATTTACAAATCCAAATTAGAAGGAACTCAAAACATTCATGTGTTAATTCTGTTTTCTCCCACTTTGTCTATTTGCAGGCAAGCAAGGAAAAAAGGGGGTTTTACTCACAGATATCAAGAAAGCTCTGTTTATATTGAGAGAAGGGATGAATTAGCAATGTTTTTCCAGATCACTTTCTGAGATCCTGCGGCCCAGCACTGACCCATCAATTGCTTTGCTGAGTTGTCAGAGCCCTGTCTACTGCCTGCTCCTGACTTTGGCTTTCTGCAGGTTTTTTGATAACCCATCAGTTCTCTGAACCTCACATGTCCACATCTGAGAAACAGGTAATTCCTCTTCTGCAAGGTGGAAGGGGGGAAGGCTGGAGAGAGCCCACTTGCAAGGATTTACCCCACATCTTTTGTTCTATCAGATCTGCCTTAAAATGCTGTATAGGAGGAAGCTGCACTTCAGTGTTCACAAGTTCTTGTCACTTGGAAACAGAAAAATAAGCTGGAAACTGGCTCTGATTTATACTTTGTAGAGAGACTGATGTCAGCTCACCTCCCTGACCCAGACTTGCTGCCTCACTGTCCCATGAAACAGAGGAAATTCCTGATGGATTGTTTGACGCTCAAATCTCTCCTGGATTTAGGGGCCAGTTGAGAAGACAGCAGCAACTTCCATGGGGCAGCACTGGGGTAACCACTGGCTTAGGATCCCCAGAAACATTTGCACTTTTCCACATTTTTAGATCCATTGTCTGAAGTGCTGTTCAGCACAATATCTTTTTTCTGCCTCATTCACCTTCCCAGAAAATAACAAATTAAGTAAAACAACAAATATCAGACCCTTAGAAGCAAATCCTCTCACTGTGCTGTTAGCAAAGCAGAAATCTGGTGAGAGTCTTATCTAGTCCTGGAAAAACATTTCCTTTCACATGGTAGGCAGATCTAAAGCAGGATTGACTGGAGAGACAGTGGGGTATCAGGCCACTGAATTCATTAGTTAAGTTGTTGGCTCCCCTCCTCCTCATGTCTCTCTCCATTTATAAGATCCCATTTATCATCATAAATCAACGCAGGACTTTAGAGAACACTTTGGGACTGCCTGAGTCCTGGCTTTGTGGAATGCTGCTCTGAGAGCGACAATGACATCACAGCTGAGCTGTTACACACTGTCAGGGCTGTGACAGCCAAACCTCCACTCTGTTACGTTTTTGTGGTTAATAACACATACAGAACTGACCTTGCTGGCCAAGCCAGAGAGCTTCCATCAGGCTTTCAGATGTAATAGCAACAACACAGAATCAACCCCCAGTGAGGTCTCGGGGGGCACAGAGTAGCACAAAGCAGGTGAAATTTTCAGAGAGGATGCTCTGAACCCTGCTTGTTTCAGCAGGAAATGTTGGTGGAGCAGAAGGAGGGCATTTACACTGCTTCCTGCTTTTCTGACTTGCAGATGATACATGATACCTCAGGCTTCTGTCACAGCATCTACTGCCAGGTCTCAGCAGCTTCCCACAACCAGTGCAGCTGCAGGCTTTAGTTTTGTTGATTATAGAAAACAAGGTACCAGAGTCAAATAACAATGCAAGTAATGGCAAGACACTGCAAGCTGGATCTGACCCAAGCTGTCTTACCTCAAGGTCAAGCAGCAGGGCAGCAGTGGAACTGGGATGAGAATCTAGACTTCATCGGGGACAGCTCCTGTCCCAGGAGCCCAATCCTGCCAGGCACTCAGCATTTCAGCATCTCCTGGGCCCCCTGGCAGGATTGAATTGCTAATGGCTGCGTTTGAGTAGAGGCTGGAGCAACTCCAAGGGGCCCACGTGTATCACAACAGGAAATCTTTCTTGTAGGACCATCCAGACAAGCACAAAATTTGTCAGAGAAGAAAAGGTCACAATCTGACATTAGCAAGCACTGGGATTTGGAAACCTGGACTGTGAAAGCTCCTGGAAAGCCACCCTTTCCAAGTCAAAGCTACACACGCCCCTGAGTCAGGCATCTCCTCTCAGGACTGCCTGGCAGTGCTGTAGCAGAGGTCGAACTGCATCACATGTTCTCTCCTGACTGCACTGTGCTCAGGAATACACACTGGGGAATGCAGCTCCAGCAAGCAACTGCACTTCCTCCGCTGCCCTCTGGGAGCAAAATCCAACAGCAACTGAACTCTAGGTGATTCAGGAGGAAGGGCTGGGGGTGAAGAGCAGGCTCTGTCCTTAAGCATGCCTGGGCGGCTTCCTCCAGCAGCATCAAAAAGGCAGAGAGAGGGTCGAGGCGATGCGCCATTGCTGGAAGTTCAGCTCCCAAGTGTCCCTTTTATAGTGGTGCAAGACCCGAGCCAGAGCCCGCTTCAGAAAGACATTTAGTATCTCTGCTTTATGTCTGACAGGCTGGAACAGACCCTGCACATACCGCTGCAGACTGAGCGGGCACTTTGCAGTCCTCATCCCAGCCGAGTTCGCTGGGAAGGAGAGCTGTGAGCAGTCCTGGGATGCGCCAGGAATGCAGGATCTCTCATCACTCCCTCCCGGACAGGTGCACGGCGAGCTCCTGCCTCCGAGCCCGGCAGATGCAGAACAACTGCCTCAGCTCTGCGGGCACTGCCGCTCGGCACGGCAGGAGCAGATCTGGAGCGCACAGCGGCCCTTCGCGTCCTTCTGCGCTGGGGGAGCAGAGAGCCCGTGCCAAGTTATCCCACCCTCACGTGCCATCTGAGCTCGGAGGGTAGAGAGAAGCCATCAGCCCTGTCGAGCCGAGGAGAAAACTTACTCGACTGTTTGTTGCTCGGGGGCTGGAAGAGGGAGCAGCTCCCCAGAGCGGGAGCGTTCCACATCTGTCACCCTCCGGGTGGCGGTGACTCTGGAGAAGCTTTCTGTCCCCTGTCAGCCCCTCGAGCCACGGGCCAGCTCCTCTCCAGGCTCCAGAGTCGCGTCCGTGCGCAGTTCGCTGCCCCTGCCCGGCCAGCCGCCACCCGCCGGCATCTCCCCACCGGACGCGGGTACCCAGCGTACCGGGAGCCTGTCCGGGCCGCCGGGGCTTGGAGGGACGGGAGCTGCGGCCCCGGGGACGGAGCCAGCCGGGTGCTGGAGCCCGCAGACACCCAGCGGCGGGAGGCGCGTAGGGCGGCGGGAGGGCGGCGGGGACGGCGGCTTTCCCCGGTCCCGCAGGGTCACCGGCCCCGCTCCCGTGCCCACCCCGGGCTTCAGCTATGAATAGCGTGAGCCGATTATCCCGGCCCGGGGGAGAGGGGGGAAGATACCGAGCAAAGGAAACTTACATCCTCTGCGGCCATAGGTAGGACATCCTCGGAGTCCAGCACCTCGATTTCTTCCGCCTCCGAGCTGGCAGCCACAGCAGGGGAAGAGCTGGCGTGAGGCTCCGGCAGCCTGTCTCCCATGCTTGGAAACGGTCCCCCTCCAGCCCCCGCCCCCCCTTCTCCCTAGATCCTTAAAGAAATTAAACCTAGCTGCTGGTTGGCAAACTTTCAAGCGCAGCCGAGCCTGCCTTCATGACTCCCGCAGCCGGGAGGGGAGGAAATCCTCCATCCGCGGAGCATCCAATTAGCGCGGGCAGCGCCGGCGGGCGGCATCCCGGCGGCCGAGCTCCGGCCGGGGCAGTGACCCCTCCCCGCCTCCCGCCCCTGCGGCCGGGCGGTGCCCCCGGCCCGGGCACGGCCGGCGCCTCCCCCGAGCCATCGCCCGGGGACGGGGGTCCGCCCTTCCCAGCGCGGGGGGAGCCCCGGGGGCTCCCGGAGGCAGAGCCCGGACCTGCGGCACGGGGGGATGAGGGCTGTGCGGCGGCGGCGGGAGCAGCGCCGGGTCCGTGCCCGCGGCCGGCACCGCCTCCCCCGGGGCGACCCGCGGAGGCTCGGCCGGGCCGGCCCCGGGCGGCCCTGCCCTCCTGCCCGCGGACAGGTGACCAGACGTGCCCGTTCATCGGGGCTCCCTGCAGGCGGCTTCTCTGTCCCAGAGTCTCACCGTGAGGGGCTGGTGTGGGGTTTACATCTTTTACCATCATTATTTGTTACTATATGTCAGGATGGGCAACTTAACCATCTGGAGCCTGGATTAGGAACTTGAGGAATGCCTTGACTGCCGGCAAAAATCCAGCAGTTTTAGCTTCTTGCAATCAAGTACAGAAATAGCAGGTTGGCAAGGGGGAAGGGCGAGCAGAGCCAGGCTGATCCACACGGTGCCAGTGCCTCTGCTTTCTGCTAAAAGCCAGACAGAGCACACTCAGCAGAGTCCAGCACCACGGGCCGTGTTCTCTTGATGGAAAGGTCCAGCACCAGGTCAGACACTCCTCAGCCACGAGTACAGAAACAAGCTGAAGTCCCTCTTTTCTCTACAATCTGTTTAAAAATCAACTAACCACAAAAGCAAACCCAAATCCAGCTAGAATACCTCTGGAAAAGAAGCAGGATCTTTCATCCTGCAGTAGTAGAGCATACAGGAAAGAAGTAAAACTAGGACCCCTGGACTTGAACAGAACTTTTCTAGCTCAGGATTCAGGTAGGAAAATGACAATAAAAGCTCTTCTGAGGTCTTCAGTGCAGCTGATGAACAGGAGGGCTTCTGTCCCCTTAATGACAGCAGTGAAATGGAGCAAAACCTCTGTGCATTTAAAGGCAATTCCTTGAGCCATTTCTCACTGATCTAGAGCCTGTCCAGCCTGCTCTCCTGAAACATAAGAGCAGGATAGCAAATCCAGCCCTTCTGAGAAGCACTAACTCACTTCACTCTTACAACATCACTCCTGCCAAAATATCCCAGGCACTAAACAGTGATTATACAAACAATCTCTTTTTGATTGAAAAACTAAACCTCATCAAAACTTCAAAACAGATGGATAAGCAAAAATATGCTATGCCAACAGAAAGAAACAGCAGTCATTTAAAGATGTCTGTAGGGAGGAGGGAAGCGAGTTTTTATAGTAAAGAGAGCCTAAATGAGCTGAATTTCAGGGGTAACAGGTTCCACTCAGCTGGGGACTGTATCATCTCTGATTTCAGATGCTAGTGGGAAAATGCCAACTGTGAAGTCTAACATGAATGCAATGAGCAGCAGGGAGAACCCCCAAAACTCCTTACCTTAACACCTAACTCCCACTAAATTGGGAAGATGCTGCAAAATTACAAGTTCATTTTTCTCCTCTAAGGAATGTTTTCCACTAGTGGCAATGATAATTTTGTTGGGGTTTTTTTCAGGGAAATATATCTGCACATTCCACATATGAGCTACTGCTGTGCTATAATTGTCACAGAAAGGAAATTAACAGTATTCTAATGAGGAGTTTTGTTACAGACAAATTATCATCTTGCAAGTGTGTGAGAGTCTCTTAATTTAGAATGTCATTTCTCCCCACTGCATACCCTGGTGACTCTATCTTGGAAGATAGTAATTGCTACATAAACTGGAGGGTTTGTGGGCCACCCCAGAGCAGATGCAGACAGAAGGAAGGGCTTCAGAAGAAATGCAGACAGAAAGGACTTGAGATAATAAGCCCCAATCCATTTTCACACTCGGTCATATAGGCAACTTTTATATTCTAAATACTGCAAACAAAGTGTAGATGTAGGTCCTCCCTCAATTGGAAGGGGCTCAAAAGGTCAGCTCATGAATATGCAATAAACCCCCCTCAAAGTAGGGACCCAGCCAACATCTGTTAGCTAAGCCCTCTGGATCAAATCTAAACAGTTTGTTCATGGTCCTTTCTCCACCCAAAGCAGCCCCAAGGGGCTTTTACAAAACTTCCCAATTCTGACTATTGGAGCTATGTGGAGAAACCTACCCAGCTTGATTTCCATACCAGAGCTCACCAGCTGGTCAGACTTGGGAGGGAACTTCTGAAGGAAAATGCAGCATTTTGGATCAAAACCCCAAAATGCTGCACACAAACACAACCTTAGGAGGAAATTAGATAGCACATACACAGCTGGGACTGGATCAGACCTGTCAGATCAACTAAACCCTTCAGACTCATGAAAACAGCTAAAATCTCTAAGGACCACAGATGGTTTTTGACAGGGGCTGAAACTCAAGTCCAAAAGGTAACAGTGGTAAAGAACTCTTTGAGCATCACACTCCTTGTGCTGGGACAACACAAGCTTACCTTCCAGAACCAATATGAATTATATGTGCTACTGTTTGGTTTCCTCTTGACTCATGGGTACTCTCCCTCCTGAAGTAAAGGAATAGTGGGAAAAAATAAAGCCCAGCCTCTTCTGTGATTTCTAACCTGTGTTGAAAGACCCGACGCTTCCTATTCCATGTTGTACTTAGAACTTTCCAAGTCCAGCACTGAAAACGTGTGCTAGTCTTTCCACCTGCAGCCCTCTTCTGCCACAGTAACTGTTACTGGTTGCAGCTGATTCGAATTGTCTTTTTGGTTATTGTTAGGGAAATAATTAAATCTGCCATTAGCCCTTTTCAGAGCAGTTGTCTTAAAAGGGAGCTCTCCTATCAGGTCAGCCTTGTGGTATTTTAAGATGTGTCTGCTTGTTTTTACCTGTCACCTACTGGGATCACAGCACAGGTTCATTCCTAAACAAAAGAATTGTTTGAAATGGAGACCAATTACTAACTCAAGGTTAATTTCCAACAAAAAATCAAGTTTTGCTTACTATTAATCCTGAACTGACAAGCTTTCAGACGAGGTCAAAGCTGAGGGGTGAAGGATGTGTCTCCAAGGAAGATGAATCAATGTCTTTGTCCTCTAAGTGACTTTACACCATGGTCAGGCAATTCATGCATCAGACTGAGCAGGAAGAAATTGAATCTGGTTGTGGAAAATACAACGAAATAAGTTGTTAGAAAACTGACAGCACCAGAAGAAAGAAAACAAATCACTGTAGAGAGTAAGTGGGCTAGGGTGCTGCTCCTTCTCCCCAGCACTTAATTGCAGTAGCTAACTTTTGGACATTCTTCATTATATACTCCACGATAAGAATTTCCCCTCACGGTAACTCTAATCTTCACAGGATCCAGGAGGGCTTGGCGGTGGCACCGGGGCTCCCTCAGAGAACACTGCCGACCCGCCTGGATGAGGCCACAGCAGCGCTGGATACCAACACTTGTACGCTCTTTCCCAGTCAAACTGCTGTCCCCAAACCACTGTGGAAGGCCTGTTTTATATAAGCAGGCAGGGATCTGCTCCGTCCCTCACCTGCGCTGGGCGCCTCGGGCCGTGAGGACGGGCAGGCAGCGCCTCAGGGCAGGGGCGCTCCCCTCAGGAGGGCGGCACGGCCCGCTCCCCTCAGGAGGGCGGCACGGCCCGCTCCCCTCAGGAGGGCGGCACGGCCCGCTCCCCTCAGGAGGGAGGGTGGCACGGCCCGCTCCCGCCGGGCCGGGCTGACGGGCCCGGTCCATGCAGGATGTCCCGCTCCCGCCGGTCCCGGGCTCAGCGCGGGCCCCTGGGCTCGGCGGCAGCGCCCCCTGGCGGCCGCTCCCGGGCGGGCCGGGGTCCCGCGGGGATTCCCTCAGGAGCATCCCGGGAATCCGCAGAGCTCCGGGAACCCCGCACAGCTTCCCGGGAATCCCGCACAGCTCCGGGAACCCCGCACAGCTCCCGGGAACCCCGCACAGCTCCCGGGAACCCCGCACAGCTCCCGGGAACCCCGCACAGCTCCCGGGAACCCCGCACAGCTGGAGCCCGTTTAATCAACACGAAAATATTCACCAAATCACTGCCCACAGCCTCCCAAACCCCAATGAACTATCTGGTCTTTTCTCCCAGTCTTTGTCCTTAACAGTAAATACAAAGTTCATGGTTGACTATTTGCATTTCAGCGTTGAAGAACGCACTTTGCTCTTCTGATATAAACCAGAAATAAACTTTTAATGGAGTCATAAGAGAAACTGCACTGCCAAGAGATATAACCTCCAACAAGTGAGGGCACTGGCAGCATTCACTCCCATAAAGGACCAAGCTTTGTCAAACTCCACCTTTTGGGGCACAGGAAGGTAAAGAAAAGCAAGAAAAACACGGACACAGTACACAGTTATTTTATTGAAATACTTGAAAAGGCCAGCAATGGAAAAATAGGTTTGTCATGAGGAATTTAATGTTTGGTTTACTTGATCATTAAAAAAGCTGTGTCTATAGGTAATTCTAGCCCATTACAGAATGTACTGTGATCCATGCAACTTATATACTACAGTAGAATAGGCACTGTGTACTATTGTAGTTTTCTCTTATACACAGCTTTCAGTGAGTATGACTGACAGATGTGAGAAATTAAACCGCAACATTTTCCAAATTATAACCATTTATAACATACAAAATTTGCTTATCTGATTGATGAGGGTTATAAAACACAACATAGTCAGAAATGAAAATGTTGCACACAGCGTATGAAGCTGATCTGGCAGTTTTCAAAGTTTACTTTTTTTCCTTTTAAAAGAAAGACCAGACTGTAAATATGTCACTGGTCATGTAAAATACAAAATCATAGGCCAGGACAGCAAAGGTGACTCTTTTCTGAAATACATGATTAGAGGGGCAAATTTGTTCTTCAGTTAAAAATATTAATGAAAATCACAAATTCTGCCTGGTATAGCTTGTAAGTCCAAAAAGATAAAGTCACTTCAGATGAATGTGAAATAAATAAGCAATCCTTGAGGAAAGATGATCCTTGAGTTGAGTCTACTCTACTGAAAATGAACTTCACCTATACACTAGAATGTCACCATGGTGAACATCTAAGAACAGTATTTAGAATAGGCTTTTGGGAAGCAATGTCTTACTTGCTTTAATATGTACAGGTTATTTACAACAAATTCCCTTTTGGCCTCACAGGTTGAGCCATTTTAGCTGGCTGTTAAGATGCAATTCCTTTTTTTCCACACATTATGCAATACTGTAGTTAGAGCTATAATTTAAAATAATCTTATGCATGAATTACAAATATTAATAAAGTAACTCTGCATATATAAATATTTCTAGCAGAATTTAAAGCATTCAGAATGTACATAAAAGTGGTTTATTTATTTATTTGGTAGGGCCAGATGTGCTTCTTCTCAGATCATCGCTGCTTTAGTAGTGCTTTGTACATGGCAAAACCCAAAACTGCAAACACAGTAGCACCAAAACTTGCTCGGAGCCAGAACGTTGAGCTCTTGAGGTCTGCTTGTGTCACATGCCTGAAATTTAACACACATACAAAACCAGGTTAATTCCAGGACAGGGACTCCAGACAGCTTGTGCTAAGCTACTCTGCTTTTGGAAATTCATCACTACACTTGTCACAGGCAGACAGCTCACAATTCAGCCTTATGAGCGCTTTAGATTCATTTTGCTTTTCCTAAAGCTCCAGATTTGATCCGCAGCCCTGACCACATCCGATCCCCCTGAAGTCAGAGCGCTCACGTGGAGGAGAAATGCAGGAGCTCATGGATGTGGGGAGGGCAGGGTGTCTCCTCTGAGAGTACCAGCAAGCATTCAGGAAAGGAAAACAAAAATAGCTACAAATAATTAATAATTCATAGTGAGGAAAACTCTATCCAGAAAAATCCTCTTTTTCCCTTTCTTTTCTAAATGTTGAATTTAATATTTCTGCTTTTCCACGAAAAACTTCCCAGTCCTGTTGAATGTCTATTTATTTTACCCCACCAAAAAAGTTCACTGACAAGTAGCAAGTAATATTTTTCCAAAAGCTAGAATCACACCATTTTAAAATCCCTTTCTTCCCAGTAGTTACAAGAAGAGCAACAGAAACAGTCATCCAACACCAAGCTGAAAGCTAAGAGAGAGTGCAAGTGAAACAAGCAGTGACTATGGCACCAACAGAAAAAGACAGTATGGAGTGACTGCATGATAGGAAAAGCCACATCTCATATGACAGTGGAGACAGGCAATGACCCAACTGTCCCAAATACTCAAGAACTCTGTGAACATGCTCAGTTTAACACCCTCGACAGCAGTCTGAAGTATGACAGCTTACCAGAAAGCAGGAGCTACCATTTAAAACAAGTTATCATAAATGACATAATTCAAAGCACAGGAAGTTCCTAAACAATAGTAAAGTTCATTTTTTTGTTTGCTTTAGAGATAGAACAGAACTTCACTAGCCTACATATTTTAGCCTGTGTTAATCACCATGGGTTACTCAGTGAAGCTGCAGGAAGGTTAAGTAAAGGAGCACAGAGATCCTAAGCACACACAGGAGTTCAGGGAGTGAAAACTGCAGAGCTGTAGCTCACAAGCTGTTTAATAGAGCAGGAATTGCTACTTGCTATCAAAACACACAAAACCAGCTTTGGAGATGCTTTAGTAGACATTTGCAGGAGCCATATCAGCCAGATAGTTAATCAGAGTTCTGCCATACCACATGCTGAAGAACAGGCTCTTTGATGCACACACAGCTGCTCTTTAGTCTAAAAAAATCCTGATCTTATTTACGAACGTCTTGCTGGGTTACAGAACAGACCAAATCCAAGAATTCCTGCAAGCATTAGTTTTTGTACAGCTAGTTTGGACAAAGTCTCTGCAAACTGGATGTCAAGTGGCTTGCTGAGGGGAAGAAAGGGAGAAGGCAATGGCAAGGTCACCTGGGTTTGGCTGCTGTTACCTGTCTTCAAGCAAACGCGGACCAAGGGATGACTCCATGAAGATGGAATCTTCTACAGAGTGGACGGCGTGCACCTGCTGCATTATCCTGCTCTCCTCGGCTGCTAACAGCATGGCCCCCACCTCAGCTAGGTAGGCTCTTAACCTTTTCACACACATGCACAGTGCAGTTCATTGCAGGGCTCAACAACAGCGACCCTCTCACACCAAAACACCCAGGGAATTTCTGATTTATAGCCACCTAGCCCCTGATTCTTGTGCAGTTGTTAAAACTTAGCGCTTGGGGAAAACCAGAAACAAATAGAGTTTGTGCTTTAGGAAGCTAAGTAAAATGTAGGATTTTATACATTCATGTAGCTAAATGCCATTGCTTTAGGACAAAGAAACTGTTTAAGAAACTGGATTTCTCTTCCCACTCCATCTCCACAGCCTCAACTTCCATGTGTCCCACAGGACACTGCAGTATCCCTGCACCATGTGCCCATCAGCCATAAAACTGATAAGATCCCACTACTGCTGATAACTCAAAGACTCCATTTTATCACTACAGTGCTAGTTTGGGGTCATTTCTTAGTAAAAGGCTGTAAAATCCCTGTCTTCAGATCTGTGAAGTATAAAACTAATCTGGTATGTAAAATGAATCACTGGTAGGTAACATGATTTTACTAGATGACATGACAAGCTCTGTTGGGTAGTACACAGTGCCTATTCTACTGTTGGATGAGTATTTGTGTAACTAACAAGTCTCCAGTTTAATTTGGTTAATTCAAATGCCCAACTATTTTAAAACCTCATCCTTTGAATATGCAAATCAATGTTTAAAATTGCAAATGCTTTTGCATTGCCTCATAAAGCACTATCTCACATCTAGATTTTCTGATTCCTATCTATAATTTGCCTTGTTTTGCACATGTCCATATTTAATACCATGCAATAAACTCGCTGAGCACGCTTCATCCTTCTAAAAACAATTAATATGTTCTCAGCCATGATAAAATCCTCTTGTAATGTCTAAAGGGAGACTAAATTGGCTTTGATCCCTTTTCTAAGCCTAACAATAGCAGACTCTTTCATTTAAATAAGGAACTAATTCAAGACAGGGACTTGTCTTACAACCTCAAGGAAATCTACTCTGAATGTCTCAGCCTGAAAATCCAAAGTTCAAAATGCTTACTGAAATTCAGAACATTATGGCTGCTTAACTGCTTTACAACTTCATAAAGGTCCAATTTCTCTTCTTTCAATGTTACTTATGCTGTCATAAAATCCATTTTTACAACTTTAATCTCTAATATTGTTTAGCTGCCATTAAAGGAACAAAAAAAAGTCTGAGATAATAAAAAAAAATCAATATTTGTTTCTAGTGCACATTCTTTGACATGAAAACTTTTTTCAATACACACTGAAAAATTCTACCTTTCCAAAAAATAACATTCAAACTTTATTTCAGTCTAGTTGTGCTTATGAAACTGATTTTCACCAGTGGTGGAAATTATTACTGCCTTGTTATTAAGAGAGTAACCCTGAAATAGAAAAAATATTCTCTCCAAGAGTGAAACATCTAAATAGATGTGCACTTATACACAGAGAGAGCAGCAGTCAGGACTCCATAAATGATGCTGTATTTGAAACTCGAGCTTATTAATAATAAGAACGATGTTTCAAACTTTCCAGACAGGCTGCTGTGTGTACTTAATCATACAATTAGTTCCACAAATACAAGAAAGTCTAGAAATTCTGCCTTTGGCACCAACCTACCCTTAACAGTGTATCAAGTACTTTGTCACTTGTTGAATAAGATCTTTGAAATCCGAACAGTTTTTTTCAAGAGACTTTAACAACTCACAAGAAATTTGTCACATGCACTTGCTGAGAAGTTAGCTGAGCATGCCTGCCATGGGTACACACAGGAAACTGCTGAGATAGGGGCTGGTGCTAGGTCAGCACAGTAATTCCCAGGTCTGGGAAGTTTTATCCTTAAATACAGAAGCTCCAAAACATTCCTATAGGAACTTCCAAAGCATTTTAAAAGAATAGTGCTGAGGCCAACAGGCTGCTCACATGGCTACTCACAGCAGAACGCACAGCAAGTTCATGCAGCAGCCTGTCCTGACAAAGGTTCTTAGCATTAAATATAAGCAACTGAATTCCAAAAGCATCACGTAACCTGCACGAGCTGCTGCAGCTTCCCTACAGGCACATATTTTCCTAGGATGCAAACTAAGTCCAGCAGTTAGAATTTTCCCCCATGCATTAGTCATCTAAAATGTTAAAAGCTCCAAATGCAGCTTATTATCCACAAAACCTAAAAATGGATGTAAAATGCCAGTTCATTACACTCAGTTTAGAAAGAAATCAGGGGACACAGCTTTGCAAATTTCTAAGCAGTCTGGGGCATTGAACAGCTTAGAGGAGAAAAATAAATTGACATTTTCTAATGTCCTAATGTTATTTTGGGGGTGTCATTTAGCAATGTCCTAATTTGGGGGACACCTAAGTGTAGAGATAGATTTCTGCAATTAGATTTAATGGCAATATACAAGTTTTGAAAAAAAAACAAACCCTGCATACACTGCACATAGTAAAAGATAAATCCTGGGTTATACTCTTAGAACTTTCCCATTATCACAGGAAAATACAATAGTAATGTATTGTCTGAACTTTAATGTCACAGAAGGAAGGTTGTCACAGAAAGCAAAACCTTATTAATAATTCCTGAAACAACCAGGTTTCATATGAAAGTAGAATTTCACTTCAATTCCATGTTTTAAAAACTTTAGAAGAACATCCTCCAAGATGTCTCCTTGCTGAACAACACAATTCTCATGCATTAAGATCATCTTATTCTGAAATGAACTTAGCTGACAGAAAAATGCCACTACTGTACAAGCAAAAGGCAACATGGATGATTTAAAACCAAGGAAAAAAAGTCAAAAATCCAAGCTCATCATTAAAGAAAGGGTTAGAATGACAAAAGCAGAAATCCTGCTTTTGGTAAAACAATGTAGTAAAAAGAGATTAAGTGCCAGCCAGCCAAATACAAGTGAATACCTAAAGGAAAGAACAAATTAAAACTGTAAGAATACTACAGGATATTAGCAAGTCTCACACATGCATGTCCAGTGCTTTGAATGCTGTGCCTCCTGCCTCAAAGAACCAGTGAAATGTGACCCTGGGTAGTTCAAACCAACACAGCAGCCTCCAAGCTGGATTTGCCTTTGTGACAGCCTGGAACCCTCAGGGAAGCCCCTGGAGTTTGTCAATGGAAGAGAAACTGAGGGGGTGTGAACAGGTTTCTCAGTGCCACAGAGGCAATGTTCTTCCTTTAATTACTACGGTGGGAATATTCAAATGTGATTTTATCTCATGCCTGGGTAACAGTGTTTAGGGGTTACTGAGCAACAGAGGACATGGGAAGGGGTCCAGTGTGACAAATTTCAGTTTACCTGAAAAGCTTCCACAGCTTAAGAGAACAGGAGGGGATCAGGAGAATAAAGTACTTGTGAGAAACCTTCTTCCCCCATCAGTTATCTAACTTTTCCCCACCTATCTGACCTAATGGTAAGCACTTGTGAAGGCTAAATAAGAAAAGTTATAGAAACTAACTGAATCAGAAAGTCCTTCTTGATCCAAATGCTTTCTCTAATCTGATCACACATCATTAGATGTGTGATTTTTTAAGACAAGAAATCCATCTCTACCCTCCTATGCCTACAGCTGGGAGCTGTTCCCTCTCGTTCACAGGAATCCCAGCTCTGCCCTATGTGCAGTTAGGCAGCAGCTCCTGTGCTGAATGGTAAATAACCTGCAGCAAGGTGTTTGGTTAGGGAGCTGGTGAGATGAAGAAAGCGTGCTGGAAACCTGGAACAAACCCTGCTGACTGAGAGACAAGGGGATTCCAGCAAATAATTCCTTCTGGAGGGAAGTGTCAATGAGGAATTCTCCTCACCTTCAATTACAGACGTTTTAGGCACTAGTGGATTCCTGGGTTTGTTCCAGACTCCCCAGTGATAAGGTGTGGAATGACAGCATCCCAAACCTCAGTGAAGGGTTTCAGTACCCTGAGACCCTGACAGCACTTCAGAGGAATGAAGTTCAGTGTCTAATGCAGGACTCAAAAAACCCCCATAACACAGAGAAACAAACCACAACAGCAAATGGAGCAACCCACACCAGTCCCAAAAAATGAAGATGTGTTAGAGGTGATTTCAGCCTCAGTAATGAAGAGCTGGGATTTTCTAGCAGTCACTGCTCAATGAAGTGTTAGAGTGACAATATGCCAAGAGATTGCTGTGTCAAGGGATTTCTGTCTATGAGATGACTGCTGTAGAAGAGATGCAGCATGAGGAGCCTCATTCATTCAGTCTTTTCCTAAGCTAATGAGTTTTTCACCCTTCCTTGAATTCTCACTCTGTGGTTAACACTTGTATCTTGGATTAAAGTGGTATTTGACGAGGAAAACGCTCAGTCCTGTAGGTGGGTGCATCAGCAGGCCTCCTACATGTGTGTCATTTGCATTTAAAGGAGACATGGAGCAGCTACATCTGAAATCTGTAACAAGTAGTAACATCCATGGACCAGCAGCGTATCAGGACACTCCAACCATGGCCTCCAAATAAACACATTTACCATCTAAGCCCCCAAGAAGGCCATGGAGGATGGAACCACTGCACTGCAACAGTTGTTTGGTTTGAACTCCCATTTGCTGGGGTGTGATGACAAGTGCTGAGGTGTTAGTAAATCCTGTGTGTCAAACACTGCCTGCACTACACACAGGACAAGCTATAGCACTGTTTTCAATACTGAAAACCAGTTATCTCTCTTTACCAATTGTTTTTCCAAAAGGATCTGGAAATGCAAATGTTTAAGCATTTACCACTTCTCACATGTTGCATTTCATTCAGAGACGAATTGGATGTTAGAAGATCTGGATTATTTTTTAACATAAAATGCCCACTCTCTGTGTAAACCAGGCATAACACACACACACACAGAAATTCTATCAACTCCCAAACATCAAATTAGCAATTATAAATTATTAGCATGATGCTGCTGCTGTAAATCAAGCTGTGCATTTATGAAAGTATCTGTGTAACTAGGATCTAAAAGGCACTACCTCTAATCAATACTAAACAAACCTGTAATGTCTCAAGTGAGGAACATTACACAGATTTGTAGACACTACTTAATGTCTGTTAGCAGCTCCCTAAAAACACAGTCCCTAATTCCTGCACAGTATTTCTGCAATCACAAAGAGCCTGAATCAACAACCAAATCAGTAATGTTTCAGAAAAATGACTGATCTAAGCTCAGAGGAACCTCCAAGTTAAACCAAGTTGGATAATTCTATGACAATTATTCAAGTACCGGCCTATTTAGTGGATATGGAGTGAAAAATCTGCAGTATATAAGGTTACCAATTGCTTTTCCAAAGACACCCTTTATTTTAAAAGCACACCTGGTACCTAGTAAATAAAGTTAAGGACCTGTTAAGAACTGCAGTGAAGAGTTTGTTCTTTACAGATTGCAGCAAGTCTGAGTTGAGGAAGTTCTGACAGATGCAAAATGTACACCTGTTGCAGGCGCACATACAGCGTAACCGGGCATGGCTGCGAAAACACACAGAAGGACAGGAGTTGAAATCTTGCTCATCAAATCAGGTGCACATCAGGACTGTGCCACAACCAAGAGAGAGATTTAGGAATAAAAGGTACATTTGAATGAGTAAGGAGAGGAGGAAAAAAAATACACTGGGGAAGAAAGGGTACAACTACAGCTGTGCAGAATTTAACGGTTAGAGTTTCTGTGTCTTGGACATTTTGGCATCACCACCATATACAGATCTTAACAGCAAAGAACAAACATGAATGAAAATGTTTGTTGAATTTATACAAGTTCCCATAAAAGGGAAGCATTTAAAGGCCTCTGAGTATGTCTGCACAGCAATAGGTAACACCCCTTTTTCAAAGGAAAGGAAGCCACATTTTCTACCACTTTGAATGCACTCTTTACAGGGTGAGCATTGCATCTATTTTTCCCACCCTGCCAAACACACATGCTTGAAAACTAAGGGAGAAGCAGGAATATTGATATGACAGACATTTGGTCAGTGCTACACTTTAGTGGTTTCCCAGTATTCCAGTGCTATAAAATGAATACAAGAGAAAAGAAAACCCCCAAAACTAAAGCTTTACAGATGTAATTCAGTAAATTCAGTTTCGAATAACTAAAAATACCCTATTATTTTGGGTGAAAGTGACATTAATTCTATTTATTTTAAAGCAAATGTCAGCTGTCATACTAGACTCCATCTGCTGTAATATTTATGTAGTTCATCACCATATTAAAAGCTTCACCCACCAAAAAAAGATGCAAAGTGAGTTTAGCAACAGTGAGATGTGTAGTGAAGGAGAATCTCAGCTTAAGTGTCTTGTACCTGAGTCCAAAGATGTTTAGACAAAAATTCAATTAAAGTTACAAGATTTGTTAGTTGAATCAACTGAAGCACATAGCAATAAACACCCTGAAAACAAAAAGTACTTTAAGCAGTGCACTCGGGGAACTGTTGTGCACTAAGGTGCTGTTGCTTGTAATCAGCTGTCAAGCCGAGCTACCAACAAGGATTACAGTACAACTCACTCTCAAAAATACCAAGATATGGAAAGTGACACAGTTTTGTATCCCCAATATGGACCAAACAGCACCCTGCTTGTGAATTTGCATAATGAACTGGATGAACAAGGGTATTCTTCAAAAACACCTTAGCAACAATCGCTGAGACTGATTTCTGCGTTGGATATATGCCAAGTTCCTCAATTTCCAGCAGCTCAAAGGTCCTGCTCAGGCCATTGGTGTCTCTCTGTTGCTAAAGCTCGGTGAGGCA
This sequence comes from Prinia subflava, assembly GCF_021018805.1. Lineage (NCBI taxonomy): Eukaryota > Metazoa > Chordata > Aves > Passeriformes > Cisticolidae > Prinia > Prinia subflava. The sequence goes on from NC_086258.1 coordinate 14,996,498, forward strand.
GTTCCATCCTGTGGCTAACGATGGCATGCAGTGAGTGGTGCTGTGTGAGCATGCACAGAGAACAGAGCAGCTCAGTACTTACGGATACATGGCCATGGTTGTCAGCTTAACAAAGATATCCTTACTCGGCACATCAGCAGTGTTACAAGTAAAGGCTTGGGGTGGAGGCATTTTGTGTTTTTTGCAGAATTCAGCAGGAGAAATACTATATTCCTGTCTAACTTCATGCAAGTCGGACTTGGCAGCTACCACTAAACATGGTATTCTGCTGTCCATGAAGTGCTGCTGCAAATTTAAAGAAAAAAAAAAGTGAAAGAAACAGTTTATGACTCATTCAACCTGGAACAGGCTGTACTGCACTGGTTGCAGCAGCATTAAGATATATTCATGTCCCTGAAGTCAGGCATTTCTAGAAGCAGAGTAGTTTACATAGAAAAGTAGATGTTTGCTTTGTATGAGTAACAGAACTGCACCACTGCATCCTCATCTGTAACCAGCACTTGGAAATAAAATATCTTTTAAGCACTAGAACCAGTGTAGAGGTCAAGTAACTGCTACTGGATATTTAGTCAGTGAGAAGAAATATAAATGTAGAGGTTTGTAAATATAAACTCTACAAACCTTAAAAATCCTGGCACAGTACTCGAAGGATTTAGGATTACTGACATCATATACCAGGCACACAGCATCGCATATGGTCTCAGCATCAGTTAAGAAGTCTGAGTCACTGACATCGTGTAGCTGGAAAAAAAGATGGGTGCAGAGGGAGAAAAGCTTGTCATGATGCAGTTAAAGGAATTTTGTAACTTGTCTCGTAATTTTTATGGCTTATTTTTATGTATCCTTCAAACTAATGGACTGACAATAGGCAGAATTAATGAAAAGAACAGTAGGAATTTACCATGCAGCCAGCATATGTGAGCTGTTAACATCACATCTGCAGGCAATAATCACCTCAATGTAAAAAGTGATATTTACTTTAAAACAAAGGCTTAAGACACCCACAGAAATGGGCATTCATCCTGCAGAGGAAAACCAGAGCAGGACTAGATCTCAAAAAACAAAGAGATTATACTATCATAAAAGAAAACTAGAATGGAATAAGCCTTAAAGAACTGATTTCTCCCACTGAATACTAATTTTAGCCATTCTAATCACTCTGTGTGACAGATGCTTCTTACTGAATAGGTAGACTGACTTCTGATCATTTATCACGTTATAATTTGATACACTGCAGTGTAATCATAGATGGACTAGGTTTTGTACATCTCAGGTCAAGGTTTCAAAAATAACAGGTCTGACCAGGTTTGGCTAAATTATCAACAAAAAAACCCAGAAGTTATTTGGGACAGAAAACTACTGGGGAAAATCCACGTTAAGAAAAGAATTAAAACTCGTTTGTTGTAGAAGGCTCTGAATAATTCACAAATTTTAACATTAACCAATTTTAGACACACAAGAATGAGGCAGCCTTACCAGCAAGTATTTTTCCTGTCCATATACATAGACTGTATTAATGGCATAGTAAGATTTGTGTTCTGCACGTATTTGCCTCTGTCTCTGGAAAGGCAGAATTTCATGTTAGACCACAGCAACTTTCCCCTTTAAGTTACACTTGAACAGCTGGCTTACTCCATTTATTAATGAATTAAAATTATAGTAATCTTTGGGGTTTTCTGCAAGGAAATGCATAGCTATAATCTGTGATGCACAAGTAAATTATTGCATGCAGTAGCCACTGCCAAAATAAAACAAAACATAAAAACCCCAAACTTCTCCTGAGTAATTCCGTATTTCCTTGAAGAACTCTGCAAACTGAGTAATAACCATTAAAGCTCTAGGATCAATCACTTCTGCTGTCTGATCTTAGCATATATAGGTGAATAGAGGCAATATGTTTCTTACTATCAGATTTCTTCCAAGGAGAGCCTGAAGAACTCCACTTTTCCCACAGCCTTTCATTCCCACAACATTGCATCGGAAGACGTTTCGCTGAGTCTGCTTTTTCTGGAGGTCTATCTTTTTATCTCTTGTCACTTTTGGCAAAACACAAATATTTTCCACAAGGTATGTGTGAATGCAGGTGAAAACATCAAAATGCCCACAAAACAGTCTCTCAAAAATATTAAATCAAAGGTTTCACTTGAGCAGAAAGCAAAAGAGAGTAAATGACAATAGATGAACCATTAAACAATTTACTCTTTAGCATATTTCTAAATTTAAATTTCTGTGTTGTATCAAATTTTTATTACCTGTAATTGCTGATGCTTGAGATTCTTGTTCTGAAAGTATGGAGTACCCTAAATAACCCAGGTACTCCAGGCAACGCTGCACATCCAGGTATGTGGTGAGTCTGGCAGAGGGGACAAAAAGAACTTTCAATTGTCACCATCTGGGATACCAATTCCTCATAGCACTCACACAATCCTCATTTCCTAACTCCAGATTGATATGATGGAAACATTCCTGGCACTATGCAGACTGCTTGGATCAATTTTCAACTATAAAACTTTTACTCTTTCCAGCCGTTTTTTAAGAGGAATCTACAAGCACATGATCACACCCCAAGTTCTCAACTATTAAAATGTCCTGTGTCACACTTACGTCCACTGCGAGAGAAACCCCTGGTATGTGATCCAGCCTCTCTCGTTTGTACAAACGGTGTTGTTCACATCAGGCCCCCATGGCATGTAAGGAAAGACCTTGAACAAGTCTTTCAATTCATCAGGAGATAAAGCACAATCTCTATCCTGAAACAAAATATGGTATCAGACACAATTTAATTCATGTCTATTCTAAACTGGTATTTTCTTGCTGTACACTTACAAGATTCAAAAAACGAAGCTTATTTCTTTTAATTCATTGTTTTTTCCTTGTTTTTAAATAACATTAAATGTATGAGCTAGTTAAAAACAGTTTGGTACTGCAGCTGTAACTGCCAACTCTCCATGCAGACAATCATAAGCTGCAGGTTAGTTCTGACTCCATAGGTTAAGCTAAAGCCAGATTCTAATTGAAATGATATCATGATAAAAACACATTTTTGTTAGCAGAACTCCTGACAAACCAAGACTCATAAATATAGACACACACACACATTCAAATTAAATCCTTACCAAATCATGTTTATCAAAAATACTTTGAAGAAACAAGTATGCATGATGATTTAGTTCTGTTGTGCAGTCAGGGGGGATTTTTAGGCTGTTTATTGAAAAAAAAAAACAAATACAAGAAGCATTAAGTATTTATGACATATAGAATATTAAAATTCAACATACATACTTTATGAATTATAATATTTAGTACCTGACCTTGGCACTTAACTCGACTAATTTATCTTCGCGTAGATCAAAGCACATACTTTTTATTAGGAATTCTAAAATGATGAGTGAGTGCCTTTTTATTATATGACATATAGCTCTATAGTAATCACATTTTTGTTGGTTTGCTTGGTTTTTGTACTTTGGGGTTTGAGGTTTTTAACAAAAAATGATGCAGGCACATTTTTTAACAGAAGCCACAGAACTGGCCAATCTCTTAACTTTTTAATTTGGGGATTTTCAATAGATCTCAAATGCTATGAAAATACTAAATAAGTCTTTTAGAATTCAATGCCATACAATAAGCAACTGCTCAGATTTATGTTCCAGTTTTGTATTAAGGGACTGTTCTGCCACCTTTCTTCTGAAGAAAGAGAACAGAGCCTGATTTGGCACAAGGGAGTTCCTCCTCCCTGTTGTTCAGGCACAGGAAGGTTTTGTGTGGACGGTCATTAAGTGAGGGAGGTAGTTGATGTAACAACTGTTAAATTAACGCTCTGCACTAACCCTCTCCTGCTCCCAAAGCAGGAGAGCACAGCCTGAGCTGGAGCTCAGAAGCTGTAGTGGTACCTACGGGGGGAACAGGTACTCCGGTGTCAGCTCCAGGTCATCGTCGTAGCCAAAGCGGCGCAGAACGGTCCAGGTTGTCTCGTGCCTTCCCCGCTGAATGAAAAGTGTGTGCAGAAAAAGAAAGCCTAAAAATCAAAAATGGTGAAATCTTGAGGCCCTGAAGTGCTTCACCTGCTACAAGCGTTTTCAATAGAATCAGTATCAGACTTGGAAACAAAAAAGCTCCAAATACACATTAAGATTTTAAACCTCCTGGGTGATGTTACAGCAGTGTCTACACGGACTGAACAATCAGAAATTGTGATTTTTGTAAAACTCTTCTCCAAGGAACCATTTCCTTCAAACAATCCCCTTACTTTTCTGTTGTTTGCTTTCTCCAGTACCAGCATTTTAGAACTGCATGAAAATAAACAGTATTTCCCATAGTTTAAAAGAGAAAGCCTGGAGAAGCCTGGAGAGGGATCTCATGGAAGACTGCTTTTAGTTTTCTTGTATCAAAATAACTGTGTAGGATTTTTGTTTGGCATTTCCAAGGGCTTAAATAACACTGAGATATCACTGTTTAGAAAGCTCAGCTCTTGCAGTCTGAAAATCAAGACAGAGATCATATTCCAAAAGACCACCTTTTCATCTAAGAGTGATGAGCAACTGTATGAAGACACATCTTTTAGGAGTTAAACAAGACTCACCTTTTAATGTCAGTCCATTATCTGCAACTCCATCACTTAGGTTTTTCCTGACTACATTCTTTACGTCTTCCAAAGCTTGAGGTGCCAGTGGTGTATTAAAACAAATTCTCTAACACAAAACCCAAAAATAGCGTGTTAGGACCACGGGCTACTGAGCTGGACAAACAGCATGTCCTGTCTGAAATACAGCCTTAAACATTCTGACAAGCTAGTTAAGGACACTCCAATTTCTTAGTGGAAAAAAGGTGCACAAATTGCATTTTATTTTTAAGTAGTATTAAGTATTAATAGATATTTTAAATTTTGCTCTTGAACTCGAACAATGGTTAGAAATAAAAATAACTTCATTTCTGTTTTTACAAATCCATTCTTCTATGCTGCACTTGAGACCCAGTATTTAGGCCTGATTCTCTTACAGTTCACCTTCCTATTATTTATTCAAAACCAATCACTTGTTTTCCTAGAATTATGTAATTCACCTTTAAGCATGGTGGAAAGATAAGCAAGAGAGGTACCTGAAAGAAGTTGAGCTCTGCATCGTTGAGAGTACCATCATTATCTTGATCAGAAATTCTAAAAATGCGGGTCAGGGCTTTAATACAGGCAGGTTTCATCTAAGGAATAAAGGAAGTTCAGAATCTTTCTAGGCTTGACTATAAAAAGATCACACTGAATGACACCAGGCAGCTCAATCACACGCAAACACACACTAATCTTCATTTACAGTTTCAGAACAGAGACATTCATTCACATGTACACGTAAGTCAAAAGCAAGAGGAAATAAAAAATTGATTTAGCAAATTTGTATCCATAAATTTAAAGCAATTATCCCACATTAAATGTTTTTCTATTCAATTATTAGAAGAATCTCAAGCTCTTCACAAGCTGAAGGTGGCACTACTAAGTTATTAAAAAAAATAATATTCAGCACTCTAAATTCAGTCTTATTGCTATAGAAAACTTTGAGAAACAACTAAATAATTTTTTTCCCCCGAAACATTTTTTGGTGGGGGAAAAAAAACCACCTTAAAATCCCAATGCTTTGCAAAACTAAGTAGGTCTAGAACTACAGCCAGCTCGCTTCAAACATCAAATACTGGAAACCTTCACAGGGCTCATTCATCTACCAGGCAAAGCACTGAGCATATGGACTATCTCTAGGACAAAAGAACTGCTAGGATACCTTCCAAGTGAAGGAAAACAGACACTGGTAATGCTCTCCCAACAACTACCGTGATGGTGGACTCTTCTCTTCACAGGCCTCACATAGATTGCATAGAGATTGGTTTTGGAAAACCACAAAGATTTCAGCACAACAATTTTATCACAACATTACTAACTCATATAGATGATTCTGATGGAAGAAATCAAAACAGGGTTATTCTCTGATTCTCTACTTGACAAAGTATTTACAGCTGAAGCAACTTTCCTACTTCCCAATATGAAATGGATACAATTAGAGATTCTACTTGTATTAGCCCAGGAAATTATTTAAAAATACTCCTTCATAATACACTCAGGTAACCACCTGATACTTTAAAACCAGACTCAGCACTTGTTTTTTATTCCTTTTACCAAGTTTCACAAGATTCTCAGAAAAAAAATTTCTCTTATTTAGGCCAAGTCTAGAGTGTTTTCCCTGAAATAAAAGGAGTCCCTGTGAAATGTACATTTAAAGGAAAACTGAAGACATAATTCGGGTCACATTACATTTGGCTCAAAGCCATTAGCGAAGCCTCTTGTTTTACCCAGCAGCTCACACAGGCAATAAAAAGCTGTCCTCACTGCTCTGAACCAAGAGCAGAGCCAGGTCAGGCTCACACATCACCAAACAACCCCCGTGGCTCTGGGGGGGCTTGTCTGACATTTGGGGTGGGGTGCTGGTAACAGAACACACCGAGAGATGCAAAACCCACTGCAAAGGAAAGGACAGCAAAGTGACTCCCTCCAAATTACTGGGTCTGAGAATCTATGGATAAATACCTCTTTCTCCTCGGGGCAATAAAGAGGACCTGTAGGATGTAGAACAGCTTTCTGTGCGTAATAAAATAGCTCAGATATATTCTTCAAGTTTTTGGCTGAACACTGAAAGAGAAATCCTCACATTGATGAGCTAGTTTCTTGACTACTTGGCGATTTCTTCTGAAATTTAAGTAAGCATCAAATTTTTAAAGACTTAGTCCCCTCCTGTTGGTACAGGGCTGGTTTGGTAAAAAGATATCCAGCTCCTGTACCTGTTCAATTAATTACCAAATGAGGTTTCACTACAATTTGCTGTCATACCAAGAACAGAAATCAAAAAGCTATATGTACTTTGGAAAAGAAAAAGAGACATATCCACACATATTAAATCAATTTTGAATACTTTGCAGACATCTGTCTGGCTTAATATTAAATTGAAAACCCTTGTTGTTAAAGGGTTATGTGAGAAGGCTCTAAATATTAGAATCTGACAATAATGTTTGATTATACAATAGTGTAGACTTCCCTAAAGAAAGATAACATATAAACTCACTATTATTATTACTCATTTTTGAAATATTTAGTTTGGAAAAAAAAAGAATCCCTTTTTGTACTATAAAGTTGCCATACATGCTTGGCAAGAATGTATTTTTTGTTACTGCTTTAGCTTCAGAAAGTCTTGCATACCTCAACACAGGTTTCTATCTCTGTATATTGATTCATAATGGGAAGGATTGTTTCCATACTGCTGTACTCCACTAGATCAGACTTGTTTCCAACTAATATAAGAGGCAGCCTAAAACAAAAGAATATTTACAGCTTCAAAGACAGATGGATAAAAATATGTATCTTAATTTATCATTTCATGTCCCACCAGAAAGCATTGCATTATTTTCATGATGTAATTAAATGCCACTGGAAGCAATGGGTAAAACTAAATAACAGCAGTTTAAATAAAGTGTTTTGATATACACTTCGACAGAAATGTACTTCTTGTTGATGCTACAAACCCACACATTTCAATACAATGGTAACTAAGCATATTGTTATTACCCAAACCAGCATCAGTAGAAAAGCTGTACAGATGGAAGAGCCAAAGCCAGCTGTACCACAGCAAATATAAACACACCTGGTAAAAGCTGCCCATGAAATTCAAAATAAATGACATTGCTGGCACATGTAACACACCTACATACTTCACATCTCTTGCTGCTTGGACTTCTTATATAAACTTTAAGTTTAGTATTTGATTTTCTTAAACAATTAACATCCTCAACACTGTTCATTGACAACCATCGATGTGCAGCCTAATTCACACTTCCCATCTTTACTTAAGCACCTGCTATCTTTGTCTGTCCTTTCATTGATGAGAGGAATCCATCGACTCGTTACCTACAGTGGGATTAAAAACAGACATGAAAAATACATATTCAAATTAAATATGACTGAACTGTGCACAAGTTTCACTACAGAAGCTACTGCTTCTTTCCCAAAAGGGCACATACTGACCCACAAAGGAAGAAACAAAAATTGGAGCTGATTAATGAGCAATCTTCTCAGACAAATGAAATGACTAAAACTCGTATGTTGAAATGGAGCAGGAGCAAACCCACTCTGTTCATTCTCTTAACAACTGATCTCAAACTCCATCTCAGGCATTTGAAATGTCTAATCCAGATTTCAGTTTGACATCAATTAACAGTGCACAAGTTACATCTCAGTAATGGGATAAAATGTGTTACTGTACCTTATCAATAGAATTCTTGTTGTTAACAGCATAGACTATACAAATCACATTTGCCTGAAATGAAGAGAAAGGAAAGGCATGGAATTCCACTGCTCAGAACCCCCTGAGAACACAGACAACTAAAGACCATACATAACAACATCAGAGTAAACTCACTACAGAAGTCTGCTCCTGTCTTGTTTAAGCTATTTGGAGCCTGAACAAGATCAAAACAAAGAACTTAAATGGTGAGAAGTGCCAAAAAGGCTGTCACGCAGTGTGACAGTCACAGCTTGTGCCTGCAGAGACCTGTGCCACCAGGAAATCCACACTGAGTCAGGATGTGCAGCTCCACCGAAGCACCAAACCAAATGCCAGAAATGGAACACAACACCACGACAGACTGCAGAAAATGTGCACAGAAAAGAACTGAAGGTGCTCAGAAAAGGTGCTCAGAAAGAACCCAAAATAGGGATCTGAAGGGATGACAAAGTCACCAAGAAGCCTGTGCTATTCATAAATTCAACAGTACCATGTGACAGAAAGAAGCAAAATGGATCTTTTCAGGGTAGAATTACACAAAACTGGCTTGCTGATCAAGGGATATTTAGTTTTGTGCTTTCACTTGGAAGGACAAAGCTTGAGTTCAATTCACCAACACAGTACCAATGCCTGCTTTCTTTTCTTAAGATTTCTTAAATAGATATATCTTTCCTATAGCACAAGTCACAAAACAAAACAGAAAATGCCAAGCAAGAAAGGTTTTTTCCTTCCATTCAAACTGAAGCCCATCTAATGCAGAGAACTTCATAGGAAAGACTTGTTTCCTAAACTGTTTTCTAGCAAACACTAAAATACACTTACCTGTGATATTTCATGGTAAAGCTGCTCATCACTTTGCTCTGCTTCTGCATTTGACAGAAAAAGTTATTAATTAATAATAAAATGTTTGCAAATGAAATTAAAAAAAGCCTTCTGGAACCGAACTAGGGTATTTCAGAATGCTCATGAGACAGCTTTATCAAAGCCTTGTTATTAAAACTTTTTTTTATAAAATATACTAATGAGTACTCCTTCCAAAACAATAATTAAGTTGGTCCATTAATTTGTAAGAAAGAAACAGTCTGTTGCACATCAATTTTTTACAGATATTTTGAAGAGCAATAATTATATTTGTAGAGAGTTTCTCTTTGGAACAAGTCATAGTTTGCATCCTTCTACATTTCTCAACAGCTCCTTCCCCTGTGTGACTGTGACAGGGGCTGTGGAGTCAGACAATTCCACAGCAAAGCAGTGGTGGCCCTGAGCAGTCCCCACCTGAATAATCCACGATGTGGGTTGGGACCCTTTCAGGAGTGACATCAGCTGGAATGGTGATTTCCTCAGCTCGGGGGGGAACCTGGGGGGAAAGGAACAGCAAGAAAGAGCCTTTCAGGATAGTCCAGATGGTGAAAAAAGTCATGTACGATAATACAGCTGCCATTTAGCAGCTTTGAACAGAGGAACTAATAGTATTGAGTTATTCAAGTACTTTTGTTTTTTATTTGTTTGGTTTTCTTTTTTTAAAGTACTGAAAGTCACTGCTATCTTCTCATTTTTTACCTGTCTAGTTACTGCCTATGGAACTTCCTGCATGCTTTGCAGAAAAGCAGTGCTGTTAAGGATACATTCAGTGAATATTTCTGTAAAACTCAAACTCGCTCTATCCAACACCCAAACAAGCATGACAGACAAAATACAAGTCTCATTTTTTACATGATTGTAACCTGACAACATCCTTGCTTCTGACAGTGCTAAACATTAAATTCAGAAAATCCTGCAAAGCAAAACACGATGCCAAAAAAATCTAATTCTGAAAAACGCTGTAAACTCTGACAGCCCTTTTTTTCCAAAGAACACTAATTCATATTCAGGAACAATGAACTTAAAGCTAATTCTAATGAAAATCTCCTGCACATCTATTTATTGCCTTTCACCTGTTGACACTGAACTTTAATGATACTTTACTCTTGGTAAAAGAAGGGAACAAGAAAAGTCAATCACCACAGGAATGTCTCTCTGCAGAGCTCCAGGCTCTGCTCAGATCCTCAGAGTGATTACTGATAGCACCCTGCACATTGAACACTATTTCCAAGCCTGACGTGCCTGTTAGACCCCAAAATGTTGCTCTGATCTGCCTGACTGGCCTGAGGGGCTGGGCAGGTCTCCTTCAGCAGCTTTTACAGGATGCAGTATCTTTACAAAAGTTTTTTCTGTCATTTAAGGGCGATCTTGTATTATATATAAATTACGCTTCTTCTCTACACACACATTTAGATGAATATTCCAGGTTACACTGCAGGAAGAAGCTGAGAAGTGAACAGAGAACTGCAACTCACTAAATACAGTAAGAAACAACCTGCCAAAGGCACTGGATCTCTTTTTCACCTGCAAGGTTAGGAAGTAAATTCAATTATGTTAACAAAATTCAGTTATGTTTACAATCCATCTTGACTCCTGAACTGTGGTAACCAACTGATTTGCATTAAACCCAGAGCAGAGTAGATTCAAAGAGCAGCACATGATGTCTATTTTAAGATCTGTGATCAGAAGAAATAAACATTCATGTTTATATGTAAAAAGTTTAACTATTTGCAGCAGCTGTGGTTCTTTTTATGGTACAGAGAATTCGATATGCTGCTTTTTTAAAGGAATAATATGTAGAAGTGGCTTTTTCTACAGTTTTTACTTTAAGAATCAACAAAACATTCTTCAAAGACAGAAGTAAAGGCAATGTTAGTTAAAAAAAGTGGCTAAGTATAAGTTATAGAATGTGACTTATAATTCCTCATTCTCAATCACTTTGCAATCTAATTGATCTTTAAATGCAACCCCCCCTCCCCCAATAATTGATGGTCTTGTTTCTTTCAGCACCTTCCCATTTAGGTGTCTCTCCTAGTGAAATATGCTGCAGTCTGGACCAATTACAGCTCCTTAAAAAAACTACTACTCATCAAAAATCAAACAATTAGTTTAATTAACAATGTGAAAAATGAGAAAGGAACTTAGATAAAACTTAAACTTCTAATCTTCATGCAATGATATATTTAAATTAACCTACATCGCTCTTCCTGAAGTCATCTTTGCCATTTCAAACTTTGTTTTTAAACATTACTTTAGACCAGTCTATTCACTTATTATATGACAGGATAGAAATACAACTTAGAAAACAAATAAAAGTGCTCTACCTCTTCTGGGAATTCCTCACTGACAAGAGACATAATTAGTGATGTCTTCCCAACTCTGGCTGCAAAAGCATTAAAAACAGATATTAGATAATTTGTTTTGTTACACTTAACAGTTGCACCCTATCTTAAACTGGGAAGATTTTAAAAACATTTTCCAATTCACTCCAATAAAAGCTTTTAAGCTGTTTTTTAATTATATTAGATATGGATGACAGCAATTTTCTCATAATTCTTTTATTGCAAAAACTTGGGCTCCATCTCCCACTTATGCATTTCCTCCAGAAGGGAAGTGAATTCTGCTCTGCCTTACACAGAATTGCCAGGTTTTAACCTTAACATAGAACACTTAAACAAACAAATAATCAAAAGAAACTAGAAACACAATTTCAGAAAATAGAAACGAAGAAAGCACACAGAAAATCATGTAGAAATGAACTGTTGGCCTGGTTTTGAGAAGCTCTAATGTGACCACTTAAAATCAAAAGTTGGTAACTTGTCTGGGGGTTCCATTCTCTCTAAAACTCTTCATCTGTGAATTTTCTGGTCCCCTGGATGCCTTGTAAGACTATTACTGCTTTATTTCATTTTGAGACATTTCTTAAGAACCAAAATGTTAATATTCAAATATCCTCTGGGACTATTTCCAACAGCTCTCAATTCAAGCAAAACTCAATTTCACCCTGGAACGTGTTACCAGCCAAGCAGTGCCCACCCCAGCCAGAGCCTGTGTCCCTGCTCCTACTGCCACCAGCAGTCTGTCCCACCGGGGACAGAAGGTGTGCAGCTGTATTTACACCTCTCAATGTAACAGCACACAATTCTGAATATGGAAGATGAAGAGGTGGGGTTGTACCACTGGCTGATTTTGTGCAGGAGCTGGCATTGCTGAACTGATGATCCAGAGTATACTCGACTTATCTAGGTCTATTTTTGGAACAGTAACATGTTCTGACACCCAGAAATAAAACCACCTCTTTAACTTACCATGATGAAGAGGAGTTTTAACAAAATATGAAAAGCGAAGAAAAGCTGCTCTGGGAAGGAAGATTTCTGTTTTCCTTACAGAAAACAGCTGTAAACTTTTCCCTGGTGCTACTCCCTGCAGAGCAACAGGCTGCAGATCTCCCAACAGCAATGCAGTTGTGTTTCCATCACAGATACTCAGAGCTAAAATCCTAACTTAAACTGCCAGGCATCCTCCTGCATCAACTCCATCTTATCTTTCATCCTGACAGAACTGAAAGAGCTTCAGAAGGTCTCCTATTTCCATAGGGAAAAAACCATCAGTACTTTCCTTATACGTAAGTAAAGTTACTACTTACTGAAAATAGTGATGTGCATTTTGCACCCGACCAAGACAGTTCTAACTTCAAACAGTGGCAAAACTGGTTTTGCAGATATAGAAACCCACTTCTTATGTCTGAAAATAGATTATGTGCTGCTGGTGAGTAAAAGTTCAATATTTAGAAGCTCTTGATACACCTTCTAGTGTCCTTGAGATTTATGAAAATCCATAGGTTCTAGTGTAGAGATTTGGGTTATTTTGTTCAAATCTAGGTCAAGCCTCTGTCTTTCCCGATCTGTTTATAGTCTTAGAAATAACAGCCTAAACACGATCAGCTGACTGGGATGAAGGAAAGCAGCACAGCACTTTATAATTAATTTCTCTTTTTCCTCACAGATAAGTCTTTTACATCATGCTGCATAACATGCTGAACCATAATCTGGAAATTACTGGCTATTAAAAATTGATGTTTGCACCCTGCATATGAGGACTAAACCGATTTAACTGAACCTGTGGACCAATGGAGATGAAAAAGGCTGAGTTTTGGAACAGGCTTACAATAAAAAGCTCTTGACATATTTCAGATTCCAAACTTGATGGTCTGCTGCTTCCATCTAACAAGTTTTGTATGCTCTGGACTAACTTGTGGTTTCAGACTAATAAATATACATGAGACACATACACAAAGCAGGACTGGCAGTGTAACCACCAAGTTTTACCAATTTGTAAAACAAATTTCTCCCTCCTCCTCACTACAAGTCAAACAAAGGTGTAACACAGGTGCTCACAATCGCTGATGTGTGCCATGTACCACACATTGCTGTATTTAAGAAACCTGTATCTTTAATATTCCCGTTTGGACACACTGTGAACCCTGGTGCCCAAACAAAGCACCTGTTACACCTGTGCTGACACCACTGCACAGAGCCAGCCCAGAACACGGCCCTGCCAAAGACACCGAGGTAAATCAGTATTAGCACATATTCTAAAGAGGAATTAAACTGTGGATTCAAAGGCACCAACTCCTAAACACAGTCGTGCAAAACTAACCAAATACAACCTTAATGAGTTAGCTCAGCTCCTTCAAGATTCCTCTCTAGAAAACTCACGGAGAGCCTTTCTATGCAGTACCACAGAGCCAACCTGCACTACAAAACAACTGCATAAACTGCACTATAAATATATATGGGGCATTCAACCCTCAGAAAAGCTTTGTTAGTACTACCACATTCGTAGTAGAACTAGGTAATTTGACTAATAACACTTGGTAATTACTCTGCATTCTTTCCCCTCGAGGAACTCCAGCTCGCTTTGCGAACTAGCAGAACCTCTTTGCTGCTATTTATACCGATGCCAAGCTGAGCTTCTGCAAGCCTTGTCAACTATTTGGGTACCTAAGCGTGAACTTCAGGACACAATTTTAGGAATACATGAAAAACTCGAGACCCACAGTACCTCTGGCACGCACCTACGTGTGTGCTGTTTATCCAAGGTCACACAGAAAGTTAAAAGCAAAAAAAGGGATCTGGACTGCCTGGCCCCGTCCTGGCCACAAACCCACAACACCCGACCTATAACCACTAGGAGAACATCAGGGCACTGACTTCCAAAGTCACTAAATGGGAAACGTGCAAGTGTGATTTTCACAAGAGTACAAAACAAAAAACAAACAAACAAACAAGCAAACAAAAACCAACCACAAGAACACCAAATGTTTAAACAGGCCGTGGCCAAACACCGGGCAAGAATTTCACCCCGGTGTCATCTCCAGGGACGTCCAAGCCGCACAATTCCGCCAAGTGCCGGCCGTGCTGGTGCCCGGAGCAGGGAGCCGAGGGGCTCCAGGCCGCGCTCCGAGCGCTCACGGCAATCCCACCCGGACCCCGCGGGGCCGGCGCTGCCCCGGCTCCCCGCCCGGGCCGGGCTGAGCCTCGCGGCGCCGGGGCGATGTGACAGCCGGCGGCCCCCACCCTTCCCCGGCCCTCCTGCCTCGGCACTCACGTTCTCCCACCAGCAGGATCCGCACGTCCTTCTTCATGGCCGCGCTGGCTGCCCCCGGCCCGGGGCCGCTCACATCGGGCGGGGGGGCGGCGGTGCCGCTGCGGCCTGGCCTGCCCGGGCTCCCCTCACGGAGCGGGGCGGGCGCGCTACGGCGGCTCGCGAGGGACCGGCCGCGCTCGGCGGCTGCGCGGCGGCTGCGCGGGGCGGCGGCCGCCCCTGAGGGCGCGGGCGGGAGGCGGCGGCTCCGGCGGGACCGCAGCGAGCGCTGAGGGACAGCCCGGGGCACTCGGGGCACTCCGGGGATCACAGAATCGGTGAGGGTGAAAAGAGCTCCCACATCATCCCGTCCTGCCTACGAGCCAACACCACCGTGTCAACCAGAGCGTGGCACCGAGTGCCATGTCCAGTCTTCCCTTGAACACTCCTAGGGACGGTGACTCCAACCTGGGCAGCCCGTTCCAATGTTTCATCACCTAATCAGCAAATCCTTCCCAATGCTCAAGTAGTGACACCGCGGGTTCCTATCTGCACTGTGTGTTGTTGCTGTGATCCAAACCATAACAAATTGCTGCCCCTGGGCACCACGGCGCCACTCGTGTGTGGGAAATTAAGGATGTCCAGTGAGTTCATGCTGTAGCTGAAGTTTTTCCAGATGAACCAGCAAAGGACACCTCAATACTAACAAGGCAGTGGCTTTGGCTATCCCAGGAAAGCTACCCCAGCCTTGGAGATAATAAAAGGCACACCCCTGGGATCATACAAATGTGCATTTAGTCCATTGGAGCATTCAGTGACAGCAGAGATTAACTGAAGGTGAGCAGCGGTTCTGCCAATTACTTTAATAGCCACGCAGCTCCATTCCACTAAATGCAATAGCTGAAATCCACATACTTTATTCACAATAAACTATTTATTTTGCAAATTTTGAAATGCCACAATTGTCCTCAAATCCAAAGCCTATTTCCCAGTTAGTGTCAACCCTAAAGGGAAAGATTTTCATACCTCAGATCAGTAACATTCTTGCTCTCTGAGCATTCCTTAATCAATCAAAACTGTCTAAAGAAAATTCACTTGACAGAAAGTAATGGCATAATCTGTTGTCCTGTATTTTTTTATATCAAGGTAGGAAAAATGAGGTCCATGAGAAAGGCTTATCCCCAACATTAGAGCTTCCTTAGGACATTCTTTCCTACAAATATCCTGGGACTGCTTAAAGCTGCTTGAGCAACACACCTGACTCCCACAGGGGTGGTTACTGCCTTTACCATAGGCTGGAATTGCTTTAATGAAGTATGGCCAGACCAGAGCACAGTGTGAGGAGAAGCAGAGCAGACAGGAGCATGAGTTGCTGATTCCCAGGAAAGCCTGGGTATTTATGCATTCATTCCTTGATACACCCCTGTGCTAAACACTGAGGCTTTTATAGAAACTCTGCAGGCATTAGCAAAAGTGTCCCTGTTCTCAACAGGCTTTATCTCCTGTTTGGCTGACTTATAGTTAAAGATCCATTTCTTTCCAGAGTGTACAGCCAGAAAGCAGGGTAAAGAGGATCTGAGGTACTGATTTCAAAGGTGTGCAAAAGCATCTCTTTGTCAGCAATGGAGTAAAATGACACGGTCTTCTTTTGTAGCTCCAGGAAAACGCCAACCTTCAGCGGTTTGTCCTTGTGTAATACCATTTCTTGATTCTTATGCCACGCTGACAGCTGTTTTTTAGGACCCAGCCATTCCACACACCAGGAATGCTCAGTTCTTCCCAATTTGTCCCTTTTACCAATCATTTCATGAGCAACTCCAACAGCCCATCCATCACTGTCCTTGGTGATTACTTCCCAGTAGTGGCACCCAGCAGAGAAGCCCTGTGAACACATCACTTGGCTGATGCAGAATCTTTTGGGTGATGGTTGGTAGGCAGTCAGGTGGCTGGAAACCATCACTCTCCTGTTGTGGTCTGTGAGTGCCAAGCGCTCGTGTACTCTTGTGGGGTCTAAGGTCACATCATCTGCCCCTGGGAAACAGAAAGGAAAATATTCTCACATGCAAACAACAAGAAGGCAGGTGCATCCCTGCTCCAGAAGAGAAATGAAACCAAATCATCATACCATAAACCTGAATCAAAATTCCAGAATCCTCAGCCAAGCACTAACAACTGTATCCTGGGCACACTGAAACATTTAACAGGCACAGCTGTGTAAATATCCATGACAGGCTCATATGCATTCAGTGGAAAGGTGAAAGTACCCTGCACCCTACTGCAGGGTACAGACCTCAGCCCTGGTCTGTAGCAGCCTCACCCCTGTGAGTCACAGCTATAGCCAGTACAGATAAGTGTGATAGAAGGGAGGGGGCGAGCTGGGGAGGAAAAAGAGGATCCTGAGGAGAGGATCAGTGCTGTGAGCTCAGTCTGGGGCTGCAGGCAGAGCCTGGTGCTGGAACCTGCAGCCACAGCCTGGCTGGGTAAAAGCTGCAGTCAGAGGCTGCAAGGGAAGCTTCCAGCAGGAGCCTGCTGCAGCCAGAGCCAGGGAACAGCTGCAGTCAGGATGGCTGAGCTGTAAAGAGGAATAAACCAGGACCCTCTTCATCTGTGATAAACAGGAAATCTCTGTCTCAGCTCATTTCTACCCTCTAACAAGAGGGCTGCGGCGACACCCTACAAGCTGGATTTTATTCCTAGCCCCAATCTTTTTTTAAAAAAATTACCTTTTTGTCAATAATAAATGGCATGCTTACCTTAATAAATCTTACAATCATCTGTTCACTGGGACAAGTTCTTACATATTTTATCAGCAAAAACATTTGTGTTCTGTGTTGTTACAGATGTTGTAGAATGTGTTGACTGTAAAAATCACCTGGATGCTGTTAGAGTCCTGCTGGCTTGGATACTTACACTGAGAAAACTGGCTGGAAATGGTTGGTTCAGGATGTGCAGACTCTGGAGATGATGTGCTGACACTTGGCTCCTGGTATGAGTCTGAAGGCTGCACTAAATACAAAAATAAGTGAAGTGTTTAGGCATTTCTTCAAAATGTACACAGGAAGTATTTAAGCTTCTAAAGAAAACACATCTTAAATAATCCCAGCCACTGGTTCAAGTACAAATCAAGGAGTTGCTTTTTTTTGATTGCATCAATTACAAAGGATGTATAGGCAAACATTTTTGCCCAAAATTAACAAAACATTTTATGCTGGTGTGGTTAGAAGAGTGAGATGTCAGAAGAGTGAGCTTTATCATTCTATGCAGATAAAGCAGTTTCTGTCTTCAAAATGTTTAGTGTTCTGTATTTTTTTGCTGAGTATCGTGTTTCTTGTTTTATTTGCACGTGCATTTCATAAGCACAGAGTAATTTTTTTACTTTACTTCCTAGATCCACTGCCTTTAATAAAAAGATTTCAAAATAAGGGAAACTCACCTGGTGGGAGTTGGTGAGCATAATTCTCCAAGAGCAAAATTTCCAATTTTCTCTTAAGATCTTCTACAGCACTTTTGACAACATTAAGCTTCTCATCAAGTGTAATTTTATTAATTGTCGAAGGCGAGCCTTTGCACCTCTGCCTCTCAGATAAGTCACTCTAATAATAATAAAGTATCAAGGGAAAGATAAACTGTAAACAACAGCAGTAATTTCATCTCGCAGATCAGATATAATATAAAGCCTCAGTGGAAAATGAGCAGTGATCTCTCCAGGAATCTTATTCTTTGTATCAAAAGTTTCCTTTATAGGACAGTTACCTCAGCAAAACAACCTGAAATCTTACAGAAAATAGTGAAGGATATACTTATTAACAAATAAAAGGAGTGTTTTCCTTAAGAAAAGTGAAAATGTGACTAGTATTTCTTATATATATATATATATTTATATATATTACAATTTTCCTAAGTATTCATATGAATAAAATGTTGCTCTTTTTAAACTTTCTTCTTCTAGGACTGAAACCAAAAGTTTGAAAACATATTAGTGCTAGGAAAGGGTAAGCTTAGTTTGCCTTAATTTAGAAATTAATTTAGAAATTGTGGAAATCTGCATCTGAAGTTGCTCTCTTTGTGTGTACAGTCTGTAGGAGGAAAGGCTTTTGGAGGCTGGATCAGTCTCCTTTGCAGGTGGGTATCTCAGGTAGGCCAGATAACTCTGAAAGTCCCCATTTCTCCTCACTGCCTGGAACAGGACCCTGGATCAGGTGAATTCCAATATGAGCACCTGTGCCTGGGTCCTGGCAGTTCAATTCTGTCTCATGGTGATGTCTTAAGTTTTAGCTTTCATATTTTTCAGATTCTGGGCTGCCTTGGTCTGAGGTTCATATCAAGTGTCAGTGTGTCAGTAAGTTCTCTTCACAGGGTAGGTAGACAAAACAATCCCTTTCCAGCTTTAGACCAAGGACAAGCGTTACAAGCTTCAGGCCCAAAAAGCATAAATAATGCACACTGAAGAGAGCAAACAAGGAGGGTGGAACTTCATAACCTGAAGCTATAATTGGACAATTAACTCCAATGTGCAAATGGACCAAAACTTACACAAGTGTGAAACCTCGTGACAGTTTGTCCATTTTGTGACTATTCTGGGTCCATCTTGGGTGTAGCCCTGGCCAGGCTCTTCTACTGCCCAAGGTGTATCCTTTAAGGCCTTTTAATAAATACTGACTTTAACTCTGTCTAGTCTCTGTTCTAGGTCAGCCTCTCAAGGCATCAGTCCCAGTGCCACACCCAAATTCCTCCTGGCTAACTAGCATCACTTGGTACTGCTGTTTTCAACATCAAAAAGGGCTCTGCACAATCTGAAGTGCTGTACCTGCGTCTTTTGAGGGTCCTTGACATATTTTCCCCAAGAAAGTTGTTATAAAATATTTAATAACTCTGTGAGTTCTTTAACTTGCATACCTATGTGTAAATACAAATTTTGGAAAATAAAAGGATCATGAAAGATCTCAACTCTACATTTGACTGAGGACTGGATTTCAGCAGTGCAGGTCGCACTTCATTCCAGTATCCCTGGAAAAAAATCTAGTTCTGAATTGCATTCCAGCCTGTGCCTTTTTCACTACTGTTTTCCTCTGCATTTTTCATTCCAAACTCTCCCTGCTGACAGCAATGTCCATGGATCAGCACCATTGTCTCTTTGAGAATGGTGCAGTGGGGACCTCAAAGGCCTGAACATATTCAGCTATCCCAGACATTGAGCTTGAGAGTTTCTACTCATATTCTGCCACTTCATTTCATCACTTACAGGTTGGGCTTTGATCTCTGTGAGCTGGTGAATAGTCTCTTCAATTTTCTGTTGAGCAGCTTTTTGCTCTTGTTCAATGAATATCAGTGTGTTTCTCTCTTGTCTTTCAACATACTCCTTCATGCAACAGAAATCTTTAATAATCTGGCTTTTGATCTGAGATGTATATTCCTGAAAGGCAGAAAATATGGAGTTCATTGTGTGGTTAGGAAAGATGCACAGAATATGAGAATTAGTGCCCCATCTAATGTGCTCTTTGACTGACCCCTGCAGACCAGAAAACTTTATTCAAAGGAATAAAATATATTTGACACTATCCTGCATTACATGCAATGAGATTTGGGGCATGTTAAGGATCATGACTATTTTATAGCCAGTGGACTCTGCTTGACAACTCAGAAAGTTCAATACTCCCTCTTATGATTTGTAATTTGCATCTAAGTGTGCCAGAAACATTCAGGCTACTCCTGGGATAAGCAGAAAAATGGAACAATGCACAACTCCAGCGGCCTTTGTGCCACCCAAGACACAAATCAGAGCAGCTGATGCCATATACCCATCCTCATTAGTAAAAACACAGTTGTGACAGAAAGGAAGGAAACAAAAGGCAGATTCCTGCTCTGAGCTGGAAGACAACCCTGCAGTAAATCACATCTCCAGCCCAGAACAGAGGAAAGAGAAAGTTACTGTAGGTGATGAATGTACAGTGTGTACCTTTGTTTTATTGAGATCTTTCCTCAACAGGTGGATGGTCTCTGCAGTTATTTTTTGTTGCTTGGAGCTTTCCCATATCTCTTCCTCCTTTAAAGTGACACATTGGACTATTTATCTATATAAACCTCAGGGAAAGCATGACTAGGTTAAGCAGCAGGATAATAAAAATTCCCTACATCACTGACATTAGTTAAGCAATAGACTGGTTGAGGAGGTGCCTTAAAGACACAATCCTGAGTAGGAATAATCACAATGAAGTCAACATCAACAGTCACCAATTAATTACATGTTCAATTGTAATTGTGAGCTTCAATACGCTCTTAGCTTGACTGAATAAGATACGTATGTGCTAAGATAATGAAGATCAACACATTTTTCTCATCGCCTCCTCTGGGAGTCGTTTTAAGCAGGGACCAAGAACATGAACCTGTCCCCTTCTGTGCCCCGAAGCTGGGTGGAGCTGTAGCTCTGTCTAATAATGTTATGTGTCCTTCCGGCAGCCTCCAATGCAATGCTGATGCAATAAATAACACCCAGCACAAAGAAGTCACTTATTACTTTTGTGCATCAGCTGAATATGTACAGGTATTAGTTCTTCTAATTCAGCTACGCAGCTCCCAATGTGTCAGACACCACCAATGAGCCCCAAACACTGTGTTAGCAGAACCCTGTTCAATGTGTCACAGTGCTGTGGGATGGAAACCCGGGCTGTCCCGAGGGTGCTGCTGGGTGCTGTCCCGGAATGTCGCGGACAGGAGTCCCTGGGTTTCGGGGGATGTCGCCCGGGGATGTCCCGGGGCAGTCGGGGGATGTCACCCCGGGATGTCCCGCGGTGTCGCGGAGGAGCCCCGGGCTGTCGGGGGGTGAAGCTCAGGGATGTCGGGGACGGAGCCCCGGGCTGCCTCCGGCCGTACCTGCTCCCCGGGTCTCCCTGCCGGGCTCCGGTCGTCGCAGGCGGCAGCTCCGCAGGGTTCCGGCTGCTCCTGCGTTTCCAGCCTTTCCCGCAGCTCCCGCGGGATGAGGCTGAGCAGCGCGGCCAGCTCGCGGTTGGGCCGCAGGTGCTGGAGCTCGAAGCCGCGGCGGCAGAGCGGGCAGGGGGCGCGGGGCCGGTCCGCGCAGTACCGCACGATGCAGCCCCGGCAGAAGCTGTGGCCGCAGCCCGCCAGCCGCACGGGCTCGGCGAAGAGCTGCAGGCAGCAGGAGCACTGCAGCTCCAGGACGCGCTGCAGCCGCTCCAGATCGATGACGGCGGCCATGGCCGGGCTCGGGGCGGAGCGCAGCGCCCGCCGAGTTTCGGTTTCCCCGGGCCCTCCTCCGGTGCCGAGAACGCCCCGGGCCGCGCCGGTTCCGCCCCGCTCGGTTCTGCCCCGCTCCGGTGTCCTCTGCTCTTCTCACGGGCCTTGCTCGCAGGATTTGGGTTGCCGGTGCAGCTGGACTGTGACGCAGAACTCTGTAGGGCCTGGCCTTGACTTCCATTGACTGTCCGAAAAAGTCCCCGTTATCTGCACGGTTTCGTTTCCACCGAGAATTTCCCGATTTTGTCATAGTGAGAGTTGCTGACATGGGCAGTCTGCTGAGCCAGCCGGGAGAGCAGTGGCACAGCACAGTGCAGACCCTCACTCACTGAGGTCCAGGGTACTGGGGACACCAAAGCTGCCTGAGGCCATCCCGAGCTGCTCAGATCATCTCAAAAGAACAACTAACAAATGAAAACTGACACTGTTCCTCGTACAAGTCAAAAGCTGCTTTCTGTTGCTTTCAGGAGCTGCAGGATTGGGCTGTTTAATAGAATTGCTGAGCCACCATGTGAGCTAGAACGAAGGGGCTGTGTGGGGACAGAGCCTGGAACACAGGGAAGTTCACGGGAGCATATCAACACGTCAAACTGCTGCACATTGCTCAGAGCTGGACAACGAGCTGGCTGAGAACGGCAGAATCATGACCCAACTCAAACAATTCCTTTGCACTGCTGGGCGAGTGGGGGTGGGGAAAAAGAATAATTAGTGTCACTAATTCCTCCAAGTATTGGCACTTCTCATTTCTGAAAAAAAAGAACTATTTTGAGTATCTCAAGACCCGCTGGCAATTGTCAGCAGAAGGTGGAAGTCTCACCAGAAACTTGGTTTGCAAGACTTCCTCTTGATTTGTAAAATAAGGCTATTGTAGAGAAGAATTAAATGTGTGAATGACTTGCTGCTTGGTAGACCCAGATCTCAGATTTGGTCTTGAGGCATGGAAACACTCAGTGCTCTGTGTCAGCCACGGCAATCTCCATCACACAGCGGTACCTGATGAGAAGGCTCCCCTCCAACACTGAACACCAGTCCTCATTTGTGGAGTGTCTGCAAGCAAGTCACTGAAGAAAATACTTTTAAAACTTGTTTCAGCCTTTCAATGTTCAGTCTAATCAAGCTCATTAAGCCTCATCTGTTCTTGGGTGAGACAGATCAGTGTCTGTTCATCCTGTACTCTCGATGTGTTCACCAGGGCACCGTGTGGGGTTGTGCTCTGGAAAAAATTCATTGGATGTTGGATTTGCCACTCACATAAAAGCCAAACAGTAGAGACTGTTGAAAGCAAGGAGCTAAGAACATCTGTGTGATGCCATTAGAGGAGTGATTCCATTACAGTATCCCCCACAATTTGGCTTGTTCTTTTATTGAGCCAGAAATGCAGCACTGTAAGAAACATTCACCCCACTGTGTTGACAACAACCCTGTCCCTGTGTGGCCAGAAGCTGCAGCCAGGTGGATGGAATGTAGCTGCCTGCCTGCTCCTCCCTGTGCACATCAGAGCTGGGTGATGACACTGTTCAAGGCGTCCATCCACTCCCTCTGCTTCCTGTCATTCTCACAGATGAACACAAACTCTCTCGCTGGTGTGACCAGAATGATCACTGGTTTTTTCTTCTTCACCCAGACTCTCTGGGACAAATCATCTCGTACTTCATATCCCTCATCCCTCCTTCCGATGAAGACCTGGCCCTGTGCAAATTCATCCTGGAGAGGAGGAAACAGAAGACAGCCATTAGCCAGCACACAGTGGAGCTCCAGCAGACACTGCTCTGTCCTTTGACATGGAACAGATCTGGGATACACAGAGGGGAACTGATGGCACAGACTGGTGACACCAGCAGGAACACACAGAGGGCTGTTTTGCACTCACAGGCATTCCCAGGAGGAGAAGGCAGGGCTCCCTTACAGAGCTGGTTGGTGGGTGTTCAAAAGGGGCAAGGACATTCCCACGGCTAAAGCAGTGCTAGGAAGCAGGATACTGGGGCTGCTGCAGGATACTGGGGCTGTCCAGGCCCTGACACTGGAATATTGCTCATCTTGGCTAAGGTTACAGACACAGAAGTACTAGGGCTGGGAGAGAGGAGGCATGAACACCACAGGCAGCAGCAGTTACTTTTAAAAGATGTTCCTCACAGCCACTGTACAGGCCAGAGCTCCCAACCAGCTCAGTTTCATAGACATCCTCTGGCAAGGGAGAAGGGCTCTTAAGGCTGGGCCTGCTCTAGTCTGGCACACCCACTGGAAAAGGTGGATGAGAACAGACCCTTCCTCCCCATCTGCTTCATGAAGGGGCTGTGGAACAAAGAACACTCCTCTTACCAGTGGATTTTTAAAGTATATCAGCATCCTTTCTTGAGAATCCAAGCAGAACCAGCGTACCTTAAAGGCCTCCTTCTGCTGCAAGGAAATGGTAGAAATTCTTGAAAGGCCCAGGTCTCAAAGTGGACTTTGGTCTATTCAAACCCCAGGACCACTTAAATGACTTGGAGCTGGAGCTCAGTTTCCTTCATCCCTGCAACTGGTAACAGACTGCTGTGAGAGCCCTCAGCTCTCTTTTCCCTGGGCTCAAACTACAGATTTACATTCAATGACAATTATCCGGGCAGGGAAGTAATCAAATTCACAGGATTAAGGAAGTTGCATGAAATGGATTGAAAGCACTGGAGAGAACAACCCCTGAGCCAGTGGTGATAGTGAAGAGTGAGCAATCGATTTCAACAATCTCATCAGGAAGGTTGTCCCTACAATTTTGGGTGTACAATACTAGTTAGGTTTTTTTTAAAGTGCTAATTCCATCAGCTACACCTACCTGACCATTCCTGAGCTATTAACTGCTCCAGGCTGAGCTGAAGAGGCCTCTTCTAGGACTCAACTCAGTTTAAGCAGAATTTGGGCCTCAGAAAAAAAGAAAACACAACATCTTTCATGCTCTGTGCAAGTACCTGCAGAAGAGGTGCTGGAACACTGGGCCAAACCCCAGCATGTTCAGTATCAGCACTGCACCACTGAACTTTACAATGGGACTTGGCTCATGGTTTGCTCAAGAGGAGAGCAAGGCAAGAAGTGGCTGTGCTCAAACAAGACCTCAGATCTTTATCTCCTCCTTCAGCAGTGCCCAAAACCTCACTCTTCTGCTCCAAGAGTACTGGCCCAAGCACTTCCCACAACAGAACAAACCAAACTATTGGCTTCACTGTGGAGAAATTTGCTCAAGTGACAATTTGCTGCTCTAAGTAGATGTGACTTCAGTGCTACTGATTCTAAGTGAAACAGAGAAGTAGGAGGGGTCAGCACGTCAGGCTCTGCTGTGGCAGGAGCTGAAGTTAGCAGATACAGCAATCCATGTGGTGTTGTGCAACAGCATTTTGCATCTCCATTGACAGCTAATCTTGCTTACTCTTCAAGGATTCTTCTTCCCAATCTTATTTTCCACACAAAATAAAACATGGTCCCAAAGAACACAACAGGCTTCAACAGAGTGTCTTTTATCAACCCAGGAAGCAGAGAGTCCCTGAGCAAATCTTTAGGAGTCAGCATCATTGAACTACCAAATATTCTCTAACTGGAATGATCCTGTTTGTGTAATGCCACGTATGCACTTACTTTTGGTCCTGTTTTCTCCATATATCCTTCTTTGGCAAAATTTCTTGTGATCCTGGGTATGAGCTAGGAGAACACAAACACAAAAAAGTCAGTGTCTGTTCCAACTGAAACCAGGACAAGGCTGTCTCATTCAAGATTGCATTTTTTGTTCTGTTTTTGTCAAAGTTAATCACTATCAATTGTGGCTTTTGGGGTCTGGGATTTTTCTGGCTGCTTGGTAAAGGGAAGTCTGAAGTAAGAAGGAACAGAACATTTTTGACAGATTACACTGTATAAGGATCACATGGAGACTTTAAAGCCTTAAATACTGACTAATTTTTTGCATGTTATTCAGTGTGGCCTTTCCTTCTACCCCTTCTGTCCATTCCCTGGACCCAAGTGCTGCTTTTTGAGCACCTGACTCTGTCAGAAGAAGTGAGAAAATGTTTTCCCATGCTGTGTTTGGCTAGACTGCTTCAAGCTCCCTTCAGTTCTCACCTCAGACTCAGGGACATTTGGGAAGGTTGTTTTGAGATAATGGTAACGTGCTGCCCGAATAGCATTGAACCAGTCAACAATCTCCTGGGAAAACAGCAAACACAAACATAAAGATTAACAAGAAGAGTCAGAGCACTGCTTCTCCAAATGCCCTTCTCCTTCCTTGTGAGCTCTTTGTAAGGAGGTACTTTCTCCCTGAGGGGCAGAGAGAATCAGTGATTTGTCCCAGACACGTGAAAAACATTGACCCTCGAAAATAATTTAAGAATGCCCCTCTTAGGAGGGCCAAGACATTCTCAGCATGGACAGTCACACAAGCCTGTACACACAGGCTTTTTCAGTTGATTCAGTTATGGATTGTTTAAAAACCTCTGTACCTGGAAAGGCACAAGAATCTGTTGAAGGAAGAAACAGAAGTCTAACCGTATCTACAGAGATACTTTTTCAAATTATCATTATTGGCTTGGAAATAATATAGAACAGTATTTTCTATGTGTGTCAAGAATTTAACCACGAAATTGTGTAAAACCACGAGGCAGTTACCTTACAGAGATTTACATCCATGCACCACTTAAGAGTATCCAAAGGGTGAGGCTGAATATATGCCCCAACAGAAAAGGAGCAAGATGCTACAGTTAGGAGTATCAAATTCTGCAACTTCCTATATTCTACAAGTCTTAGTGATGCCAAGTAAAACCAGATCTTGCAGACACAGTAACTCTTCCAAAATACAGATCCAACATGTAAGCATCTTGCTTACTCCAGAATCTCCATTATATTCACCTTTCCACTCTCGTGGTAGACAAAGAGGTTCCTTGTTTGACCCTCTGTGATGTATGTGATCTGCAGCCCATGACTGTGGCCTATCTTCTCCACCTGGAACATTGCATTCAGAGTCTCGATGCTGATAACGGCTTTGGGACTTTTGGACTGTGAAATGAAAAGCATCACTGTATTAAACATTGTGCTCTCAGGGACTGCAGGACAGATCAGCTGTATGAGACCTAGATCCCTACTGAAGAGAAAGCAGACGTCCTAAAATATCTGAATATTGGAAATACACCTGAAACATAAAGCCTTAATCACATACAACATAAATCCACTTACAAAGATTCCCTGACAAATGCTGGGTCACTATTAAAGAGGGCTGGGTCTGCATTGCAAGGGTCTATCTCCAGCCTCCTTAGTTAGAGAACAGTTAGCTACAGTCTCACAGAAAGGAGTTGTGTTGAGGACCCTGCTGCAGGAGCTCATGAGAGGGTATTTTGATAATGCAAGAGTTATCAACTGCCAGCAGATCTCTTCTTTGTCTTGCTATTCAACTGCCAGTATCCATTTCCTTTGTTCACTAAGCAAAAGGAGGCTGCAGGGTTGAGATAAGGGATGAGCAAAAGAACTGCATCCAAAATGGCCCAATATACCACATACGTTAATGGGGAAATATGTAGACTCCTCTAAGCACAAGCTGGGTGCAGAACTACAGGCAAAGCTCCTTGTGCTGGGTTCTGCCCACAAAGAGCAAGGTCTGAGGGTGGTGTTGACCTGCTACCTATGGCCAGCTCTGGCTGAAGAACTCACTTCTTTGCTGTAGTACTTCATCACCCCTTCCCTTGCTGACAGGAGAAATTGCCTCTTCTGGAACTGTCTGCGTCCCTTCCCAAGCTTCCAGAGGCATCCCTCACGGCTGCCTGCAGACCAGACAGGTAAGTGTCAGAGAAGGGTGGCACAGGCACAGGACTGTTTAGCTAAGGGTGATGTGGCACAGTTTCAAGTCTCTTCTCCATCTGAGAATTCTCCCCTCATATGAAAAAGTCAGTGGAGAAACAGAGAACTGGAAGATCTGAATATATCCTTGCACTTGTGTAAGTGCCTTTTCTTGGGAGTTTCCTCTCCAAGCTAGACTCAAAGCAGTGACTGCACATCCAACAATCCAAATGTGACAAACCAGCCTTAGAGATCTCCAAAGCTGCCAACAGAACACCGTCTCGAGGCTGAGACCTCCCTGACAATCCTTTTACCTGTAGAACAGAGATCTTGGCAGACTTGGGTGTCAAGAAATTCCCCACGCTCATATTTAGCTCTAATCCACTGCTGTCTTAAAACCCTGGAAGAGGAAAACATGGATAAAGCTGATCTGTGTCTACTCTAGTTTCAGCAGCCAGCCAAGGAGACCTGCAAGGGACGCAGATGTAAAGGTCTGCAGCAGTGAATACACCAAAAACTTACATGCAGTCATGGGACTTGGGGATGTAATAGTATGGAGGGACCTTGGCCTCAAATTTAGCTTTGGCCCAGAGATTCCCATGATTCCTCATAAACTGAAATGTAAAAGAAATTACAGTTAGGTGTGCCACTGCAAAGCAACGCCATGGCATGAACATACAATGAGACTTGTATCCAAGGGAGCACTGCACTTTTTGATGAGTCTTGCCATAACTCTCAGTGTGTATTTACATACATTTATTAATTCCCTTTGGCATTATAGTTTGCTATTTTTAGGTGGATGCACCTTTTTCAGTATTTACAGTTCTGAACCATGTGTGAAGGAATACAAAACCATGGTTGTTGATGAAAAGAACAAAAGAAAATTAGGAGAAAATTTGTTTATGATCTCCCTAGTCCTTCATCTGTTATCAGATATTAACTGTGATTGTATTATTAACACAATTCAACTGAACGATCAGAGGCTGAACCAATATTTAAGAGAGTATGTTGCTTTCTTAATTGAACGGACTACCAGGAAATATTTGTGGGTTTCTAAACCACAGTGAGAAGTTACTGGGTATATAAGAATACAGAGTATTTACTGTGTATATAAAAATACACACCACAGACTGTTTGGAACATGGTCACCTATCAGTGTAATTTGATTCAGCAGGTCATAAAAAACCCTGAAGTTACCCATGCAGTTAACTTGGCTCTGTGTGGCTCTGTTGCACTGTCCATGGTGGATGGCATAGGAGTTACATGGCAGAGGAGGTTATGAAATGTGGAGAATTACTGCTTTTTCCTCTGTACCTCTATTAAACTGCTCTCCCAGAAGTCAAGTCGAAGGGATTTTACTCTGCTGATTTCAGGAAGATTGCGATGAATTCCAGAGCAATTCAAACAAATGAATATTCCAAGTTTGTAAGAAGCCCACTCTGGATCTAGAGAAAAACACAAAGAATCAGTTGATACACAGGAAAAGGCACAGCCACTGGCAAGGCCAGTGCCCACATCTGATGCACAGCCCAGGCTTCACACCTAATAAACACCTCGAATCCCACCCCCTTGTTTATGGCTGTCACTTCAGTGTGTTCAGGGGAACAATCCCTGCTTTCCACAGTGAACCATGTGGCCCCCGCGTTTGTACATCCTTTAACTGCCTATTTGTTTAAAATTAAGGTGACTGTGCAGGCAGGTGAGTGGTGATGGAGAAGCTCAGCTAATTATTAGTGCTGCATGAAAAGCTGCTGTTGCTGAATTAACAACAGAAGGCAGGTGCGGACAGTGTGCACTATTGAGAGTACAGCCGAGTACAGCCACCCACAGCCAGGACTCTGTCCGCTGCCGTGAGGGCTCCTGCTCCTGCCTGTTGCTGCATCCCCCGAAGCAGCTCTGCCAGGTGCATCCCTACGGGCACTGAGTGTTCTGGCAGGGCCATTTCCTTGGGTTGCGCCACCACCCATTCTCCCTGTCCCGCCGAACAGCAGCAATTTGACGCCTTCTACAGCTCCTGCTGGCTCCCGCCTGCCCCGCCCGGACGGGCACCGGCGCCAGCCCGACGCGGGGACCCCGGCGGCTTCTCCGTGCCTTTCTCTCCCCAACCCTTGCGCAGAGACATTCCCCGAGCTGGAAATCCACCCCGCGCACCCTCCTCCTCCTGCATGCCCTGTCCATAAGAACCCGGGGCAGCGCCAGGTGCTGGGGTCGTTTCCTGCCCCCGCTGCGGTCCCGCGGAGCCGTGTCCGGAGCGGGCAGCGCCGCGGGACACGGAGCGAGGGCACGGACCAGCTGCGGACCGGGACGAGCATTGCCCGGAGGGGCGGCCGGCCGCTCGTCACGGCCGCTGTCCGCTGGGGAGCGGCTCCGGGGCCGAGGGGCGCTGCCCGGCGGAGCCGCCTTACCGGGGTCCCCGCAGTCGGCGCAGCGATCGTTGCCGGTGCCGGCCGCCCTCTGCAGCTCCAGCAGCAGCGCCTTGTTGCGCTCGTGGTCCATCGCCCGCTGCTCGGCGCGGAGCCTGCGGGCGGCTCGGCTCCGGCGGCAAATGAGGAACCGGAGCGGCCCCGGCGCCCGGGCCGCCCCGTCCCCGCCCGGCGCCTCCTCCTGCGGGCGGTCGGGGCGTCCGGCCCGGTGCCCTCGGCGTTCCCGCAGGGCACTGCTGAGGGTCCGGTGTGCAGGAGGGCTGGTCCGATCCCCTCCGGGTTTGTCCCAACCGCACCTCTGACAGAGGCGGTTAACAAAGCTCGCTGGTGCAGAGCGGCTCACACCGAGCACAGCCCGGGACCGCCGAGCACGGCCCGGGACCGCCGCTCTCCCACCGCGTTCTGCCCCGCTGCGAGCGCTCAGCACGGGCTGAGTGAGGGGGCTCGGTGACACCGAGAGTGCCAGAAAAACCCTGCCCCCATAGCCCACACAGGCACAATAAAACATTTCAATCCCACTGCAAATGTTCCTCTTCCATGATAAAGCAAATGCCAAAAGGTCAGTGACTTAATACTCTGTTTGTCTAAGACAAAAGACAAAGAAAAATTTGAGACACAGATTTTCAAGAAGGTTAATTAATTCAGAAAAAGATTAAGAGGTATTCAAATATTTTTCTAATTTCATGTTAAATTCTAATTTCTTTCATGTTAAATCCAATTCATGTTAAATTAGCAATTCTCATTGTTAATTTGCATAGCTGTACTGCAGTATAATACGTAACACTTCTTTAGCAAAGTTTATCTACAATCTTGTAAAAACACTAATTTTGTAGATGACTAAATACTACAGTAGACATGTATTAGCAGTTCTAAATAGTGAAACTTTTTTTCCATCTTCTAGGTACTAAATACTATTATGCCTTTTATTTATTTGTAAATATTGTGAAGTTACAAAATACACAGCAGCAGAGTATCTGAAAAGTTGTTCAACTATCTACACAGAATCTCTTTTCAGCACTCACCCTCCAGGAACTGTTGCATACTGGAATGTAAACGTGGATTTAATTTTCCCCAGGTAATCGTGCAAGCCATACACCAAAGCTTTTTGCTAGCTGCCTAATTTCTGTAGTGCCCTTATAACTCCTGTGGAATAAAAGGACCATTTTTAATTTATATATATCTTTTACAAAGACTTGAGATAGTCTTGAAGAGATCTTTGCCTCCTCCCACCTCTACTCTGCAGTGGCATTAACACAGTCCAAGCCTTTGGCTTGTTCTTGCAACCATAACTGCTTTTTTCTACATTATTCATGGGATGGTAGAATAATGTCACCCTCATTTACATTCTGGAAAGCAATACTGGAATGACAGTAAAAAAAGAGAAAAGCTTGAAACTTGGTTGAGATTTCCCCAAGAAGAACAAGACTGTTGGTTTTATTTTTAAGTTGCTGTACACCTAATAACAGCTGCTTAAATGGAAGAGAGTCACTGTGCAGCTCCAGGGTTGTTTTTACTTCTGATTTCAAGACACAGAATTTAGCTCAAAGGACTAACCAGGGCCCAGACTATTGCAGGAAAGTATTTTGTATCAAAAGCAGGCAAATTTCACAGTACTGGAATGGAGCTTGTGAAGCATTTCCTTCTAAGCAGAGTTAATCAAAACCAGCCCCCGGCCCCTTCTCCTCAAGCCCATCCCTCCTGGAAATTTGCTTTATTCTAGCATACAAAAGATGCTCATACCTGATGCATAAAAATCCAAAGTGCTAATTTATCAGAACTCAAATCATCACATGCAGATTATCTTTCATTCAGAGTAGCTTGAGGTGATTTCATGTGGTAAATATCTGATCAAGAAGAGAAATACTTGAATTCCACCTTACTCTGTGGATACCACAGCAGGTTCTGTAAACAACTTCTTAAGGCACTTACTAAAACCAGAGAGCTGACTTCAAAAAAAGGTAAATTGTCTCTCACTGCTTTCTAATTTCTTTCAAATTATCCCTAAATTTCCTAAAATACTACTACTTTATAGGACTTGTTTCTAATTTACGTTGGTTCTCACTAGTTTGATTAATAATGCCTTTAGAAAGCAGTGAACACTTTTAATTATTTAAAAAAATTTAAAAATGTGTATTTATTTATTTTACAAATCATGCAGGAGAAGCACAGACTGTTGATACAAAAAATCAAGCCATGAAGATTTTAACAGCCACCACTATAATTTTTTGATAATTCTGGAACTATGGAAAGAGTAAACTATAAAGACAGTCCCCAATGCAGAAGCTTAAAATAATTTACTGTTTCCACAAATATTTCTAATTCCTGAACATCTTTTAAGACATGAAACATGTAAGATGAGACCAGAACTAGCAGATGGCCTTCCTTATTTTTACAGAGACACTGAGGTAAGTGGAGCACCACTGCATGGCAGCAGTCTGACTCAGTTTGAGGAACAGGAACAGTCCAGCTGCAAAGAAAAGGCAGAAAAGTACATGGTTGAACTAATTCCAGCTTTAAAATCCTTTAAAAATATGTTTCAGGAGTTTAACCTTTCATACAACAGAAACATTAAGATTGTAGCAAAATCTCACAAATTTATTATCATATAAAATTGTTTCAATCACCAATAATTAGGCTGAAGTCTTGTCAAATACAAAAAGAGAAGCTTAAGAATAGAACACAATATACAAGACTAGAAGAAGTTAAATATTCCTGAACCCAAAGTAACACTGGGATAATTGTTATTTACAACATCTTGTCTAAATCTCTTGAGACCACGTTGAGCTACAGTAATAATTTCTCTACCTTTTCAGGAGATTAACATGCAGATCTGACAGCTGTAAACGATGAAAGGAATGTATATAAATATATGTACACTGAGGCATAGTGCTTTGTAAGGACTCTGTGGTCAAAGTGAAGAGCTGGATTTGGTCATTTAGACTTTGGAGGACTTGCTGCATCCTCTCTGTGCCCCCTCCCACCTTGAATTATTTATCACTTTAATTGCAAATACAGAACCAAACTTACTTGAACTAAACAGTCTCCTCAGAAAACAGCAACTTTGCCGTGGAAGTTGTGACAGTTGGTTGTTACAAAGGACTTCTTGCTGTGTGATCCACAAATTAGAGAGAAGGAGCAAGAAGTCCCCACTATTCTGAATAGTTTGTGCTTTTAATATTATGAATGCCCTTTGTGGACAAGCACCAAACAAACCCACATTTCAGCTGTGGAGAGCAGTATAAGGACAATACATATATATACATTATTTTAAATACTTATAAAAATTAATATACAAAAGGCTCTGAATATACAATAATATGGTAATTTAAAAAAATCAAACAAAGTATGGTGAGAATACCACCATTAGGCACAAAGTATTTCTGGTGTTGGCAGTTTTAAGGGAAGTCCAAAGACAGACCATTTATCATTTGTCTGGGTATTTCAAGATGAATCCCTTCAAGATAATGCAAGAACCTATTAAAAAAAAGAAGTAAAAAAGATTGTTAAAGGATTTGGATTTGTTATTTCCAAATACAAGGCAACATTTTTATTATTTTGAGAGACAAATATCCACCTTCCTTGCCTAGAATTATTTGACAAAATATTTTATGAAAATCCTTAACTACCTTCTATAATGAAATGTAGGAAGATTTAGGAAAACCCAAACTTACCTTCTTTTAGTCTTCCCTTGCTCTTTAAGCTTCTCAGACCTACAGATACTGCGGAGGGTGGGGAGGTACTCCAGGGTACTAGCTTGCTTATTGCCCAGGTTTAAAGGACTTCTGGAAAATACACTTTCAATGACAGCCAGCCTCTTCTGTGCCTTTTTGTGAGTGCTGAAACAGAGAATGAAGCTTTACTGTTTCTTACTCAAGAATGTGCAGAGATGATTTTATTTCTTTAGGATTTGGTTCAAAACTCCATTAAATTAATGTCCAGAACTGGATCCCAATGGCTCAGATGTCTGCAGCTTCTAATTGTGTGCTGCTTATGCTTACACAGCTCCACCAAGCTGCTCTCGGACAGAAACAGGAGGGCCAGCAGTTTGTTTGGCCAATGGGGAGCTCTTCAGTCTAGATAAGGATGTGAGGTTCAGTACAACCACAGCCAAAAGCATCTGTGGTCTTCAAAACCAAAGAGCATTCTGCAATTGGCATTTGCCAGAGTGTCAGTGTCAGGTCCAGTGTGTCCCCCATTAATTAAACCTGTCACAGGATGCATGCTCAGATCCACTCTGACATTGCTCCTCTGGGTGCTGCTTACAGAAGAAAGGCTCTAAGCCATTTTCCTGTTCAGACCCCTGAATGGGCTCTAAGTGCCCACTTTTACCCATGATAACTTGTTTATGTTAAAAACAATGATTCATGCCCATGCTTGACAGAATTCTTTGGTCTTTTACAACATAATAAAGGTTATTATTTGTTAGCATAAGTTAGTGCAAAGAATTTACTTGGTGTTTTGTTAGGTCTTCATCAAGCAATACCTGTGATCACACTTAACATGGGTTCAGTATGAGCAGGCACTGGGTGACAAATTTGCAGTTTGGTACTGTCAGAATCCCATTTGTATTGAAAAAGCCATTCCTCTAGTATTCTGTTATTCTGTAGGGGGTGGTGTTTGTCCATTTCTGAAGTCATTAGACTAAGGTCACCATTCCTTAACATTAGAGTCAGGCTGTTCAAGAAAAGTCACTTTTTTGCAGATTGACAGGAAGTGAATTTAAGGTTGTAAAAGCACAGTGAACAACAAATTGCAGTGTTTTGAGGCGTAGTAACAACAATCATGGTGGTATGAATGTGTATGCACCAAATCTGAAACAGTCCTACACCCTGTGAAATGCTCTTCTTGACAAATAACTGCATTATACCCCAGAAATATTAACAAAGTCTTACCTTGAATTAGCTGCCTGACTGAAGGATATGCAATTCCTTGTGTTTGAGACAGGCACAGTAAGTCCCTTCAGCTCTTCACTTTCAGGTGTTTTACTGATACTCGAAAAGGATTCCAAGTTTTGTGAAATATTAACAGAACTTTTGGTGAAGCTGAGTGCTTCAATAGCTGCCTTTATTTCACTACAGCTCTGGGAACTCCACCAATCAGTATTTTCTATACTGAACTCATCACAAAGACCATTTCTGATTTTGGCATTTGTCCAGTGAAACTCTTCACTTTTAGAAAACTCCAGTGGTTCCCTGGTGTTAGTGTTCACACAGCAATCCAGGAAGGACATGTTCTCCACAAACTCAGTCAGTGAATTCAGGCACTGAAAGACAACCGCAGACCTTTCTTCATTTGCTGAGGTTTTAGTTTTAACTTCTTTTTGTTCTTTATGCACCAACAATTTTGATTGCTTTTTATTCATTTCAGCACATGATTTAGGACTGTCTGATGGCAAAGTTATGAATTCAGCTGAATAGTTCAGCTCAGAATCAAATAAGTCACTATCATCCAATATCTCAAGCCTTTTCTGAGCCTTTGCCTTTTTAGACCTACTCTTCCCGGAGCAAGAACTCTTAGTAGATCTGTCTTTTGAAGAAACTACAGTAGTCCTTTCAAGTATGGACTTGGAGGCTTCAGACTGGCTTGACAGAACTTGCACTGGTAAGGGAAGAATAAGTTCAAGATTACTATATACAAAATCCACATGCTTCATCTGGAATTCTGTGAGGAGCTGCATCAATTTATTCCATTCCTCCATGGTTGTGATTTTGTGCTGTAAAATAATAATCATGAAAGCTTTATCAATATATTAAAATATATTTATTAAAAATAAAAATGTTATTACAGAAACTCTCACACTCCTGGCTTTAT
The DNA here is from genome assembly GCF_021018805.1 of Prinia subflava. NCBI lineage: Eukaryota > Metazoa > Chordata > Aves > Passeriformes > Cisticolidae > Prinia > Prinia subflava. Next base: position 15,032,523 of record NC_086258.1, read on the forward strand.
GCTTATGAGGTGAGGGACTGTTTTGCTTGCAGGAGACCACCCCAGTCCAGATTGTACTTAATAACCACTATTATTATTATTATTATTATTATTATTATGATTATTATTCTCTAATTTCTACAATAAACCTTTTCAGAGGTTTGTTTCTAAGATGATGCTATTCCTGGTGATGGTTACACTCAACTGTCTGGCAATCATTCAAAGTATTACCAAGTCAACTATAAAAATACCTTAAGAAATGTAAACAAATCTTCTGAAGGCAGCAGGATGTTCTTAAGGCCAAGCAATGTCTCTACACAGCCCGTATCACATTTAGGAAACTCCTGAAGATGTGCACCATCAGCTGGAGAAAAATCCACCTTGGAATCATTCCACTTTGCAGGATGAACGGCATTGTCTGCCTTCCTCGTCTCTTCTCCTGCACACAGATAACAGGCTTTACTTGAAAGGGAACAACTGCCTCATGGAATGGAATTTCCACCTCTCTGCCTCAGTTCCTGTCACAAAGGTGCTGTAGCTGTCCCCTCCTGCTGCAGTGCTGGAGGAGCAGCAGCTGAAATGAGGCATCCCCGTGCCCACATCACAGCGCTACCAACCCGCTCCTGATCCACAAGTAACCTCTGAAGGAGGCTGGGCCTCACTTGTCTCTCCCTGTCACTCCCTCACACCCCTAAACTCTTCTGAATCCTTTGGGATCAAGTTCCTACCCCTGCCTGCTTGCCAGCTGTCCCATTTTTACTCCTTTTTCAGCTCTGCTTCTTCTAGGTGAATTGCCAACCCAGCTACATGGATAAAAACTTCAAATTCTGAGAAAAATTACTGCTGGTTCTTTTCTTTGCCCAGTTTTGCTACTCAGAACATGAAAGGGAGACAGTAAGTACATAATGACAGGCAATAAAACTCAAAATATAATTCCTTATGCATTAGGCATTGAAGAAGCTAAAAACAGCAGAAGGTCCCCCCTCGAATATTTAGGAGTCGTACAAGAAGTTACCATTTATTCATACATGTCTAAGGCTGCTTTGATTTAGTCAGATTCATATTTAGAGAGATACTTTTTAAAGATTAAATAAATCAACACACCATGAGGTGCCAAACTCTTCTCCTTCAAGCATCCACCTCCACTCCTGACCCAGAACTGCAGGCACAGCACACTGTGTCTGATGTCACAGCCGTTGGAGGTGAGGAGAGCAGCCAGGTCCCTCTGGTCTGTGCGCAGGTTCTCAGCCAGGCACAGGCACTGCAGGTAGCTCACGGCGTTTACCTGAGCAAGAGTTACACACACAGCACTGAAACAGCTCCTGCCAGCCACGCTGCAGGAGTCACACAACAGCAAATGGTTCTGTTTACACGTGTGATACATTCTGCCTTTTAATAGAGAAGATTAGTTTATTAAATTGGATTACAGTTAGATTAAAAGCTGTAAGGAAAAGCAAACTACCCAAATCTATGTAGCCTATGCCAGAGAATTCAGTTCAGTTTAGAAATTCAGCTGAATAAAAACAAACACACCAACATATTCTGCTTATGGTCATGGGGGTACCTACAGCTTGCCTCTCATCACCAGTGATCAGCTTTTACTGAACTATATCAGTTTTAAAGGTTTTTCTTGCATTCTTACTTTTAATTCTGCAATTGCCTGGAAGTCCAACAGGTTTTCAGTTTCACGTTAAGAAATTTCCTCTTCTGAATAATTAAGTACTTCTGATTCTCATTTATTTAAGTTTTTCATCTAATACATAGCTGCAAATAAAACTATTTGCTACAGAACACTAGTGTTTACATTAAAGGAACAACCCATAATATTTCTAAAATAACTCCTATACTTTTTAATGAATGAACCAGTACTGGCATAACCAACCTTCAGGTCAGAGCTACCAGATATTTATCTAATTACATTCTAAAAACTCAATGAAGTGATTCATGGTGTTCTTACTGTAATTCTCTGAATTACCACTGAATTCTTTGGAAAAGAAATCTTCCATGCTAGTAAAACAGCTCCTACATGTAAAGATAAATTCATTCTACACATCCTTACATAAACCCCAAAAACATGTCTGTCTCTGATCTAACAAATAAGTTATATGAGAAATGTATAAACCTACCCCAACATTTAAATTTCAAACCAAAATCAGCTGACAATTACTTGCTTAGGATGTACCTGCATTTCTAGAGACTTACCAAGGAAGGGGTTTTAAAGTTGATCTCCTCGAAATAGCCATCAAACATGAAGCTGAATGTTGGATCTATAAAGAGAGATCAGTGAACTGTCATGACATTGTTCAAACCTGGTTTTTTCTTTATCCATTAGTGCAGACAGTACTTTTATTCAAACACACAAATACTTGCTTTACAGTCTCCACTCATTTACTTTTCCATTTAGGAGCAGTATTCAACCATCACCTTTTACAGCCTCTAATTAAAAGTGACACTTCTGTCTGCAAAGCCTAATTACTGTCACAAACACCACTCACCATTGGTGGTAAGAATTACAGGTCTCTTTGCTGTTGCCATGAATGTCTTTATTGCACTTAGAAATCCTGCATCTTCATCAAATATTATATCCACCTACAGAAAACAAACACAGCCTGAGCAGCAGTTGCAAGCTGTGAGCACAGTCACAGCACATTTCATGTGAATTTTACCTCTTCAAAAAGAATGAGAGATGTTGCACTTTTCCTGTTGTGTTCTCCTCCTTCTTCTTTGTTTATTGACTTAATCTGAGCATCTTTCTTTAGTTCCAGTGAGTTCTGAGTATTTCCTGTAGATGAATGAATAACTGAGCAGGAAGGAAGAGTGGAACCATTCAATGCTTTCCAGGTACTGCCTTCAAAAATCCCCCAGGTATCAAATGCTGCAGAGAATCTGTTCTTTTCTCCACACAGAGTGTAGCATTTCCATCTCCAAAGGTAATTAATTATTAAAAAGGAATACCTACCTCCATTTTTTCCTTCAGATGTCCCTTCTCCATCAGTACCTTTACGTTTGGCAGAAATTTTGAAGTAGTTTGCAAGTGTTTTAGGGGGCAAGCTTCGTTTTAGTCCTGCTCCTTTTGGTGACAGTGGAGGTTTTCTTGGAGAAATAACTTTCTTTGGAGAACACATTTTTTCTGCAAGGTATGTTTTATATTAAACTTCATTTGGAGATATAATGTCTAACTGATACTTCTCAGACAAATTTAAAGTAAAACCCATTTTTTATCTATGGTAAATGAGAGGTTTACTGTGCTGATTTTTGCTTGTTTTCCTTTTCTCTTGTTATAGGAAAAGCTTTCTGTTCAACTCTCTATTCAAATGCTCCACCACTGCAGAAATAATGTAGTCAGGAGTCATTATTTTAATAAAGTCATAATTTAATTTGGTCTTTAGTTGTGTTAGCCAACAGACCAGTTCTTGCTATTAGGGCCAAGTAAGCTTAATCTGTTGTCTTTTTAAAAACAACAAACATCTAAAATTTGTTTTGGGAATTCAGTCTTTAACAACCTCCTCCCCTCCATAAAACCTACCCCACAATTCAGACCAGACAAGAACCACAGACACTTACTTGGTGACTTGGAAGTGCTGCAGCTGTTGAAAAAGCAAGGCTTGTGTGCATTCACACCTTTTTTATCCACTTGGTGAGACTGAGTAGCTTCTTTCAGCTGGGACAGAATCTGTCTGCCACTACGCTGGCAAGAGGCGTTGACTTCAAATATCTGCAATGGTATTTAATTCATAAAAGAAAAAAAAATTATAGACATCTTGTATTACAAATGCTTTTGTATCATTAGTTATAAATAAGAAAAATGCACTGAGGAAACAAAGAACTGCACAAACCTTAAACCCCAGCTCCTGAGCACAAGCATACACTGCAGCAGTTTTCCCCACCCCTGGTGGGCCAGTTATCAGGACTGTATTGCAAAGGGTTGTCTCCTCCTCAATATCAGAATTACTGTCCTTAAAGTCAAGGCTGCTTAAAGAATCTGTAGAATTATTAAAAAGAAAAGAAAGGATTACTGTTATTTTTTGCCAACTTTTAACGAAAGAGAAGCTTTATTAATTCTATCAGTACCTTCTTGCTCTTGGTCCTCCTTTTCACTTTTCTGATTTCGTTTTTCTTCCAAATCAGCTCTCTTTTTCCATTCTTTTAGCCAACTATAAAAGGAAGGAACAAAACAAGAATAAAAATTGCTGGTGAATTAAGTGAACCAAATTAAGATGGAACAGAACATAAAACTAGAGGACATCAGCCACTGGTTATCCCATAGAAACCTATCAAGTCCTTTCAGATAAAAGCAAAAAAAAAGTTCAGGATTTGATTCTTTTGTAGAAAAGCTTTCCTTTATCATTCTCCATTCTGTTAGCTGATTGGTATAAAAACAAGTCATTTGCTGAACTATTTATTCACTCATAATTCAGTGTTGTTTAGTCAGGTGGATCTTTAAATTCTGTGTAAGAGCCACAGCAGTAACTTAAGCCCACACAGAAAATTTAACTGAAAGCACGATGTGTTAGGTGGAGTTCAGTGCTAAATTCCTGTCAAAAGCAGGCAGCACAGAAAGGTCAGGATCAGGGAAGTACAGATAAGTCCTGCTCTCTCAGTACTTGAGCATTATCAAGTAATATGATGTTTTGAGTTATTTTAGGAATGGATCCATGTTCCAGCTTCTGACCTGTGTAGCCTTTCAATTTCTTTCTTGTTCCCTACAAGTTCACTGGAATCTTGAGGCTGATATTTTTCTGTCCAGAGCATGTCTTCCGTTTCCACACCTACAGAAAAAATATTGTCCATTTTTAAACAGTTCTTCATGTAACAGAAATTATCCAATCTAGCAGAGTATTAGGACTAGATATGATTTTTACATCACAGTGGAAATCTGACATACATCACACATGCACTTCCTCAAATCAAAGATTAAAGTGAGCCAGGAAATGCAGTTACCTGGAAGTGCACTTGGATCTGATAAACACCCAGTGTCTTCTGTCACACCATCAGCTTTCTGGGTCTTGTTTTTCATTCCATGTGTGTCTTGTCCTGTCTCTGCCTGTTTCTCTCCAGATATGGGTGGAATAAGGTTCCTGCAAACTCTTGATTTCATTTCGGTCTCTGTACTTTCAAGCTGTTTTCTCCTTTTTGATTTGCGCTCTTCTGTTTCTTTCCTTTTCCTCTTTGTTTCCTTCCAACTGTCAGGATGTTTCTCAGTTACATCAAGGTTTGCAGTGCCATCTCTGCTTTCTAAGGAAGGAAATTGCATCCATTTAAAATTTCAGGCTATGTCCATTACGACTGTACATTTGCTTAAGCCACATTTGAAGGATTTGGTCAAAATAACCTAAAATTTGAGGATCAACTTATTCCAACAACAAGTATTCCTTCAGTAACGTATTTTTAAAAATTCCCAGTTGTTTTTTAATGCCAGAGAGAGTTGAGGGTGGTTTTCTCCCTACACAAATTCCTAACCTTGTGTACAGTTTTCCAAAGCCTGCCGTTCTGTTTGCTTTTGCAGGAACCTGGAGTAGTATTTTCTCACTGGAAACTGAGAATTAGAAGCCAGGATCTCATCTAGCAAATCCTTCTTGAATGCATCAGGAAAAGCTGGGCGGTGGCCTGAAAGCTGGAAAACACACACAGAGAATGACTCAAAAACTTTGCACAGAATGCTTTGCATAATTTAAACTGGTAGTATCTTGTTAAAATCAGAGATTAACAGAAACTATTATGAACTGATGAGACCTGTCTAATGGTAAGATGCAAAATGGGAAACTCGCACACAGGGAAATTGAAAAAAACCCAGCAAATTACAGGACTGAAACAAATTCAAACAACAGGATTTACTGAAAACATAACTCCAAACAAATATCAAAACAAATTGAATTTTAAAGTACTAACCACAGGTGCAGAACAATTTCCAGCTTGTTTTGAATTCACAGTGGAAAATTCCCCAAGTGAGAGAGTGATTTTTGTGACGTTGGTGACTTCAGTGCTCAGTTCCCTCAGCTTAGTTAACAGAGGACATGATGGTGATTGCAATTTCCACATTGGAGAACCTACAAAAGAACCCCCAGCAAAACCAAAACAAGAGTTAACTTCTATTCTGGGGAAAATAAATGGGCTGGTCATCTTTCTTTTGTGAAGTCTTTTCTCTTTGTCAGAAGGAAATGGTTTCTGCCCAAATCAGTCCAATGTAATCTTTATTCTACAAACTGGAACTTAACAGATCGACTTTTTTGACAGAATATTAAGAATTTTGCATCTTTACCCATGCATGTATAGACTACTTTAGCATCAATATAATTTGTAAATCTCACTGGAAGCTTCTAAGTTTTGTTCTCCTACTGAGACACAAAACAAGAGGAAACTCTCACCTATTCCTAAGTTGTTCAAATTCTTTTTCTGCACAAATTCCTCAGAAATTACGATGTCCATTTAAACAAACCCCAAATGCTTAACAAAAGCTTACAGTCATCCTTCTGCTGTACATGGACAACAGTCTGAAAAGAGGAACTTGCAAGGGAATATGCTTCCATTGCTGCTGCCTTCTTTGCAATCTGCCTTTTCAGTGACTCTGGCAACCCGCTCATCAGAAATTCACGTTTTGCTCTGAATGGATCATCATCCTGAGAATTTTCAGATGCATCTTGGCTTTAATGAAAACAGAAAAGAAAAAGAAAGAAAATAAGATAGAATGAGTAGAACTTCCAGCTATGCAAGGCTGGATTTGATCACATTCTCTTCCAAATGAGTTATAGATAGTCTGTCAGAACTGCTAAAATTAATTTTAATGTAGTTAGTTTGAAATTAATTCTGTGTTAAAAAATTAATCTATAAAATATCTCATTGGTTTTGTATTTTTCATATGCAATTTGGGATTTCTTTTTAATTAGACATCAACTACATTTCCAGACATCTAATATCGTTCTAAAATGGTTGAGGAACTTGCCACGATATCCCTAAAATTTTGCAAGCAGATTAAAATATTAATCAGTATAAAAGTCATGAATATTTATAGCACATTTCAGCAAGTGTATTTAAATCTGTAAAATGAAGAATGTTAAAGTAACCTTGAAATCTATTTTGATTTTTAAGCACTCTTGACAACTGACCTGCTCTCATCAAAGATCACAATTGGTTCACCTGCAGAGCTCTGAGCATTTTTACCTAGGCAGGAGGGTGGACATCCCAGTTTCCCTTTAAAAAGGTAAAAAAAACATTATTAGATTAGCACTGATACAAGATTCTAACCTTGCTTCTGCAGTCACTACCTGTATGTTCGATTTAACATCATCAGGGAATCTCCTTTTCTTAAGGGAAAGTTGAATATTTTAACTAAATTCATTATAGCTTTATTTCTAATTATTTCCTCAGTATAGATGCTATTTTCTAACATCAGTAAAAAAAAGGAGATGCAACAAAACATGGATACAACTGACAATTTTTTAAAAAAAGTTTTCTCCAAATGAAGAAAAAGCAAAACAACACATGTAAATAACCTCTGCACTATTAATTCATTTCAAAAGAGAAGGTATATATTGAAGTGTTATACAAGATAAATCAGAAAAATTAATTAATTAATATACTGCAAAGGCAGCTTTATGAAATAAAGTTGCAATAGTCAATAATATAGAAGTTTCTATGATAAAAAATAAACACATTCAGTAAAACCCAATTACCATTGGAGTTCTTTGCAAGCTTCAAGGTTTTAGACTTCTTCCCCAAAACATCATTTAAGCTCCGAAGTTTCTTTCCCTTCACACTGTGCTCTGTAGTAGTGACATTGTCCACACTTGAACCCAGAATTATTACTGATTCCTAGAGGAAAAGCAAATAAGTAAGAAAGGACACCCAACTTTTCCTCCTTTATTAACAACACATTGCAGATATCTACCTTAGCTTACAAACATTTCGTGTAAGAATCAAGTAGGAATCGTTTGTGTTGCTTTTATCAATCACAAATATATAAAATATTCCCCCAGAGTACAGCCTTACATCACTTTCTTCTGATTTCTTCTTGTCAGCTCGAGCCTGCTGTCGAGACGAGCGCCTCACAGGAGCTGCTGAGTCTTCATTCACTTTTGATCTGCTCTGCTGTATGGCCTTTGCTTTTTCAATCAGCTGCTTTGCTTTGGATATGTTTTTAGAAGTGGAGTTTATCTGTTAACAAAGAATAAATCAAAGGAAATAGCAATTAATAGCACTGTCTTCACTAAGTACTTTGCACGTAAATATAATTTTTCACTTTTGCAGATGTATGTAATTGTTGCAAAAATTCATTGGCATCAAAAAGAAAATGAAATAATTGAAAGGACAATGAAACCAAGACGATATCAACAGTTTTCAAAAGGGAGTGAGAGCCCTGTGAGGAGATCCCAAATTTTTTCATGGAACAAATAAAATATAAGCAGTGACATTCTTACACAGCTGTTCTGCTGTGCCCAGACTCTATCACAAATCACTGGATTTGGGTTGGGAAAGACCTCTGAGATCATCAAGTCCAACCTCTGGCCAACCACCACCTTATCAAATAAATCAATAAGTGTGACATTCAGTCCCTTCTCTATCCCACCCTCAGAACTGCAGCACAGCAGCACAGCACGCTATTTTATGGGGTTTTTCTGTTATGAACGGTGGATTTTTACTAATAAAACATGTTTTAAGATCTAAGGTACAAGAAACTGTCAAATTTCATCGTAAGTCAGAGTGTATTCCCTTTCCATAGGGCAGCTGGCAGCTGTCATATTGTATTACACTAGATTATTGCACAATACTGAATACACCACAATTATACCCATAGAGGAAATGACAAAATACTGACACCAGTTGTTACATAAATTACCTTTGTGCTTTTGGAGTGAGACTCTTCATTTTTCACTGCTTCTTGCAAAGCTTTATTTGATTTTGTAGCTGCTTTGATACGTGTAAACCTCATTCTAATTAGGGAAAAAAGTATTATGAAATTATTACTGGTTAATAAAGGGAAACGTTACTCTCAACCTCATTTTCAAAAGCCTTTAAAAACACAGTGCTGTAACCAGAAGCAACTCCCCAGCTGGTGGTTGAGGTTTTTTTGTTGTTTGGTTGGGGTTTTTTTTGATGTCTTTAGTACAAACACATTTGTAGTCAGCTTTGGTTCCTCTCTATTTTTACCCACCATGATCAGCATCCATGCAACTTTGATACACAACCCATTTATAATTATGTCTCATTTTCACAATACTTGCATACAATTAATGGGCAAAAAGGTAGAGTATACTGTAAAAGGTTTACCTTATTGGGCTGTTTCCATCACAGGGCACAGTGATCACCTCAGCTCTGTACATGCTGCTTTCCCTGCAGGACTGTCTGCGAGCTTTTGGGGTGGAAGTCTCCAATGGGCAGGCACTTAATTCAGCTGCAGAACAGGCACTTTTAGCCCTGGCCTTTTTAGGTGTAACATTGGTTGATGTTTTGGTTTTCTGCTGCCTTAAACTCCTCCTTAACTCACTCACTTCTGGACTTGATGAGATTATTACATCCAAGGTGTTTTCCACAGCAACAACACTAGCATCTGAATCCTCTTCTCCAGTATAATTGCTGGTGTTTAAGACATCAGTTTCCTTAGTTTCTGAAGTCTTCTTTCTTCTGTTTCCCTTTTTCTGAACTTTCCTAGATCTTCTGGATTTAGTTCTATTGCTTTTAGGTTTAGAATGTGTGTATTTGTTCACATAATCTTCTGGTATCTCACTTTCTAATCCTTTATTTGAAGGAACGACCTCTTCAGATCCTTCTTTTTCTTTTGAAGACTTTGCAGCAGCTTGCTTTTGTTTTCCAGTGGCCTTTTTAACTCCACTTTTTGTTACATCTGCTGTTGGTTGTCTAAAAGCTTTCATAAACTGATGCTTTTCTTCCAGAGTACATTTTGGCCTCAGGGAATCCGACCCCGGAGTCTCCAGTACAGCCAGCTCCAATTCTTCTTCCTCAATAACAACATTGGATTTTCTTTTCTGAGTCACCTGCTCGGTTTGCTCACTGTCCAGGAGAGCTGGGCTGCTTTCTTTGTCCCCTGCACGTCCTTTCTGCTTCAGAAAGATGGAAGCTATTTTCCTAGAGTCTCTCTGCTCCCTGTGTGAGGGAGGCGGTTTGGGGGGAATGGAATGGACTTGTGCAAGGACAGTCACTGTTCTGAGGGGCAGCTGCTGGGATTCCTCACACCTTTCTGGGTCAGTGATGCTGTCACTTTTGTCCACTTCACTGGCTGTACCAGAAGTGTCCATTGCTGGCTTGGTGTCTTCAACATTATTTTCTCCCTGACTTCTCAGGAAGTCCTCAAATGACACTGTTACTATACAATTATTTACCTGGGATGTCCCATCGTCCGTATGAAGCTCAAAACTGGAATCACCACCAGCAGCATCATACTCTGCTACTGGATTTGTCTTCTCTTCAGTTTCCTTTTTACACGTTTCATTCGTGTGCTTTTCCACAGAAGAGCTTTCAGACAAATCAGTATTTACTTTGTGCTTCCTTTTCCTTGATTTTCTTACCCTATTTTTTGATCCATTTGTTTCACAACTGAAGTTTTTTGCATTTTTTCTGGAGGGGACAAGGTTTGGGACGTTCTCTCTTTGATCATTATCTTCTGCTAATTCTCTTACACATTTTTTGTCCACTAGAGTACAAGAAGCAAGAGAGTCATTACTGTCTTGTTGCATTCCTGTAGTTACTCTGCCATCATCACTACTAATTTCTATTTCAAGATCATTCTCAGATTCTTTAATTTCTTTTGGCATATTATTTAAATTAACTTTCTTCGCCTTTCTCTTCCGCTTTAAAGATGGCTTGAAGGATGATTTACACTCCTTGTCATCAGCATCCAACAGTGTTTTATTTTCTCCAGCTTCTACTGGGAATTCAGCATTCTCAGCTGCAGATGTCTTTTTAAAATAATCCAAGATATTGTTGGATTTTGGTGAGGACAATGCTTTATCCACTGGCTTTGCTAATGGTGAAAAATACCTTGTGATTGTTTTTACAGAAGCTTCTTCCTCCCGCCGCTTCTTGCATGGCTGTAAAAGGTACATGAATCTTAGTTTTAAAAAACTTAAGATGACTTAAGTAGAACTTTTTCTATTTTCTAAGACAAAAATTCATGTTAACGTGCTCAGACTGGGCATGCATCAACTATATCTCCATGTTTTCAAAGGCCATCTGAGCTTGAAATAAAGATTCTGCTGTTTCAAATTAATAAAAATCCTGTTCTGAAACCTTGAGATGATCAAAACTGAAAGGGATCACAAGGTCTTCAGAACAGGTCTGCAGAGATTTCACAGTACTGGAAGTCTGAAAGTCGAGGTCAATTCAGAGATCGACCTTGAGGTGTTGCCCACAGCATGTCTGGAGCATTTAAGAGGGAATTCCAACATCACTTAAAAAGGCCTGATCCTACCGTAAACATCTGACATATCTTAGGAAGACAATGTACCTCTAAGAGTACTTAAAGTAAATGAGCACAAGAGAATTCTTATCTCGCATAATGATTCAAACTATAAACGAGCATCTACCTCTAAAACTCCAAGAAAGACTTTGGCTCATAAAGACTTTTATAACTCCTGGTTTAGCAGAAACTGACCTCCTCTGGAATCGCACCCTCTGAAGCAGAAAATGTCTCTTCCCAAAGCCCCTCGAATGAGTTAATGACAGCCCGGCCCGGGGGGCTGCGCCGACCCTCAGCAGCGCCGGGAGCACGGCCGGGCCCTCACACCTCCCCGGTACACCGGAGGGGCCGTGTCAGGGCAGAACGCCAAAGGGGGCGAACGCCAAAGGGGGCGAACGCCAAAGGGGGCGAACGCCAAAGGGGGCGAACGCCAAAGGGGCGCCCCCGTGTCGCTATCACACACACCCCCGGCCAGCCTCAACTCCTCTCTCCGCCCTCACAGCGCGACCCCCGGCCCGCGTCCCCACCTGAACGTCGCCGTCGTTCCCGGGGAGCAGGGGAGAGGCGGCCGCCGCGGCCACGGTGACCCTGCCCACCATGCCCGGCCGCTGCGGGCGCGGAGCCCTCCCGGCTCGCTCGGGGCGGGGGAGCGCGGAGCCCTCGGCCCCGGGCGGTGCCTCAGGGGCGCGGGGCGCGCGCCGCCGCCATGGCCCCGATGGCGCCGCCTGACGGGCGCGCGCGCCGGGCGGGCGGAAAAAGCGCGCGCGGGACCAGATTCGGATCCTCCGCGCGGAAGGCGGGGGGCGGGGCCTGCGGCCGCTCCCGCGTGACCCGCGCGCGCTGCCCAATGGCCGCCCGTTGTCGCGGTCACGTGACGCGGGCGAACCGGCGCGCGGTCACCGCGCCCCTTCTCCGCCGAGGCCACGCCCCCTCCCGCTCCCTCTCCCGCCTTCGCCGCTGTCAGTCGCGTTTTCGCGCCGCGGCCGTGACGTCACGCGGCTATCCCGTGCCCTGCCCGCCGCTGGCGTCACGCCTCGCTGACGTCACCGGCCGCCAGTGCGCGCCCCCGGCCGCCTCCCGCTCCCGCCGCGCTGCCCGCCCCGCCCCGCGGGTGCGCGGCCCTTCCGGGGGCGCGGCCCGCCCGCCCCGCCCCGCCCGCCGCCTCCTCGCTGCCGCCGCGGCTGCCCATGGAGGCCGCCGGCGAGGCCGAGGTGCGGCTCCTCTTGCAGGAGGCTCGGGAGAGCATCGAGGCGGCGCGGAGCTACCGGCGGGAGCTGCAGCAGCGGCTGCGGGGGCTGCACCAGGCGCGGGAGCAGGTGAGGAAGCGGGACGGGACCCGGGCTCTGCGGAGCTGCCCCGGGAGGAGCGGCCGAGCCGTGCCCGGGCTGTGCCTTCCCGGTGCCCGCGGGCGGGCCCGGTGGAGTGGCCGGCACCAGGGACCCGCTGGGGCGGCCCTGGCCGCTCCTCTCCCGGGGCCCGGTGTTCCTCCGTGGCTCCGGTCCGCCGGGAGAGCCGGGACGGGGCGGAGGATGGCGCACGGGGAGCCCGCCGGACCGGGGGTGCCGGGGATGAAGGGCGTGGGAATGGGCAGATGTGCGAGTGTCGGGGGAAGGCGATGCGAGCTGAAGCCTGTCACTGAGCTGAGCCTCATTTCCTGGGACCATAGGGAGCTTTCCCAGGCAGGAATACACATCTTAAAGAACTCCGTTTTCCAGAGTAGCTGGGATGCTAAGTCTGATTCAGTATAGGCGGTGTTATCCCGTATTCCCATCAGCTGCCTGCCGGAGCGATCTTTCCCCGGTGTGGAGGCTGTGCTGCTGTCCCCATGCTCCGCCGTGCCCGGCTCACGTACCCGTGGTCGCCCGGGTTCGCCGCTGTGTCCGCAGCGGTGTCCGTGGGGCCGGGACACACCCGGCAGGTGCGGCAGGTGTGGGCAGGGAGCGCCGCCGTGCAGGGCAGGTTCCTCTGCTCAGGCAGCCTCTCACACACGGGCTTTTGCAGACTGGAAGTGATGCCTTGCTGTCTTTGATTCAGCTCTGCGAGAGGTAAATAAAAACCCAAACCAACCCAAACTTTGAGGGTGTTTCTGTGGTGACCTGTTATATTTTCTGGAGCGGGTCCCGTTAGTGCAGAAACCCGCTGTAAATCTGCTGGGTGAGTGTCCTGCTCCCAGTGCTGTGGGTGATCACTGGACATTTAATGAGCCAGCATTAGAACCACAGGCTGCTTATGAAAATGAATTATTCATGGCTGTCTTCCATCCAGACCTCGTCATCTCAAAGTGTCGCTTGACAGTTCCAGGTGCAGCAGGAGGCAGCCCGGTGCCTCTGTGCAGGGGTGTGTGAGCTCACCTTTCCTTTTCCTCTGGGGGCAATTCCTTTGCTGTGTGCACGTTTCTGTTTTCTTCCTTTCCATCCTCAGGACCACTTGTGTGGTGCACATCCAAGAGTCCCCTGCGTTCCCACAGTGCTGAGTGTGCTGCACTGGGGTTCACGTAGTGGCAGCTTTATTATTTGAGGGGCTGATGTGATAGGAGTGGATCATTTACATTGCATCCTTTTCCTTTGGACCAATGGGAAATGATTTTCCACAAACTTGACACAGCTCTGTGTGTTCAGGGACTTGCATTTCCTCTTTTGCATGATGAGTAGTATCTAATTCTGGGCTGAGCTGCTGAATTTTTATCTGTCTGTAAAGGAGGTAAAGAGCTTGGAGAAGTGAGTGTTCTGCCTTCCTTTGCCCCACCTCTTCACAAAGCTAAATACTTCCTTTTTTTTCCTCAAGCATTGAAATTACAAGAAAAGGGAAACAGAGCTGTGTGGCAGCTGCAGAGCTTCATGAATATTTTTTGAAGAGGAAATTTATTTTACCTAACCAGAGAACTTCCTGTGTTGGTTGTCTGTACTTCTAAAGATCTAGAAATTACGTGTGAGGCTGCGAGTGTGTTGCAGCACTTCCTTGTGTGAGTTAGAAAAGTTGTTTGCAGGGAGATGTTCACTTCTGATTTTTGCATCTTTAGCTCAGGGATGTTCAAGTGTGTTTTCTTCCCTAAAAGCCAGATTCAGCAAGTTTGCAGACATTTTAATGAGCACTTGTAGAACCCTCTGTGGTTGGGTTCTTCCGGAATCAAAACAGAGTTGCTGTTCACCCTGTCCTGTCACCGAGGGCTGTTTGAACAAAATTGAAAAGGAAGCAGTTTTATGAGGATTTAAAAAATCCAGTGAAGTAATACACCTTGGAAAAGTGCTCCTGGATGGTCTTCTAAAAGTCTGATAGGTTTTTGTTTTCAAGGACCTGTGTATGATGGCAGAGAGGTTTTTGAGTAGGATTACAGCAGTGGGGGTTTTCTGAGGGGCAGCAGGGAGGAGATCTACAGAGCATTTGGATTTTTCTGATAGGAAAAATTCCTTGATTGAAGCACCCATAATCCAAGTTGTATTTTCCTTAGTTAATATGCTCTTCCCCTCATCCAGGCTGGTTTCATTGCCTCCTTCCCTGCTGTACATGTACCAAAAATGACTTCACTAATTTGTTAACTGCCAGTGGCCATTTTTCAAAGCAGACTCCACTCACAGCTTTTTCCCCAGCAAATGCAGATGAGATGCTTCAGAAAAATAAAAGATGTGCGTGGCCTTTGCCTTTATGCTGAATCCTTTGCTGTTACCCGAATTCAGATCAAGGACAGTGCGACGCTGACCAGGGATGTGCTTGAGCAGCATTTCAGCGATTTGAAGGGGACGCTGAGGAAGCTGCTGGACGAGCGCCTGACGTGCCTGCTGCAGGAGGTGGATGTCATCGAGCAGGAGAGCATCAAGCCCCTGGACGAGTGCCAGAAGCTCATCGAGCACGGGGTCAGCACGGCCGATGATCTGCTCCGGGAAGGTGAGGGTCCAGTCTGGAATATTCCCATTTTTATCAGTGTGTTTGGCTCATTTTGGACTTACCTCAAACTAAGAATTGGGTAGTGTAGTGAAGGGATGATTGTTATTATCTCCTACAGATCTGTATTTCAGCATTTCACTGCAATCCTAGGGTGTACATATGTCAGTGCAGCCTCTCCTGAAGGGCAGGAAGTACCTGTTTGAGAATTATTTCACTGCAGACACATTCTCCACCTCTCCAGGCTAGACAGCAAATAAAATACATTGTGGGTACCACTACAGCAAAATGTCTGTTTTGATGAAGTAAATTATGTCTGTCTTGCTGAAATAGTAGCTGAAATGAACACACTGTCCTGCTGGGTGTGATTGTTGGCTGTTGGTGGATGAATATAATGGCTACTGCATAGGGAAAATTTCTCTATAAAAAGTCTGAAGGTGAAGCAGACAGAAATGGACACATGGAATATTACTGTGAGGGGCAGGCTGTCCCCTCCTGATGCTAAATACCTCTGCAGAAAGGAATGTCACTCCTGCCTGTTTTCCCCAGGCTGCAGAACCCACTGGGAGCGTGTGTGAGCCATGAGTGTGTTGGCAGTTTCCTCGCATTGTTCTCATGTCTCAACTTTAACTTTCTTTCAGCATGAGCTCAGTTCTGGGAGCTGGAGCACATTGAGCTGTGTCCCAGGGGTGGGAGAGCTCCAATTCCTCCCCAGCATGAGCTTTGTGCTGCCTTGGGAGCTCAGTGCCCACAGGAGCAGTGACAGTGTTGAAGGATTAATTTGGTTTTTTCTACCACCACAACTCTGGGACAGCTGGTGCTCACCTCGTTTTTGTTTTAAGTCTCAGGTTACTGAGTCAGGGTGGTTTTGGTGTGGAATTCTGTGGTGTCTCAGGAGAAGCTGGCGTGGTGCAGCTCCATCCCCTGGGTGCTCTGGGCAGTGCTGAGCACACGCTGCAGCTGGGCCAGGGAGGAGTTAAACCTCCGTGGGTGTCACAGCTCCTGCTGCCAGCTGTGACGTGTGCTTTCCTTCAGAGAAACGTGTGCAATCCTCCCCTTGGAAAAGGACTGAGCTTGCTGAAGTTGTAAATTACCCTCAAGTCAGCAGACAGGAGGATGGAGCACATGTGTGTGTAAGATGAAGTGTGGGATGCTACTTTATATGGAAAGCTTAGGGAAATATTTGTATTTATCCCCACACTTCAGTGCCTGGATTATTTCCTTCATTGTGACAATAGTACCATTTTGAGTGTAGCAAACAGAACAATGATTAAAATTATCTATTGCTTTTAAGTGCCTGCTTTTTTATTTTCTGATCAGTGAAGGTGCTTTGCTTTTTTCTTCATTTAAAGCAGGTGGAGAAAGGGATTAATAATCCTGATTTTTGGCATCTGACCCCAGTTCTGTTCCTGTCTGAGACCTGAGGCAAATTATTACATGTTATAGTTGTGTCTACAGGCTTGAGAGCTTCAAAACTTCCTAGATAGGCTTTATATTGTTACCTGTAATTGCATTTTCTAGCTAAGACTAGCAAAAGTGCTGCGAGTGCTTCACATTTAATTGTTGTTCGTGTCAGAACTGGTTATTCTTTGAAGCAAAGAATGCCTTCTGTGGATGTTGTCTCATTAGGAATTTTTTACTGTTTGGTTGCAGGAGAGAGTGCAGTCGATGGAGATGTGGGACAACAGAATGAGAAACTTTGCAACTTTACAAAAAAAGCTTTACATATTCAGCTAGATAGGTAAGACACCCAAATCTGAGGTGATCTGAGGCAGTGGCACATCTGCCCTGCTTTGCAGGGGATCTTTTCTCCTTTGAAACAAAAGCTTTCTGCTCCATTGCCTGAAAATATTCATTTGAGGAGCTGCTGTCCTGTTTGTTTCAGACCTTCACTGGGGCTGGCACTCAGAATGGAGGGGCTTTCACCCTCCATATGATCTGTGGAAATTTAGGCTGTGTGTTTGTGAGGGATGAAGCCACTCCCTGTGGAGCAGCCTGTGTTTGAGTATTTGCTGACAAACAGTCTGGTTAGGGCTGAAACACAATGTTTGCCGAGTCTTTTAAGTTTGGAGTGCACGTGCCAATTTCTGCAGCTGTTCTCTCTCTGCAAATCTGCCCAGATCCAAGTGTGTGGATGAAATATGAATTTGTAGAAGCTGGCCCCTCTCATTACAGCACACTTTCCTTTCTCAGCTTACCAGAAGTGCCCTCCTTGGTTGACGTGCCTTGTTTATCTGCCCAGTTGGATGACTGCCTCCTTACTATATTGAAAAATCAAATATTCAGACATGGAACTGTGGCATCCCGCCCACCTGTACAGCTGGAGGAATTTGTGGAAAAGCCTGGAGGTATTTTGGTCCGATGGTGTAAGGTAGGTAAAATATCCTGTGTGAAAATCCTTTAGACTTGAGGTTTATTTTAAGAGCCCAAACAATCCACTTTCTTTCTGATTTCTCTACTGCCTTCCAGGGACTAGTCCACTCAGTGTGGAGTTTAAAACTTGAGGTTTTTATGGTAATGGTGTTATTTAAAGCAGGGATGGTGTGTGGTTGTGTGGGGTTTGTGTCTGCCTGCAGTGACATTTGCTGTAGCAGACCCAGGATGAGGCTGGACCTGCTCTGTTGTGCTCCTGCTCCTAAACACATTTGTATTCCTAGGGAGATGCAGTGGGTAGAAAAAGAAAATATTATTAGCTAGTGCAGTAGCCTTTCTCTTCAACACACAAGAACTATTTTTGAGTAAACCACTGCTGTGGTGTGGTGTGGTTTAGTTGTTGTTGGACAGCTCTGTGCTCCTTGGCAGCATCAAACCAGCCTTTGTTGCTCTAGCACCAGGCAGTCGTTGTTGGCCACCCTCACTTGTGAGGGACTCAGGTTGTTAAACCAGATCACTGCTGCCAGGGGGGTCTGATTGTCTGTGCTCTGCAGGAGATCCCTGAATTTTGTTGTGCCTGGGGGATAATGGAGGGGTTTTTTCAGGGGGAGTGTGTGTAAATATCTTTTGACTCGGAGACGTCAAAGGACTGGAAATCATTCCCTGGAACAGGTTATGAAGGACAGCCCTAATTTTCCCTTGCTGTTAAAAACTGGCACAGAATTTCTTCTGCAAACTTGTTTTCAGCTTTTGGCTGAGGGATCTTTTTATATCTCTGCTAGAATGAACGGCCTTCTGTTAAATGTTTCTTCTTCTGCGGATATTTTCGAACTGTAATAAAATAATTGATACATCTTTCTGTCGGTTCAGACACTGATGTCGGTTCAGACACTGATGTTACTTTCTGCAGGGCACATTTTCTGCTCTGAAATACCTCGTGGGCCTGACGTGTGCCCCTTGGGAGGGGACAGGAGGGCAGGGGCTCCTTTCTGAGGCAGTGGGTGTTCCTGCAGGTGGATGACGATTTCACAGCCCAGGATTACCGGCTGCAGTACCGCAAGAGCGCCGCCAGCCCCTTCGAGGACGTGTACGTGGGCTCGGAGACGGAGTTCATGGTGCTGCACATCGACCCCCACGTGGATTACCAGTTCAGGGTCTGCGCCCGCGGGGACGGGCGGCAGGAGTGGAGCCCCTGGAGCGTCCCCCAGAGCGGCCGCACCTCGCTGGTGCCCCACGGTACCGGGCACTGCCCTGCTGGGGCTGGGATGGGCACCCTGCCCTGCTGGGGCTGGGCTGGGATGGGCACCCTGCCCTGCTGGGGCTGGGATGGGCACCCTGCCCTGCTGGGGCTGGGCTGGGATGGGCACCCTGCCCTGCTGGGG
Organism: Prinia subflava; assembly: GCF_021018805.1. Lineage (NCBI taxonomy): Eukaryota > Metazoa > Chordata > Aves > Passeriformes > Cisticolidae > Prinia > Prinia subflava. The sequence goes on from NC_086258.1 coordinate 15,051,546, forward strand.
CTGGGCTGGGATGGGCACCCTTCCCTGCTGGGGCTGGGATGGGATGGGCACCCTTCCCTGCTGGGGCTGGGATGGGCACCCTTCCCTGCTGGGGCTGGGATGGGCACCCTTCCCTGCTGGGGCTGGGATGGGCACCCTTCCCTGCTGGGGCTGGGATGGGCACCCTTCCCTGCTGGGGCTGCAGCCTAGGTGATGGGCTGGCACCTTTCCCTCCTCAGGAGCTGCAGCCTTTGGGCTGGGAATCCTTCCTTGCTGGGGCTGCAGCTTTTGGGATGGGAATCCTTCCCTGCTGGGGCTGCAGCTTTTGGGTTGGGAATCCTTCCCTGCTGGGGCTGCAGCCTTTGGGCTGGGAATCCTTCCCTGCTGAGGCTGCAGCCTGCGGGATGGGAATCCTTCCCTGCTGGGGCTGTGCTGGGCTGGGCACCCTTCCCTGCTGGGGCTGTGCTGGGCTGGGCACCCTCCCCTCCTTGGGCTGCAGCCTGTGTCGTGGGGCTGTCCCTGGCTATGGGGGGTTGTGTGATGTGATGAGCTGTCCCTTTATCCTACAATCCATTCTTGGCTTCCTTAGCTGAACCTTTCACTGCTTCCTTAGCCTTGGGAAGCACGTGAGCCAGGAGAAAAGCATTATTTTTTCTTCTCCCTCACCACAACATAAGCATTTTTGATGACCTACAGCTCATAACAAGCTCTTATCTTAGAGGAAAGCTTAAATTTTCTCTTCACTTACCGATTTCTAAGGGCAGTGGGTAATGAAGGCTTTCTTTTCCTTTTCTTACAATAAAACTTGGCAGGGATTGCAGCAGAGAGTGAACTCCTGGTGAACTCTGAGCTGGAAAATACTTTTTGTAATTGCAGTTTATTTGAAAAACAAATCTCTCCATAAGAAAAAGGCAACAACAGCCCCTGTTCATAACATAGCTTAAGCTGCATGAGGCGGACTGCACTGGCACTGGCTTGATTTTGCACAGACAGGACCAAGTCGAGGTTCACATCTTCCCTGCTTTTTTGTTTGTTTGTTTGTTTTCTTTGAAGAATGGACAGCTGGTCTGGAGGGTTACAGCTTGAGCAGCCGAAGGAACATAGCGCTTCGGAATGATTCTCAGTCCTGTGGTGTGCTCTACTCCAAAGCTCCTACTTATTTCTGTGGGCAGACATTAACATTCAGGCAAGTCCTTTTTGGGTGTCTGGTGCATCCCCTGTGAGCTGTCACATCTGAACTGTGTGTAAACCTGAGGCATGTGTGAGTTTTAAATCAGCTCAGCTCCAGTCAAGGTAGTGTGACATGTGACCTTGCTTTAGTTCTGCTTCCTGGCTTTGCAGGAAAACACCTGATGTTTTTGTAGGACCTGCACTGATATAAAAAGAGAGGTGAGTGAACTCCTGAGGGATGGTAAAATATAGCTCGTGCCGAGCAGATCTGTGGAATGTGGAACTTCCTGATGTTTTGTAGCAGCTGTTACTGGCTGAAGTCATTGGAGCTTTTTGCCTCTAGTTCCTTTTAACCTTGGGTCAGGGGGTGCTTTCCTTCCCAGACTGTTCAGTGCCTCTGAAGGCTTTGGGCATGGAAACCCTGGTGTGCTGCAGGGATGACAGGCTGGCAGCAATGCCTCTGAGAGCTTCTCTCTGTGAGATAATCAGTGCTGCTCAGACTGCTGCCTGAAACCGGCATTAGAGGATCCAGAGTGGAGAAGGGATCTTGTGGATTTCAGACTTCCCATTTGACACAGAATATGATTAAAACTCTTGGCAGCTTTGCTGCCTGTCATCTTATCCTGAAGTGATGCTGTTTAAGGGTATGAGGCTTGTCCTTGTGGATATGTCAGCTGTGATTACAGACCTCAGAGACTCTGAAGCTTTGTTTCATCTTTTCCCTGGTTAAATAAAACTACTTGCTGTACAGCAGGCAGCCCCCAAAGGCAATTAAAAAGGGCTGTTCATGATACTTTCATGACTTATTCCATGGTGTTTCATTTATCCCTTCCTGATAATGGATTATATTAACTTGGTTTAGTGTGAGGATGTATTCAGTTGCCCTGTCTGAGATGGATAAAAAGATCTAAAGCTTTCATTTGAAATCTATTGCTAGATTTAACTTCTCTTGGCTCAGCAGTGCCTGTGAAATTAAAGGCAGAACCTTGAGGTTTCCCTTCTCTCAGTCCAGTGCTTTTTATTGTTTTTTATTGGTAGCATATGAAAATGTTTAGCTTCACATTTTGGTTATGGACTCCTCTCCAAGAGGAGATTGTTTCAGGATGGCAGAGCTCCAACCAGCACGTGGCCACAAGAACTATCGTGACATGAATCTTGAGATTGAGGACAACCTCAAAAATTGGTTTTGTTCCTCTTCCAAGGTCCAAGAGTAGCTTCTTGTTTGGAAGTGTGTGAGATTTTCCTGAGCTGGGAGATGAAGTTCTTGGTGCTTGACTTTCTCCAGCTGTTGGAACACGAGTTATTATTCACAAGCAGCTCTGTGTTCAGGACCCAGGCACAGCTTGTCAGCGAGCAGTGAAGCTGTGATAAACACAATGCTTTGTATCTACATGTTAAAGATAAACTGTGGCAGTTGTCCTGAAGCATTTGACCGGGCTGTAGGAGAACATCACTGCTTTAGGTCAAGTCTCCTCCTGTTTCCTTGCAGCCTCCAGAGAGCTGCTTTAGGGAAAGGAACATTTCTCCTGCTCTTCATCTCCCTAAAGCTGTGTTTGCCTTGGGAGCCGCAGTCCCTGTGGCCAGGCTGGGGATTTGGGTTCCCCAGCAGATGCCCCGTGCTGGTCACACTGGCTTTGTCAGGAACCCAGCACAGCCCCAGGGTGGACCTGGCCGTGCTCTGAGGCAGATGGAAACTGGAGCTGGGTGACCACGTTCAGTGTCTGGGCTGCAGGGGCAGAGACAAGGTTTTGTTGTGCACCAAAATGAATTTGAAATCTCCTTTAGAGTTGCTTTGGGAAAACGTGGTGGATTCCTTCCAAAGTAAAAGCTGCTTGGAGATTCAGATAATCGTTTTCCCTTCGCTTTACAGTGCAAGGCTGTTGCTCTCTTAGTGGCATTCCCAGGGGACTGAAAACCTAATGGAGTGCAAAAGTAAAACATGGTTCCAATTTTATTTTCCCTCTGAAGACTTAACCCATTGTGTGCCAGTCCACTGCCCCCTTTAATTGCTGGTTCCTGAAAGTTTTGCTGAAGTTTTCCTTTGTTTGCCATCAGCCATGGATCAGTCTGTTCTTTCTCTCAAGCTGCAATGAAAATAACAACTGCTTTACTTTCTAGCAAAGACCATCTGAATTTCCTGAGTCACTCAGGCTCTCTGTAAAGCAGGATTTAGCACCTTTGAGAGGTGGCAGTACAAGAGAAAGGACTCAAGTCCAGAACAGCCCTTCAGTGAATGAACTGTGCAGCCTCACTCCTCTGCTGGGGCCCAAAGGGAGCTCAGTCCTGGTCATTTGTACAGCTTGTTTGCATTTTCCTCAGCGACTGCTTCCTCAGGCTAAAACTAAATACAGCTGAGCAGACGCCAGACATGTAAATGCTCTTCTAGGCATTGCTTGGTTTGCACCAAGCTGATCTATTAAAAAAGCCCAGACCAAACATACCCCCAAAGCAACACCCTATCCTCATCCCATTACAGCAGAACATGCCAGGGTCCAAAATCCCTATTTTAGTGATGCTGATTAAATCCCTGCTGAAACTACAGCTGTCTATCATAATGCAGGATGCTGACCAGTAGTGTGGTATAGCTGATGGTCCAGCTGAGCATATTGTCTGCTTTGGACAACTGGAAATCATTTTGAAAGGTCATTTCTAAGCTGTGACAGTGGAGAATTGTATTAAATAGCACTGGAAGTTTGCAGGAAGCGAAGGTTTGCTTCATATTTTGTATAGATTAATAAGACTATTGCTGAGTGGAGCTCTTGGGAAAGCTGGCAGGAATTTTGGTCATTCAGCAGGGATCTCCCAAAAAGTTTGGATGAAATTGTTGAGAGCTCTGGTGTTGTCCTGGTTTTTCTGAGTTTTTTTAAAGCCTTCTACTTGTTCTTAAGATGGAGTCAGAACTTTAGTTTCTGTTCAATATTAAGGGTCAGTTTTTCACTTTCTCACACTTTGGAACATAAACAACCTTTCTTGTTCACTGTCCTTTGTTTACATACTTCTAGCCTGAAAATAATGTTGGTTGACAGCTGGTCTGGCCAGTGGGGTGAAGGGGTAGCAACCACAGAAGCCAATCCATAACCAGACCCACAAATGTATAAAAATGGAAGAAACAAACAGGCTCGGGCTCTTTTTGGGGAGCAGCCTTTCACTGCAGCCCTCCTGCCTCCGTGTTGTTGTTTTGTGTGCTGTTCCAACACCCTGGAGCACGGTGCAGGGGTCTGCAGTGACTGTCTGGATGTCATTGGTTTGGATTTAGAGGTTCAGGTGTTGAGTTGATGTTGTCTGCCAGGATCGAGACGGTGGGGCAGCCGGACCGGCGGGACAGCCTGGGCGTGTGCGTGGAGCAGCGCAGCGGCGACGACTCTCTGCAGCGGGACAGAGCCGTGTGCGTCAGCACCAACGGTGAGTCCGGGCCACGGCTCCTCCCCAGCCAGCCCTGCTCCTCACAGCCTGCACTGCTCTCGTGTGTGTGCTGCTTGTGTGGTTAGAAATCTCTGGTGAGATCGCAGATCTCTCTTCCTGCTCGCAGTTACTGCAGTCTGCTCTGACAAGAGAAATGCAGCAGGGTTCCTTCCCTATTTGCCTGCAAAAATAGAGAGATGCGGTCTTGCGTGTTAGTATGTACAGAAAATGAGAACTATTGTTAGATGTGCTGATTGTTTCAGGGGCAGTGTTTGTAAATGGAAAAGAGATGACAAACCAGTTGCCTGCTGTCACTTCTGGCTCGACTGTGACATTTGACATGGAAGTTGTGCAGTTGGGATCCTGCAGCAACGAGGGAGGAAACTTCAAGCTTCGAGTCACCATCAGCTCCAACAACAGAGAAGTGGTCTTTGACTGGGTACTTGATCAGTGCTGTGGCTCTTTGTATTTTGGTTGTTCATTTTCATACCCAGGCTGGAAGGTTTTGGTCTTTTAGCAGTGAGTAAAGGGATTTTTTTGTTCTTGCTGTCAAGTGTGATGTTAAAGGCTGAGTTTCCAGCTGTTTGACAACAATCTGGTAACAACCCCTGTCTTTATAGTACTTGAACTCCGCTATATTGTACTTCGTACTGGATTCATTTAAACAATAGTTGTGAAACATTGGATTTGTTTCTCTGAAAAAAGCTAGAAACAAGCATTTATGTAGGCAAATTAATTTAAGCAGTCCATCAGACCTTTTCCTTTTTCCCTCCAGACTTGATTTTTGTCAGTATTTCATTGTACTCGCCTCAGGGTACGCGCGTTGTGTAGAATTAACTTTGCTTAAAGCCGCTGCTCTGTGAAATCAGCGTTTTAGGGGTGGTAAGGACCAAAGTTGTATTTATACCACTCGGAGCACAGTATTTAGAGCAGCAGGGTCCTGCTCTGCCTCCTTGTGCACGGTACTGCTCATCCCTCGGCCGCGGGGATGTCTGAGCCAGCCCGTCACTGTCTCACTTAAGTGCCTTATTTCCATACTTCTGGAACTGGTTTTTTTCTGTGTTGTCACTCAGAACATGTTTTCTAGAGGAGCTGCATGGTGATGGTTACACTGCCCATGCACTGCTGCCTCGAGTAGGCTGCTCTGAGCCTCTCTGAATGCCTTCCCTGGCTACAATTCACACACAGAATGTGTCAGAGCAAATCTTGTGATTTGGTACCTGAGCCCAACCTGTGCAGTGGCAGCTGTGATGCCTCAGAGCCCTCCTAACACTCAGAGACAGCCTTTTCTCACTGTGTGACCACACAAGTGCTGCAGACACTGCAACTGCTGCTGGAGCTCCACCTGGAATAAGGGAGGCAGATCTAACCTGGGGCAGTCAGAATTGAAAAGATGGTGGTAATTAAGCTGTCTCCTCCCTAGAGTAGGATTGGATAAATAATAGTGTGAATTAAATGACTTGGAACTCAGAAATTACATACAGTTACATATTTTTCCTCTAAGGAGCAACTAAGATGGATAAGCTCAGTCTCAAAGAGGGCCTATTCCTGGTTAAAAGATTGCAATGCTACTGGATTTAAAGAATAGTTAAAAGTAACTTTCACTGAGGGGCTTCTTACCTCAAGTTCAATTAAAATTAAATATATTTTATCATGTTAGAATAGCACTATTTTTATAAAGCCTAGACAATCATACTGCCTTTCCTTCAGTGGCAATGTGCTCCTCTTTGCTACCATAATAAGCTTAAAGCATAAAAACTTATTTTACAATTAATCAACATTGCTGTTACTCACACTGTCAGTACAAAAAGATCAGCCATCCTGCCTGAATTTTTCCCCAAGCTGTAGCAGGGCTACACAAATTTCAGACAAAGAGAATGGCTGTTGGTATTTATACCACTCACAAGAGCAAAAAATGTGTGTGGATTTAGATGAGTGTGAAGAACCTGCACAAGGCAGAGTGAGGTTGGAATTGGCTGGAAGGCACGAAGTGAGGAAGACTGAACTGCTGCAGGTCAGTTAGCAACAAAGGGCCTGCAGTGCTCTTAGTTTTTCAGGCTTCACTAGTTTAGTGTTAGGAAAAAGGAATACTGGCTTATCCCATACTTTCAGTGTTACTTCAATTCTCCTGTGAAGAGTTTTCAGTACTTTTGTAAAAAAGGTTCAGTAGATGAAAATGTCAGTCCTGCTCAGAGGGTCGGGCTGGCACTCCAGGTAGCAGCTGAGTTAAACCTTGCTCCACGGTAGTGCTGGCAGTTCTACTTACACAATTCAGGTATCAGGTACTAGTTGAACTTAGTACTTTTACCATATGGAAACTAAAATTGTGAATATCCACACTTCTGAGGTACCAACGGGTCAGGTACCTTTTGATCTGCTTTAGGAGGGGCTGGTCAGACTGTAGATTCTGCGGGATATTTACTTACATATTAGAAAATAAAGCTTAAACCTTGAATTCAGGTACTTCAGAGGTGGCAATGCTGTGTCAGGTTGTTCAGAATATACATAAAAGCAGCTGAAGGTGACTGTGAAGGGCCATGAGAGGCCCCTACTGCTGCCCTGGAGAGCTGGGCAGGCTAGAGAAGTTTTTTCTGCCTCCAGGCTTTAGCTGTGTGCTGAACAGGGGCAGTTTGCCAATGGTTCTTTTGTTGTTGTGGTGGTGGTTTTGTTTTTTATGTGAACTTGGCACAAGCCTCACTGTCCAAATTGCAAATGAGGTACTTTCAGCCACCTCGTGGAGCTGCACCTTGTGAACAGGGGAGGAGTGAAGAGTCTCAGGGCAAGAGACCCGAGGACTGAAGGAACAAAGGATGCAAAGAAGCAGAAGAGGCTTGAACTAAAAGTGTAAATTCTGTTCTTCCGCAGCAGAGTTCAGCTGGATGGAAAACTTGACACTTCCTGTACAATTTGCACCTCTAGCTCTTGGAGCCTTGCAAGCAAGAGTGTTAATGGCTTATGAAACCCAATCCTGAAAGTTGTTTTCCTAAGCTAGTACATTCACTTACCTCAAACTAAGACATGTGTGTCAAGAGAAATTTGAATTTTTTTAAATAAAAGTTGTATCCCTCAGCTGTGTATGGTCTAGAAAATTATTTATTTGGGGCATAAAGGTGAGCAGCACAGCTTTCTAGCAATACAAGAAAATGTTCTCTAGAGCACTGCAGCCATCTTTAAGAGCTTCTCCCCATTTGTCTTGTCCCTCAAACAATTTCTTTCCAGATTGCCCACCTGTGCACTTACCTTTATTTACAAATTTCAACTGACATCTCTTACAAATATATTTTTCCCTTTCTTTTAATAAAATTTGTAACAGCATCTGTGAGCTACTTTCCTCAATTTTCCATCACATCCAATTTGTCTTTTCTCCATGTTACTGTTCCCATCTCTTACTGCAGCTCTTGCACATCTGTAGCTTTTGGCCAGCAGCAGAGGTATTTAATCACCTTCAAATAAAGCCCCTGTTGGACTAACACACAGCTTTACTTCATGCCCTTGGTTCTGCTTTACCTGGAGCCTGTTCCAGTTCTTTGGTCTCTTTTAAAGGAGAAACAGCTTGTGAAACCAGGCAGTGGAGTTGCTGACTGGGCAGCTTTCTCTCATCAATGCTCCATTCACATGAGCTCTCTTCAGGACAAGATGCCAAGTGTTCCTCCTCCGGAGCTGCAGCTTCACTCTCAAGCTGAACAGCCTAAAAACTGCAGGTCACAGTCAGGGAAGGACTTACCTACTCCAAAGCTTTATTTTCTTGGATGTGAAACCAGTCACATTGGTAATGGGGAACACCTCCACTTGCTGATTATGGCACCAGACTTCTGTGAATTAAGAAATACTTAACTTGGAACAACACTGTCAAAACTGCCCTCACAGAATGCCTCCTGTATTCCCAAAGGTAAAATCAGATTTCTGGTTTGGAGGATTGTATGGTTTGGGAGTTTTGTTCAATTAGTTTAATAAATAATCACAACAGTTCAAATCATGGGCAACTGTTTCATTCCAGGCAGTGAATGTTTACCCCACCCCTCAGAATTCAAGGGCTAAGTTTAAGACACGTACACTGAAGGTTAACAATTCCTCTACCACTTCTGAATATAGTATTTAATGCACTGAATTAAATATTCAAATCATATTAGGTTCCAGGTTGGGGTTCACAAACCCGTTGTGATCACCAAGTACAAATCATCATTAAAAGCTGCCACGAGCACACTGAAGGTCAGAGGCAAGAACACAGTGCCCCACAGCAGCCTGGGCTCAGCCTGCAGAGCCCAGCTGGCACTACCTGCATTTCAGCATCTCATCCTAACATGCAAAAAGCTTTCCAGTGTCTGCCATTCCACAGTCACTGCTTGGCCAAGCAATGCAATTCCTGACTTTCCCTGCAGTACTTGGAGCATCCATCCTCTGCAGTCCCAGGGAAATGGGATTTAAACCCCCACCTGTTTAAACTTTATTCCATGTAAGCCAAATACTTTGTAAAGTGTCTGAAAAAATAACGACCTGCATGTAAAAATGACACAAATCTTAGTTCTGTAACTGACAACACAAGCAATGTTTCATTTGCACTTCTATAAGTTACAGTTCTGCACGGTGAAGCACAACTTACACCCATCTCAGGTACTCAAGTTCTACCCCAAGAAAGAAGAATGAAAGTTATGTTCTGGTTAAACCCCTGGAAATTCATGGAGATACCTTAAATAAAGCTGTAACAATCTGGCAAAGGAGAACACACATCCAAATTTTAAGTCATGCAGAGGAGTTCAGAGATGCTGCTTGAGGTCTCTGCACATGGAATGACTGCACACCCATCACGGCAGATTTTGGATGACTGAACTTCATGTACAAAAGCTGATTTCAAATAAAACATTTAATGAAAAACAACGGTTCATTTAAACAGCTGAACTTGTTTTAGGGCTTTTTTTTGGAGGAGGAGGGTTTTCTTTTGTTTTTACATCTACTGTACCGTTCAAATTCTTTTTAACCAGCCTACATGGCATCTTCGAAGGTACAAATAGAAAAGGCATCTTTATAAATAGAAAACAAGGGGATTTTTTCAGCTTTTATTATAAATTGACATGACATACAAAGTTTACTGAACAGAAGTAATTTCATTACTATTTTTGGGGGGATCACCAACTTTTTGTGCAAACAATGCTAGCCTTCTTTTAAGCATTAAGAGCATAACTGCTTAAGAAATGACATAAGCAATAATTCTAGAACTACATCTCCCCTAAAATAATCTATTTTTTTACGTATGTGCACAGCTTTAGCAAATTAAAGCCAGAGAGAAATGCATGATGTACTATTCAGAGGCATAATTAGAGTCTGCTAAAACTCAAGAGAGCTGGCAATTCAAGGAGTTTGTAATGAAAAGCTGCAGTTTCCCTCTTTCCTATTTTGTACACAAAATCAGTGACTAAGAACTTAATACTGGATGACGAATCACATCCACACCATTAGTTAAATAGTCTCACAGTTAAACACATCTTAAGGACCATCAAAATCAGTATTTACATTTTATAAATTTCTGAAGACACCATTAGAAAGCTTATATACCCCTTCAACAAATAGGGAACTGCATCTCATGGTGATGGAATGAAATAAAAAACAAAAAATACCTGTATTTACAGCAGCATTGTTCCTTTATAAATAAAGAATATGAAAAATGAAATATTTTAAGGATAATAAAAAATTGAGGTGATGTCACTCAACCACAGTGCTTGCTGGAATAAAACCCTTCGGTGCTGATACTGTACCAGTAGTGAAACCACTTTCCATTGGAAAAAATCTGTAAACGTATGCATAAAATGTGTTAACAGCAGTGCAAAACTGCTCAAATATAGTTCAGTCAGCATCTTAGTATCTGTATTGAATACAATACATCACAGAATACTTACATAAGAAGTGCAACACATTTTGTGGTCCAATTTTACAGTGCATTTTTCCCTCAAGAGTGGCATCTCGAAAGCCAGAGCTCAGCGCGGCCTGGCCTTGCAGGGTGTGCTGAGGCGGGGACTCTGCGGGAGCTGGCGCCTGCAGACGGACACGAGCACCCACATCCTCTCTGGAGCTGTGTAAATGTGTGATAAAAATATAAAGGAGCTAAATGTTCAAGTTTGAAATGGTACACACTGGGCGGTCGATGCATCGGAATTATCCACAAAACCCAAACTGCTGGTTAAACCTCAAAAAGCCAAGGCGGTACTTCACTGTGTCTGGAATGTGAAAAGCCAGGATCTTTCCAAACAGGCACGAGACAAAGGAAGTGCTAAGTTCGCCAACTTGATGATTTTTAGTGTAGAAAAAATTGATTTATAATTTATGATCAATTGATAAATGATTTCAAATACAAGGATTGAGGTTAAACTGTAAATAGTCAGATGTTATTTTCACAAAAAGCTAACTGGAGAATTTCTAAATAAGAAAAGCAGAAACTGTATCCCAATTCCCTTTCCCTAATGTTTCACAACTTCATGGTAGGAAAAACAGCCAGATACAGATGCAAAAATCTTAATATAAAAACGGTTTTACATATACTTAAATTATGTAAATTCCATAAAGTTCTTAAGACACTAATTACTAAAATTACAAAAAGATTTTTATATTGCTCTTCATGCTCAAACTCTTAGAATATTGTCATTACATCACCAAAACCAATATACATGTAGTACTTGCATAAGTAACTGAATAAAAACCCTGTTTAAATAATATCCTTGTTGAAATCATTTATTTCCATCCAGCAGTGCCTGTTTGGAATCTCTGTATCTCTGTGTGTAATTCTTTATAGAGCTCATGCACCCTAGAATGTCACTTCAATGCTTGTCCACTGAATGACAGCTGATTTCTGACTTCAGAGCTTCTGCTTCTTGCTCTGTTTGGTGACACCTGAGATGCTTTCTGCTTCTGAACTCCTCTCTCTCCCGGCGTTTTCACTGTATCCGTTTGCTGTCCCACTCTGCTCCTCAGAAGATTCCTCGTCTGTCGGGGAGGCCGATTCCCCTTTCTCCAGCTTCTGCTGCATTTCTCGGAGCCTGGCCACGGCTTTGTCTATGGACATGATGCTGATGAGGTTAAAGTCATGCATGCTGACCAGGTGGAGCATAAAGTTTCGACACAAGTTCTTCTTGATGATTTTCTGTCCGTAATTTTCAACAAACAGCATACAGGCATGATTCATTTGATTGTCGGCAATAAACCTGTCAAATAAGGAAGCCATCATTATGCAAGAAGAATGTTTTCAGAACCTAAAAGACTCTACAATGTGATTTATCAATATAACTGCAGAGAGCAGCCATTACACAGTCCAGCATCTCTCCTTTTCAAAGCCCAAATGCTACTGGGCACAAGAATTTCCTTAAAAGCTTAAACTTTCAAGAGCTTATTACAAATTATCCTCTAATGACCCTTTCCTAAACAAATGAACCAACTGAATTTTAAGTATTTAGTGAATTGCAATGCAAAATGATCTACCAAATCTATAATTTATAGGTATCAGAGCTAAGCACTGTAACATACCCGTGCTTCATAACATGAAGGTTCCATAATTTCATCACTTCTTTCTCTCCTTCGTTCACATCAGAAAATTCTTCAATTTGCTGGAGAATGGGAGGAAGTATAGGAAAAGAAACAAACACACCTGTCAGAACTGCATATCTGCTGCCAAGTATTGAGAACATACCCAAAATTCAACTTACACACAAATATATAGAAAATTCAGGCTCTGCAGTCAAAACAGTTAGAAAAATGTCATTTGATGTAGAGACTTTTGATGATAAATTATATCCTTATTATATACAGCCCAAACTGTGTGCTCCTAATGCCAGCATCTCCTCTTTGAAGGAGAAAAGCAGCCACAGACAATGAAAACTTGTCTGAGCACAAGGGGACTGAACTAAAGGCATACTTGAAAAAGCGAATTTTGATTCCATGAATTTCCATCAGCAGTAGTTCAGCAAAATTTTCTGCTCCTAAAATGCAGCATTTTCACAAGGAATGCCCAACTGTTCCCCAAAACAACTTTAAAATCATCTTTTAAAGCCCACAACCCACTCAAACCCGCTCTGCACAAAGGGATGTAATAAGTAATTACGGTGATGGTTTTCTCCCGCAGCCACTCGGGGTCCTTCTCGTCCTCGCTGTCCACCTCCATCTCCTGGGGGCGCAGCGGCAGGCAGGTGTCGCTGTGGAAGTAGAGCCGGTTGTGGCCGCTGCTGTACGTGCGCTGCTGCTCCACCTCGCCGTCCTCCGACTCCAGGAACTCCGACATGCTCGCTTTCGTGCGCTTCGGCCTGCCAAGGGAGGGGGCGCTGCTGTCACCGGCACGGCAGGGATGCAAATACTGACTCCTGCCACTCATTCACACAAGTTATTTTAAGCTCTAGCTTGTGAAAGTGTTGGGAGGGGGAGAACTCCAGCAATGGAATAATCACCATTAAAAACCCAACAGCTCCTGACCCTCCAACTTCACCTTTGGGGAAGCAAAGTTTTAGGGTAAGGTAGTTAAAGAGAGCTACATTGCTATGAAGAGGTATCTCAACTGGAAAAATGTAGAAAAATCATGGGTGATGTTAATTCCCCGTCAGTACATTCTATTTAGTCATAACAGTGAAATTTAGTGCTGTGTATATGCACCTGCAGATTCACAAATCCCCACATTTCACAAATCTGGCTGATAGGTGAAAAAACTCTTTACAGAAAGAGTGGTTGGGCATTGGAGTAGGCTGCCCAGGGAAGCGGTGGAATCACCGTCCCCGGAGGTGTTTAACAAAGCCTGGCTGTGGCGCTGGGTGCCATGGCTTAGGTGACAAGGTGGTGTTTGTTAGGTCACAGGTTGGCAGTGACGATCTCTGAGGTGTTTTCCAGCATGCAGAGCTGTGCTGCAGCCCCTACCTGCAGACCAGGATGTGTGTGATGGGCGTTCTCTTGACGGGCCCGTTGCGGCTGAAGGCGAAGCCGGGCTGGCGGTGGATGTCCTGCGGGTTCCCCGCGTACGAGCCGTCGTAGCACTCGTTGATGGACACGTCGATCCGAGCACCTTTGGGGTGGTACTGCAGCACAGGGGCAAACACTCAGCACACAGCAGTGACACCAAGAGGTTTAAACGAGTGACCTTTACATTCTGAATACCTTAAACATCACCTGCAAATAACCTGATACAGCTCTATATAGCTCTAAGCTTCCTTTCACAACACCCAAATAATTTTTAACCTCTAGAAGCAAATTACTCTAAAGCTTCCTTTTTACTGTTTTATATAAAACCACTCAAAACTATTCAAAAAATAAGGGAAAATATCAGCAAAAGATTGCTAGCAAGAACATTTCTATATTTCCTAGAGTTTCAAGAGTCTTTCAACCTAATTACACTGCTATTTACATCGAAGAATACACTGATGCAAAAGTAGCAGCTACATTTAGAATTCAGCTTCCAGTGGCCAGCATTATTTATTATATATCTATTTTTTTTAAATGAAAGAAAATGAAACCCACAATATTTCTGCTCCATGTAACACATAAACATTCACAGAAAGCAGCTTCTAACCTGCAGATACATTCCTGCAACTTACTAAGCTGGAAACAGAATCCCTGCATTTGTAGCATCTGTGACAGACTGTACAGAGCTTCGTAGTGCTGAACTACAGAATGATTACTTACAACATAATTAAAGATGAATCTGCTGTGGCAGAGTTTGAGATGTTTGAGTAAACTATAGAGTTTCCGACAGTTCAGAGTGCACCAGGGGCAGTGCAAGTCATCGCGGGCCTCGGTCTGCTGCCTCGTGTTATTGTTGTAAAGGAACTGATGCAAACAAAGGAACAGGCAGAGCACAGTTAGCACCAAATGAGTTTCATTCTTTAACTTCCAACCCCCCAAATCAAGTTGGACATGGTTACAGGAGGTCTCCTCAGCAATAGTTTGATTTTGGAACACTGTATCAGCTCAGTGTAGGGAAACACTGGTATTTCAGGATTTTTTCCCCATTGGAGGGAACCCACCTGTCCCCCTCCAGAAGTCTAACAAGGAATGTCCTTTGTCTTTCAGAACATCAGATGTGCCCCCAGGAGGATTAGTTTTCTAGAATACTTCTGTAAACAGGAGTCTGTGGAAGGGCTTTCAGCCTGTGAATCTGAGACTCTTTAAGGCATCCACTAAAACGGCAAATGGAAATTTCCACCCAGCTCCTAAGCAAACATTTTAATTCTGTACAATATTTAGATTCTAGTTGTTCCCTCTGATGATTATTTTCAATACCTGGTAAAATATTCGCAACTTCTGTCGAGGTTCATTTAACACATCTCTCTCTTTTCTTGTTTGAAGGTCTGTAGGCAAAGATTCTTTCACAGCTGAAAAAAAACACATGCAGACACACATTTCGTTGGTGCAGAGAAACAAACATTACTTCTTACCCAAGTATGGAAGTTCTGAGAAGGACACTGCTGCTGAAGGAAACAGGCTACTTGAATGTCCTTTGACACCATGGTGGTGGGGTGGTGTGAGAAGCTGCAAAGTCCCTGACTTAGTCTAAACACTGCTTAGCAACAACTAAAACATCAGTGTTGTCAACATTATTCTCATCCTAAATCCAAAACAAAGCACTAAAGCAGCCACTGAGAAGAACATTAACTCTATTCCACCTGAAACTGGGGCACCTATAAATGCAGAAACTTAGAGAGCACTAATTGAAGTGAGTAGGGCAAACCAGACAATCCCAGAAATCCTAGTGATGGATTTTCCCAAATGTATTTCACAGGACGATTCACAAGCATTGCATATAATCACTTCAATATTGTCCTGATGTTTAGTATTTAACCATAATTTACAAAACATGGGATACAACACAGCCCACTCAGTTTTGCTTTTTCCTGTTGAGAATTACCCGAATCAGCTGCACCAGTGAGCCCCAAGCACACAAGGGTTAAGCAGATTATTCAGCAGCAAAACCAAAGTTTGCTTACCTATAGTCTGAGTAGGTTTAACAGAGTTGGGCTTGTTTTCTTGAGGGAGGCTTTCAGAATTTCGTGTTGCAAGAGGCTTAGCTATAGGAGCTGTAGACTTATCATTTGTGTCTCCTGTCCAACGAAGAGTAAACTGAAGTGTAGGACCCTGAGAAAATGTTTCAAATGGAGGCAACCTCTGGAGAGTGGGGGAAATAAAAAAAAACCCTCAGCAAAATAAATGTCTTCACAAAACCAATCATGAGAAAATATTTGCAGAATGTTGACTGATGTAATTTATTTTAATGCATGAAAGGCTGACCAGGATAGTTGAGCTTATAACTCTACTTTTACTATATAATTTGGATCATCTCTGCTTTTCTCATAATTACATGATCATGCTGTGACAAAAATACTTCGCAGCCATCTGGAATCTTCATGTTCTTCTCTTCACTCACTTACAGCTCCTGCTCTCCCAGGACATGTGAGCATGACTGTGTAAGTGCACAGTCACTGCATCGCTGAGTGTTGATTCACCTCAGTCAACAACTCTCTTCCCAACCCTTCCTCCTCCACTGAAACATCCTCTTCCTTTCATCCCTACATTTTATCAGTATTCTCTTAAGGTATGTACATAAGATCACACCTGTCTGGGTTCCTCTTTCTTCCCCTTAAATACTCTGCAGTTTGCTCCTTTTTGGTGGGCCCAACTTGTTAGAACAGCATTTAAACTGCCTGATTTTCTAGGTCAGGAATTCAGAAGTCACTGAACAGAAACAGTTGCCATACTTACAGCAGGTGACATCTGCTTGTATTAATGATCCAGAATAGCCAAAGCTTTTTAAACTGAGAGCGAAATTGAAATGTATGTCCATACATTCCCAAAAGAATGATTTCCTGTGAAGACAGGTCTCTTGGCCACTAAAACAATCCATACCTTCCCATCCAGAATTGTTTCCCATGTTGCTCTTTTCTTGCTAATGGGACACTCTTCCATTTCCTGCATGGCCACTTCATATTCCCCATCCAGAAGTTGCAAGCGTCTGTCAAGACAAAATATGTATCATGTGTAAAAAACCTCTTTTATTGTTTGTCTATTAAAATGCACTATTTCACTGTAATGAAATTTCCATGAACCTAAAGACCTATCTTCAGACAAATTTATTTGACTAGGTCTAAATCTTAGGCAAATATCATCCACAACAAAGAAACATGTTAAAGACTAAAGCAAAAATATATATAAATTTTTATGCATGATTTGGTTCTGCTTCAAATCAGTCTCATTTACACAACAGCATGCCTGAGAATGTCCTTGCTTATCATCACTACAAACCTATCTAATGGTTCATGTCCATTTAGCATACTGAAGTTCTCCAGTGGAATTGAGTAATAGAAAAGAACAAAATACTGTCTAGATTTCTAAGAAGAGACAGGTTAGAAGAGGACATTTCTTCTAAAACCAAACTCTTCTCAAAATATACTTCTAAACCCCTGTTTGTATAGATAACCATTTTGTCAGAATTAGTTGGAGCTGGTTTAAGCAGCTTTTTTCTTCAAGCTCTGTTTTTACTGATAAAGAAATCATCTAAAAACCTTCCTCTACCTGGGACCTGCATTTGCCATGGAAAAAAAACTTATTTTCATGAACTGTGTTTGGCTGTTGGCACTATGACCCTTTGCAGCACAAACAACCAAAATGTCCACCCATGAAATGTTCTGGTCCTTATCTTTTGAATTGGATCTAAAGTGCTCTGAGCTTCAGTGTAAGCAGTAAGGGTATTTCAGAGACCTTTTCTTTGTTTAACTTTTTAATTATTTAATTAAATTATTATTATTTAATTTAGCAGAACCAGAGAAATTACATCTGTCAAAAACTGGCAAGGAACAGACAAATGGATGCAAATTAACAGGACAATATTCAAGTTCGTAGATAGGATTTATTTACAGTAGTCACTGAATAGGTCTCATAAAATGTGCTATGAAACCTGTAGGTTTTTTAAAAAAAAAAAACATAACAAGCCTAAGTTCTTATTGTAAATAACAACTAAAATGCAGCCAAAGACAACCTACACTGTAACAAAGAACATATTAAGTTTATTATCAAATTTCTAATGATTAATAGAAGCTATATTTGTTTTTACAATATTACCTGTTTTTATCAAATACAGTCATTTGTGCTACAAATGTCTTTTCCCCATCTTCACGATTTGAAGAGTTTCTTTTTCTCCTAGCTGGAAGCTCCTCATTGACATCTGCACATAACAAATATGGTATTCAATCAGTAAGAAGTATAAGAAGAGATTCAAAAGATGCAAAAGTACCTATGCATTCACAAATATAACTGGCTATGGATTGTGTTACATGTGCCATACAGAGAAGGACAATGCAATAAAAGAGCACTTATCTTAACAGTAATCATATTTTAGGTGTGTTCTCATGTATTTATAATTTCATTGTATTATTCTGTCAGCATAAAGAATTTGGGACTTGATCTTCCTCCTCTTGTGGCTATGAAATAGTGAGAAATAAAGTTTTTCATTCTACATGTACTCTCCAAGGCTGTAATGTTCGTGTTGTTACACATCTCAACAGGATTAAGAAAATAGCTTTTAAAGTTTTGTTATTGAGGTATTTTTCTGTTGGCTTGTCATTTACTTTTGCTGAGAAACACTGACAGCATGCACAGTGAGTCAGCAGTGGCCAGTGTTGGCTTATGAATAATGACACTCTCAGTGAGCACAGAGTTCTCTTGAACTGTTCACCCTCTAACACTGCTGCCTCACACCTTCAGCATCACGTTAGTAACAAGTGGTGTTAAATTTACACAAAACCAGAAGCACAATTTACAGCTACCAGCTGAATTCCAGCCCCATCTCAAAAGAGACTGCAAACAAATAAAAGCTCAATCACTCAGTTATACTGGCCCATGTCACAGTGTGACACACCCTGCTAATCAAGACAACTCCAAACGTGCCCACAAGATAAACCTCACAAAATCAGATTTAAAGGCTGAAGTTACCAATGTTTTCATTAGTTTCGCCATTGATCAGTCCATTAAATTCTCTCCTTCCTGGGCGAGTGACTCTGAACAACAATGAGTAAGACTTCACCATGTGGCTGTTGCTTGGCTCAAACTCATTGCTGGAAACTGCCAGTGATGGGAAGTTGCCTGGTTTTATTTGGCTGAGGTCTGGGTTTAAAGGCACCTGCTTTTTACCTGTAGGAACCTGTCTTATTGGACAACTGACATCCTGCAGCAAAACAAGAAACAAAGTTCAGTTAGACTTCAAAGTAAAGACATTAAGTATTTAAATTGATGTCATTTCTGAACTGCATTTGTTCTGCCAATTTTTGAAAATAAGCCTTATAATAAGCCCTGTAACAGATACAAATAAAAAAATCTGGATCAATCCCAGATTCTAAATGCAAACCCAGATATTTATAAGTGTAAATAAAACTGGCATTCTATAACCCCTTCTGGCAGCAGCCATCTTTCTCTGTATGATTAAAATGACACTAACATGAGGCACTTAAAAAGATTGTAGAACAGTCATTAATACTAATTCAATTCTGTTTACCTGAAGAAATTAAATGTTTTGGTTATATATATTTTTTTCAAGGGCTTCCTATTTTCTCCTTGCAATATTCAAAGTGCACTTTGTGCTATCTGTGAGATAAAGAACCACTTACCTAGGATTTGTTATATTCAGTTACCTCTCAAAGAGATCATTGAACAATGTGCAGAATTGGGAAAACAAGACAAGATGGCCTAAATATGAAACTTGCAGCAAAACATTTGGAATAACCATTAGTACCTCCTGACCTCACTACCTTTATCCATACTGTAACAATTAACAAGATTGGCTAGAAACAGTACTAATTCTTAAAAACCTGTCAAATAGGCCTAGGATAGAAGAACACACAGCTCTCACTGCAAATCTTTCTCTTTCTGGTTAAAACTGAGCCTCCCATATTCCCATAGTTGGGAAGGTAATTTGCCAACTGATGTGAAATAAGCACAGCTAAGACTGCAAGCAAATTCAAAAATAAATATAAAACTGCTTATGATCCATGGCACCTAAAATCTGCAGTAACTGAAATCATCAAAGTAAAAAACAAATCAAAAAGCAAGGAAAAAGACAAGAGTTGGCAGATGATTGAGGAATTCAAAACAATTACAATTTGTTCCTTTTTACTCCTAAACTCTGAGAGGCATAGTCTACTTAATGATTTTGGATTGCCTGGTTTCCTTAATCCTTTGGCCATCACAACAGAATGAATACCTTAATGATGTGACACACAGAAACTGAGGTAAAACCAGCTGAAATTCAAAATGAGTGGACGTGATTTACAAGCTGAATTCAATCAACAAAGTTGAACGGTTTTTAAAACTAATTTCTCATAAAGTAGTGCAAAACCCAATAGAAAACAACTTGAATACATTAGTTCTTAAATTTAAAGGCTAATTTCAGCAGAAGCATCACTATATGGCAGTGTTACTAAGGTATTCCAGAGGCAGGTAAACATTTTTCTTTAATGTGTATTAATAATTTATGACATAATTTTTACCTTTCGTTTCTTGTGGCAAACTTTCACCAGCAGTACTTCCAGAGTTACAGAATTTTGTTCATTCTCTGAGTTTTGTGATGGCTTATCTAAACAGAAAAGTATTTTAAGGTCTGAAAATGTAAAGATCTATTCAATGATATAAATCCATCTGTAACTACTTTTTAACCATTACCTCCCAGGTACAAAGACCTCTAACAACATTCTTAGTTTCAACTCTCCCCAAACCTACTACAAATTTCCACTTGAGAATATATCCTAATTATTCTAATATTAGCTGATTAAAAGGCACAGCTGATCTCCAAAGTTTAAAAAGGCAAGCTTGTTACCTTCTCAAAACAGAGAAAAACGTTATGGCTAGATTTAAGGACCGTTAGAATACACTAATTACAGATGAGTCAAATTATTTTTCCCGATTTTTTTTCTTTACAGCTTCCAAACCTGAAATTTGGATTTAAGATCCAGATGCTATCAGATAGGAAAACAAAACAAAAAACACACGACCCCCTCCTTAAATATTATATTATTAAATATTATATTATTAAATGCACAATAGCGGTTAAAGGACTCTTGGATGAACTCAAAAAGAAGTCTTAGAAAATAAGACCTTGTTTCAGAGACTGCACAATAAATTTCCTAGAGCCTGGGATCTTCAAGGCAGCTGCTGCCAATGGTGTGATCAGCAATGGCAACCAAAAAATTAGAAATATCATTTTTTAATGGACAAACAGCTTTTGCTCTCAGAGCAACAGAACTCTTCATTCTGGTTGAGGAAGTCCAATATTCTGATACGGAGAGGCAAATCCTTATGTGCTTGGAAGACACCATGGAATGACTTCAAGTCACTAAAATATGATTTCCATGGCCTTTATAATTGTTGACATGGGCTTTCCTTCATTTCTAGACTCAATTTGACAGTTTTTTTCTTAACACGTCTATTTTAAAGTAGAAACCACTGAATTTTCCACCTATTTGAGGGCTGTGGATTTTTTTAAAGCTACTTCAAACACTAAAGACACACTCCCAGAAAATCGTGTTCTTGAGGGAAGAATCACTGTCCTCAAGGTCTATTTCAGTCTGAATGGATGATGGCTTGGAGTATTTCTCAAAATCGCTGTTTTGACTAAAACCCTGAAGGCGAATCTTCTCAACATCACAATTACACCACAACATTTCTAAAGCACTGCTGAATTATAAGTAATGAGGCAGGCTGAACAAGTAAATTAAAACCTGCATGCAAACAGCAGAGTAAAAACATTCAAATATTCCCCTCACAGATCTCTACTAATTTCAAAGGTGTTATACAAATTAACAGTGGAACGAATGAATTGGCAAACATACCATTTTTATGGAAGAACCCAGTAAATGTAAGTTGTAAATGAGCAGACAAGCTAAACAGAACAGAAAAAGAGGGAAATGTTAGAGCAAATAAGTGTTTTCTTCTCAGAGCAACCACTTCAGTGATGCTCAGTACAGAACTCTAATGATTCAGTCCATCCTTTTAACTCAGAAACTGCCGGGATCCAGCAGCTGCAGTTGATGCAGAATTGAACATTGCTTTTCTCTTTACAGACTCATTCTCTCTGTGTATTCTATCATTTGATATATTAAAGAAAAACCCACTGCAGTAGAAGAACATTGCCTGAAGACAGGAGATCTTGCCTTTCCAGGCAGGCAAACACATTTGTTAGACAGTCATCAGCAACACAGTTCAGTTTTGGTGGAAATTTTCTAGGATTTCACCCTGAACCACTGGCTTGGTGTAGATTAAAAGAAAACCAAACCAACAAGTATTTTAAGCTCAGTAATGAGAATATTTACAAGAGGGAACCCTGCACCTTTAGAAATAAAGACTATCAGTTACATCAAGTCCACATCATTCAGAACATATGCAATCAAAATAATAATTGCATCTGTTTTATTTCACAGACTAGAATATTCCGCGGACTGTAGACCCATCTTATTTCAAATGGTAAAATTTCCATTTAAAAACAAGTATTCATAAATCTAGGTTTAAAAGGGTCTCAAAATCACACAGTATTTCAGAAGTACACATTGAACAAAATATAATCTGTCCCACTACACCAACACAACTTTGTGCACCGTCACTTCTCAGGCAGATACACCCTGACACTCCACACTTATTTTTAAACACAAACATTCCCAAGAGCTCTGAAATGAGCAAAGGAAGTGCCCAACAGCTCAAGCATTCAAAGGACTCTGTCTACACCACCTTGCATCATTCATCCATGTTACTTTTCCACACTAAAGCACATTTTTGATAGTTTTGAAAGCACAAAAACAACACACACAAATCAATATTCTATGTTGTTTCAACCAAGCAACTAACCACAATATAGAGCAAAATATAATTAAGAAAAATAATGTACAGTAAATCCATAAAACCTCTTAGAATACAATTTTTTAAGTTTGTTTCAGATGACACAAGCACAGCTGCCTCTGAAGTAGTCTAATGATTTGCAAACACTGTGGGAAAGGAACAGATTAAAAATAGCAAGTATACAACAACATAAACTCCAAGTAATAAAACTTCACGATATTTTCCCAAATCCACTTCATTATTTTTTTGCTTTTAATTCCAACACACAGAGATTAAATACTGACACAACTGACACTCCTAGAAACAAAGTTAAGGCAAATACCCAATTGAGGTTTCTACACACGTTTTAAGAGATGCCACAACAAATACTGAAAGTTTATCCCAATACTGCTTTTCTCTGAGTTAAGTGACCAGCATACAAACATACATTTTAAGATTCTGGAAGCAACATTTCAAACAGCAACTGCCTTGCTTGGAGTAATGACTCTTTATCACTTGCACTTTATCAGTCAAAAGGACTTTTCATTTGTAATTTGTACCCACACACATAAATAATTATACAGCAGGACAGTACCTGTGAGATTCTTGTTCTCCCTTCATTTTCTCTACTTTTGATAACATGTCATCTACTTTGAATGTTTTCCTGTGAGGAAAAGGCAAAAAGAATAGTTTTACACAGCCACTATACTCACAACTTACAGCAAGAAAATGTATTCAGCCTGAGCTTTGACTTGATTTTCCAACTAAAACTGTCTATATATACCATTTTAGCTTTCTCTTCAGAAAACATTCTTTAGACACATATATACTTTTTTAGACCTAGTATCATGCCTGTGTTATAAGACATTATAACTGCTTCTCAACTAGTATCAAAAATAATACAAGAAATCAAAACAGACATTGCAACAGTAATCCTACTGCTCTTGAGAACTCTCATTACAGCAACAAATTGAAACTCTTGCAATGAACACCCTTTGACCATATTTCAGCTTTGGCAAAGAAAATCTTCCTGTTTTACTGACACTTATACATACCAGGAGCTGACATGGCAGCCCCTCCATCATTACTATTTAAATCTTTATCATAATAATGAAAAACACTTAAAACCTTATAGGACAAAAGAGTTAAAAGCCTAATTAAAACCCTTATTTCTCCACACACTTCTATTAAATGGACACAATGCAAAGAGCAATGAATTTGGAAGCTACCCCTGGAGCACACTCGCAGGAATCAGGGGACAATGACAACCAATGACAACAATGTCACAGAGAATAATCACTTCAAATCTTTCCTCTCTGTAATTCTGACATCAGTCTGTTCACGCTCATATGTTCAGCCTGCTCTGCCATACATACAGTCTCATGTGCACTGCTAAATAAAGGTCACCCATGAGCAGAAATTATTCAACATGTTACAGAACAGGTTACATCTTTCATTAAGGGGAAATTAACGTTTGGATCTAGATGCCCACAAAATTGCACTTGACTACAGTGACAAGGTGAGAGTGCAAAGGCACCTTTCCTTTCCATTTATACCTTAGAAAAACGGAGTAAGAAGAACATAAAGGGTTGCCAAACACTGGGTTTCTTGCAGAAGGAACACCAGCATGCTCTGGGGAAGTGGAAGCGTTTGTGTGCAGAAATACCCTGAGTGAACACTGATGTCACTCTGTACTGCTCGTCAATGATTGAGTCACACAGCACATGGTGACTACACAGCAGCACAAACTAGAGGGCTGCACTCACATAACCAGGAGAAAAACAATTCTGATTTGTGTAGTAAACAATCGCTGATTCAAAGCTCTGCTCAGCCCAGGAGTCACACATATGACAGACTGAAGAACTGACTCACCTACACTGAAATGGGGTTGTTAAAATTAACACTGCAGAGCTCAATTTTAAAGCAAGAAATGTTAAGAACAGAGCAATTTGTTAAAAGTTTCAGATTCTAAGGCAACTGTTGTGCAGAACAGTAAGTTTAGAGGGCTTTCTCCAGACTGAGGAATTGCTTAAAACAGATTTAGAGCAAAGTTATGTCATGAGCAAAAACAAGCCAAAAACCAGCTGAGAGACAAACATGATCCCAGAATGGGGGAAAGTTAACAATCTTTCAGAAAATATACTAACATCTGACACAACTTGTATTTAGTATGTGACCATTATTGATCCATAAAGAACAGTGGCACAACCTTTGCTAAATCCAGACTCACATTAGTCAAAACAAGAGAGCCTTCCTAAAAAAAAAAAAATCTTTCAGAGAAACTAAAAATAGCAACCAATTAAAAAAAATTGCCTTTGCAGTTAACTTGTAAGAGCAGAAATTCCTTTAAAATTAATTACTATTTATGTTACTGTGTTCCCATGCAAAACAGGCAAAATTAAGTTTTTGTAATAACCATCCCTCACACTCAGGATTTTCAAGGCAGCATTTACTTGTGTAACAAGTATGTGCATCTTGTGCATTCCTTTCTCCACCCACTCTTATTCCAGGCAAGAAAAGTAATAATTAGCAAAGTATTAGAAGTCACATCACAGCATGCCCTTATTTTGCCAATAAATAATACAATTATTCCTTTATCCAAATACTGTATGTGAAGCAATTTTATTAACAGTTAGTAATTTACTTCCAGCACCATCAATTGGTCTAATAATACACTAACACCTGAAGCCAGATCCAGAGACACAAAGTTCAGCTGTCCATGAGGAATCAGCTGACCAAAGCCCATCACCTCTCCAATAAGCAGCAGCTTTAAGCAGCAGTTCTGTGCAAAAATATTTAGCCCAGGCTGACACACACCCATTAACTATTCCCCATGACCATTCTTATGCTCTGAGCATTCTAGGTCCTCTAAACACTTTCCCAGTATTAAACACGTGGAGCGGTATCAATAGATGATTTCCTGGTAAAAATGCAGTTTCAGTTCCCTACCTCCACGTGATAAATCAGTCTGGCATTTTTCTCAGACTACCACAGAGCTGGAGGTAAAAGATGTGGAGCCACAGTTACTATGCTTTAAGTAAAGTCTACTAAGTTTGGAGATTAGTTCTTTATATTTCTCTTATGACACTGTTTACTGAAATGGCAATCAAAACAGTTACCAACAATTTAACAATGGCAACACTTAGGAGTTAGGGGAATAAAGTAATGTACATGTATAGTCTACATAAGCAGGCTAGCAGCGATGCAGTTCCAGAAAAGATTTCTTTGCAAAGCAAACTCTACTGACACTTTCACTGTAGTGAAACGAGAACACAGACTTTTCTTAATATAAACCTCAGGATGATCTTCTCTAGTTCAGACATTTTCTCTCTTTTAAAGTCCCTTTTTCACCAAAACAACAAGATCATAGAGCTTAACTACTCGTGTTGAATGAGGAGCAGTGGTTCAGGTCTTGTGTGTATCTGGAAGTATTTACCAGCACAGATCAGCACACAAGGATCCTGCTAATCCCCTCAGGAAGTGCAGTTCAGACTCTTTTGCCAATCTCTAAGCCCAAACTACCTTTAAATTACACCTTCTGTGGTTTGAAGTAGGCTGAAAGGGCCACAGAACTGACTGAGCATGCAAAGGGCAGAGGGAACCCAGGGGGAACACACCTCACAATTACTTTCTGCCTTTTTCCCTTTCAATACGCTCGCTCTTTTCTGTTGCGTTACTGTGTTTTTATACAGAAAACATACTGAAACGTTTTATTTAATCTTCCTGGATCTAATTACAAGCACGATTTCAGTAAGTCAGCAGCATCAGGCCCACTGAAAGGAACAGCTGTAATCTGTTCATAGAACACCTCCCAGCTAAACTCACCATTCTAAAACAAAGTGTTAAGGGAATTGGTAAAATGTTTCAAGCAGAAACCAAGCACTACTTATGCAGCTGAATCAACTGGAATCTGGAACAATGCACAAGCAAAGAACTGTCTCTTGCTTCCCAGCAAGTACAGCAGGTATCCAACAGAACATTTTCAAGTAACACACACATTTCAATCAATAATGAATTAATCTAATAAGCAACAACTTCCTGTAGTACAGTTCTAGCTAGGAAAACCAAACAAAACTAAACCATAAAAACCGAAACAGCCTGAAAATAATTTCTTAAATATTTGTTCCGACTCACTTTAAAATGTGCAAAAAATTCATGTTGGTAAATTTTATAGGAAAAAGTAAGCTGCAACTTCAAGCTTAAAAAAAGTAAATAAATCTGATCATTATGTGTCCTAAGTACCTGAAGTTGTATGTTATGGATTCAGTTTTAAGGAAGAGTTATATTGTGGCATTAAAACTCATAGCAGGAACATTAAACAATATCCAAGAGATCCAATAATACCATAAACAATTCCTTTAATTTAAATAAAAATACGCAAACACTACTGATCAACAGATCATGCAAATATTACCTCCCTTAGATATAAATCCAAAGTTTAAGCTAGAATTGGCTGCATAATCACATTTTGTTGCACATTTGCTGTACTTAAGTCCCACGGCAACTGTTTCTAAGCGATAAGAACTTCAGTGCTGAAATATTTTAAACTAAACGTTCAGGTTACAAGAGAAGTCTAAACTGTAACAAAGGATTTTCAGTGAAGGGGAAGTAACTGGAAGGGCCTTGTGATTCTGCTAATAAATAATGTACACTGCACTTGTCCCTCTGCAATGTTCCTGTGTTTTCAGGTCCACTGACAGGCAGCTGCAGCACTTCACATGACAGGAATGATCATTCTGCAATATCAAAACTGAAGCCCATCTCTCACGTGTATCCGGTTTAAAACAAACTTTTTAAAGTATTTTCTGGAGTTCTTGTAAAATACTATAAACAGACCTGCTTTGTTTTCCAGCTTTTAAAATAACCACAGAAATAATTACTGGATTCCTTCAAGACTGATTAACAAAGCAATCGTTTTGTATGTGGGTTTTGGTTTTTTTAAAAACAAGTGGTTAGGTTACAGTTTAAAATACAATGTTTCATATGATTATGCTTGAGCAACATTGATTACCAGAGCTGGGATGTAATACAGTTTTGTTTGGTTTTTTTTAGTAAGTTCTCCTCCAAAACAGAACACAAACACGGGAAAATTAGGATTCTGCAGATAGTTCTCCACATTTGAATACTCCCAGTATCCACAGAAGTCACATGGATAAAGCTACACATACACTTAACATTGCAAAAAAAATCTCTTAGGTCTCAGAAATCAACTGTACACTGAAATATGCACTTTAAAGTTCTTCAAAGAGAAAACAGGAGGTCACCCTCCACTGCTTTTTGGACTTCTGCTACTCGGTGAACATTTTAGGATTACTTTACAAAAATAATTTTACCTTTTGATATTTGTTCGGGAGTTTCTGTGGGACATGTAAGTGAGAGTTCTGTGCAAAAATATTGGCTGCAGGGGGGAAAAAGATAGAAAATGGTTATGCTTTCATTAAAATTTTCTACAAGTTCAAAGTAAAGGAGTGATAAAACCAATTACTCACTGCTATAAGATTCCGGGTACGTAGAAATCTGTATATCTGTGTTGGTTCTAAGAAAAAGGAACACGTGTTATCCAATATAACTTATATCTCCAGAAAGACAGTCTTAGAGTGATTAAAGGTATCTAACTTAGTATGGCAATTACTTTGAAACAATTATCACAAAAGCCATTAAGTGAAGCATCACAATGTCCAAATAACTCCAAGTTGTCACATTCAAGGTTACTTCATGTCTACAACATAAAGCAAGTTCTTGTTTAAGGTGCTAAATCAGGGATCACAACTCAACTCTGCTGCTGCTTTCCACAAAATGTGCTTCTTACAGGCTTTGTATCATTAAAGGGCAGAAAAAATAGCTCAACATATCATAACCTATGGTCATATAGGTGAGTTTTCCTCATGAAGTTAATGAACACATCTGCTACGATACCAAAATAGCACAACAAATTTACACAGTCAGACAATTGGGATTCTGATTGCTTTACACTCCTGGCAAGCACCAAGGTCACTGAAACAAGAACAGGAGCTGTCAGTTGATCCACTAGGGATCATTCTAAGGTGGGAAATTAATATTGTTTTTAGTAAAGCAACTCCTGTTTCCAACTGCAAAAGGAGAGAAAATCATTCAGCTGTTCACAAAATGGACACTAAAGAACAGCATCACCTCAAACAGAACCAACGTTCAAAGGATCAAGACTTGCCTACAGACAAGAGGAGGACCTTCAGTTTAATTTCAACCAATTAAGTTAAATCAAGACAAGAAAGGTTTTGTCTGGATCAGGTTATTTCTAACAAGAATTCCAGACTAAACTGAAATACACCCTATTTAAAATGGAATAAAAGCCAACTTTACTAAGTAACATCAGCAAAAAACTTATAAATGATTTGATAATACATATCAAGTGGAGAGAGAAAAGAATAGACAACATATTGATGCCCATGCTAAGGCTGGTAACACTGCCTCCATTCCCCACATAAAGGAAACAAAGTTTATTTTTAAAGAAATACAAAATTTTCCTTTTCATATGACTGCAAAACTTTTATTTCAAATAGCTGGAAATCTTATTGTGTGGAATTCTGCCATTAGAAGTAGAAAAGGACAGCTTTTTATATCCTTTACCCCCTTTTAAAGATATGATTCAGCCTTATTTCTACAGTTACAAATGTAAGACCCCATAGAACACATTAATTAAAGAGATATGTTACTCTTAGAGAAGGAAATCTTAAAAGGATCACAGTATTTCCTTTTAGAAGCCTGATGAAAGCCAGTGAAAACCTACTTAATGCAAATTATCATAATAAAATCTGTATTTCTCCAATCAAGGTAAAAGAAAGAAATTAAGATATGTGCACCTTGCCACTAAGTGAAATACAGAGTAGTCACAACTTTGAAAAAGACATCCCAGGTTTTTCACCCTCACAAAACCCTATGACATCATTATAATTTCTTAATGTATGAAAACATTAAGTTATATTGACAAGGATGTAATTTAATTTAAAGGCAACACATTGATACTTCAACATTACTTTTCCCAAGTGGAAAAATTCTGAAACACACTCTTCAACCTGCTGAGAGACATATGTCTCACAAGTCTGTATTACTCAGCAAAAGCTTAAAATAAATCTTTTATCTTTTCCCAGCATATGACCTTGAAAAGGGACAAAAACAGTCAGGAAGAATGTGATTCAACACTACACACGTTGGGATTTTTTTAATCCAGTACTGACTTACTGCAGTTTTCCCAGGATATTTGCAGTACAGGGTTAAGGTATTATGTATATTTGTATGTCTATCTGCTCTGTGGCTTCCCTCTGATCCCCACCTGCTCAGCTCTGTGCTTCCCTTGTCTGACACACTGAGCCACGGGCAGCAGAATTTTTTCCACCTCGGGCACTGACAATGAGAAAAGCTCTTAAAACTCAAGTCTGCCACTTGACCCATTTGCAGCACGGTATTTACTGAACACAGAGTGTTGTTAAAAGGACTGAGGCTCAAATGGTCACACATTATTCGAGACTACACCAAAAACTCCGACGCTGTCACCGTCCAAAGCAAGTGTGAGCATTGACAGCACCAATCCTACAACAGGATCATGTCTTCAAGCAAGGCATTAAAAATTCCCTTCCAAATCCTGGCAACTGCACAGAAATCTTTTAGTGCAACTTAAGTTTACTGCTACACTGTGCTTTTAAACCACATTTCCACAAACAACTTTCTGGTGAATTCAGAGGGATTTTCCTCCTATGTGGAAGTGCCACAGGGGGGATGCCTGGGTCGCAAAGGTCAATTTCCAATATCAAACCTCGACTAAGTGAAAAATATTTTCAAACAAAGAAAAACCAAGTACAGTGAGCTCTTATTCGCGTGCTGCCCCTGAAAGGGCCTGAAAGAGGAAAGGGCCCCCTCGCCCCTCACTGCCCAGAGCCTCCAGGGGCTGCTGGAAGAGGCAGGGAACCAGCCTCCCCGAAAGCCTGCTGGGAAGCGCTACTGAGAACCAAGTTCATCGCTGGGCGCGGGCACACACACACACACACCCTCGCCCTCCGCCCCGCGGGCCCCGGGCGCCTCTCGCCTCCCTCCCGCACACCGGCCCCGCTCCCCGCGCTTCCGCCCGGGCCCCGCCGGCCCCCGCCTCCCCCGGCCCCGCGCCCTCCCTCCATCCCCCGACCGTGTTTACCCCCGGAAGCCCCTGCTCCCCACAGCCCTCCCCTCCTCCTCCCGCCCTTTCCGCGGCGGCCCGGGCCGGTCCCGCCGGCTCGGCCCCCGCTTCCTCCGGCGACCCAGTGCTCACTCTCAAAGGCCTGAAGAAAGAGGTCGTGGTCGGCCTGGATCTGCTCCATCTTCGGCTTCTTCACGGGGGGCAGCGCCGCTGCCGACGCCGCCGCTGCCGAGGAGGCCGAGGAGCCGCCCGAGTACCCACTGCCTCCTCCGCCGCCGCCGCCGCCCGCGGCACCGCCGGATTTGCCGCCGGGAGCCGCCGCCGCGGCGGAGCCCCCGAACCCGCCGCCTCCTCCGCCGCCACCTCCTCCTCCGGCGGCGCCGCCAGCGGAGCCCGAGCTGGGCCCCGCTCCTCCACCGTGCTTCTGAGGAGCCATGGGGGTGGCCCCGGGCGGGCCCCGGCGGGACGGAGACCGAGCGGGGCGGGCAGGGCCGGCCGGGGCGGGTGCGTGAGGCGGGGGGGGGACGCGCCGCGCTCCAACTCCGCCAAG
Source organism: Prinia subflava (assembly GCF_021018805.1). Classification (NCBI taxonomy): domain Eukaryota; kingdom Metazoa; phylum Chordata; class Aves; order Passeriformes; family Cisticolidae; genus Prinia; species Prinia subflava. Next base: position 15,082,604 of record NC_086258.1, read on the forward strand.
TCTCCTCCGCCCCGCTCCCCTCACAGCGCCGCGGCCGCCGAGCCCGACCGCCGCCGCGCGCCCGCCCCCCGCGCGCGCCCATTGGCCGCGGGGATGGCGCCGCGCCGCCCCATTGGTCGGCGCCGGCCCCGCCCCCGCGTGACGCGCGGATGGTTCTGGAAGCGTTTGGTTGGTCCGCGCGCTCGGCGCGCGCCCCCCCCACTCCCCGCCTTTGAACTGAATTCGCGGGAAAGCGCCGCTCGCGCTCCGGCGCGGGGCATGATGGGTACGGGCCCCCCCTCCCACCCGGCCTGAGGGGCCGCTGGCCGGAGCCGCCCTCGCACCCCGCCGGCAGCGCTCCGCCGATACCGCTCCGCCCGAGCCCCGGGCCGCCCCGGCCCCCGGTGCCCCGGCCCTGCCTCTCCGTGCCCCCCGTGCACCCCCCGGCCTCTCCATGCCATCCCCATGCCATCCCCCGCTGCCCCCGCGGCCGCACAGGTGGCTGATGCCCCTCTCGCCTGAGGCGCCGCTCCGCTGCCCGCAGAGCTCAAGAGCTAAATTTGTCATAATGGAAGCTCAGGTGTAAATCGGTATCGGCTTTGTGGTGGAACTGGTTCTACCATGGGTCGGCCATGAGGTCCTGCCGCTATCCCATAGCTTTAACCTCAGCTAACCGCGAGGTTTGCTCCGAGGATGGCACAAGCAGTTGCCCAAGGGACACTGCAATCCTGAGGCAGATCCTGTGTCTCATCCCCAGCTCTCCCCAGTCCCGGGAGTGCCGCGGTGCCGCCGGAGCGCTGCAGCCGCGGCGGGGCCGGGTCGGGCCGGGCCCGGCGGCTCCCGGTGCGGGACAGCCCCGGGGCAGCCGCGCCGCGGGGAACGCGACAGCGGCTCCGCTTAATCACCTCCGTTTAATCATCACCTTATCAGCACTGCGGCACCTCGCACACAAAAGGCTTCGGCAGCCGCTCCGTTCCGTTTGCTTTCCTTCGCCAAACTTCTCCGGGGTGATTGTACGGGGTACGGTCAGAGTGGTCTGTATGTGAAATACAGCCTTGAATTCTGATACCAGATACAGCTGTGCTGCTGGCACCCCACCATCTCCGCTTATCTGCTAATTTCTAGCGTTAAGAAAAATGAACTTAGTGATAAGTATTAAGAGAAAACCATATATCAAAGTCAGTCATGCTGTAAACGTGCCTTACATTATCAATAAAGGGAGATTCTAAAGTGATGTCTCATTTGTCCCTTATTAACCTCATTATGTTTTATTATATGTATATACACCCCAAACATTCAAAATAAACAAGACTTTATTGACTACTATCCTCCTCTATTTGCTTTTTCTGCTGTACCATTTATCTTTCATGTTCGTTCTGGAAAGATCTTTTCTTCCCTTATCTTTTATTTCTCCCCCTTTTTCCCTCATCAGGCATTGACGTTTTACCTGCAAGCTTTTCAATATTTTGCTTCAGCCTTAATTTCCTTACATTTTTATAAATTCATTATTGTCACCACTTTACCTCCCTTGTTGTCAACTACTTTACCCTTTGTGTTTTCTTCCTCTAAACAATTACATATTTTATCCTGCTTATCATAATTCTCCCTGCTTAGTATTCCAGCTTCTTTATCTTCTATTTCCTACTCGATTTCTCTCCAGCTGCTTGTTGTTGCTGAATATTTAATTTCATGCCAGTCTCACTCCTGGCAGCAGCAGTGTTTGATGCACTGCACATTTTTGAGGACCTTACATGTAATTTCTTTGCTGATAATACCCAGGACTTCCTGGTGATGCTTCTGATGTTTGGTGTTTGGCAGGCTGGACACAGAGGCTAGAGACAGGCAGTATCCCAAATTATGGGTAAATTTAGGTGATTAGAGCTGGAGCTTGAGGCCAGTGACACCCTGCTACAAGTGACAACATGTATCAATATTGAATTATGTGAGAAAGGCAGTGAAATAGAGTGTGCTTGCCTGAAGTGGACATAAACACATTAAATTAAAATAATAGATTATAATACAGTATCTTTTGGCCATAAAGATAACAGAATGGAGGGGGAGAAAAGGCAGTTTAGTAAGTTTAAGATGATAAATTGAAGAAACAATCAATTGCAAACCAGGAGTGCTGTTGGAACAAAACCCTGAAAAGAAAGCAGAAGTAGGAGGCAGAGGTTTTTTCATGCTATGTCAGATTTTCAGTCTTGAGATGGTCAATCCATTCTTGTTTTCACATCCTGTTAGTGGGATTTGCATTTGATATCCAAAAGATCAGATTTGTTTCCTGCAGATTGAAAGCATATGCTACTTGTAAATCTCTTTTTCCTATGGCTTTTTGCAGTCTGTGCGTGCCCAGCATTCCTGCCATCTTTAATGGGTGAACTGTAGTGATTTTTGCCCCTTCAAACAGATATGTAATGGAACCTGCATATTTTATAGCATTTTATGGATTTTTGTTTCATTTCAGAGTTAGATGAGTTTGTTGGTTGCCCATAGTACCCCCATGGCCACACAACTTCCCAGCTTCCAGTCTTCCAAATTACTGTGACTCAGCACAAGAATATCCACAAAAGATTATTTTTTTAAAGGAAAAATAAATACCTGTGTGTTTGGAACTCAGTCTAAATGAAGGTTCTGTCAGTATATTTATACTGCTCTCCTCACATCTTTAAACATAGATCTGTCTATACAGATTGTTAGTAGCTAACTAAATTCTGCTACACATCAGTTTATCTTTGGGGAAATTAATATTACATGTAACATTGGAACAAAAGAGTGCTTATGAGCTAAATATATAAACTTTTGGTCAGTCTTTGTTAAGGATTGGTTGTAGATTTGGAAGAGCCATCATGAAAGCCAGGGTCAGTATTTATTAGGGGACATTGTTATTCTCCACTATAAGGTACTGGAGTTGGGTGCTCAGGGCGTTGTTGAGAATAACAAATCCTCAGTGACTGTTCTGGGTACCTCTGCTTCTTCATTTTGCCCTTGAGCTAACAAGCAGAGGCAGTGGGATTCAAGGGCATCCAGTATGGAAAAGACTTTCCATATTCCACTTCTGTGGTTAAATTCAAACCTTGCTTCTTGTTTTCGGGTATCCAGGTTCTCCTTCTCACACCCTGTCCCCAAACCCAGGTTTCCCATGAGAGAAGTGAGGACACACAAATGCTCCAGAATCCAAACAGAAACACCTCATGATACATGGGAAGGTCCCATCTGTGTCAGTGCTCCAAAACCAGACCCATTCCAGTGGACCCCTTTCTTTCACTTACACAAATAAACTTCACCACGTGCTGAATTAACTTGACCTGCAGTAGTTATTGATTCATTTTTCAGTTCGTATTCTTTCAGTCTGATTTGATGTAGATCGACAGTAATTGGCCATGGAACTTGTTAGATAATCTACTTGGAAAACAAAAGTTGACACCCACAAAGAGTTTTCTCAGACTCTTGTAAACAGAGGCTACATAATATTGTACCTGGAGAAAGGGAGCAGCTTTCTGGGTGCCACACGAGAGCAGCTCTGTGAGCAGCAGCAGGGAGCGGGTGCAGCACTGGGTGTGTTTGAGGTGGCAGGATCCTGCTGCTGCTGGGGTGGAAGCTTTCAGTTTCCGTCTGTTTTTTCTGCATATTAGTGTGCAGTGCTGCTCTGCCTTAATAAGCAGGGAACTCAGCAAAGAGAAAATAAACTTTCCTGCAAGGGAAGCTCTGTGGAGCACGGCAAAAGGGAAGAGTGAGGATCCCACACAGCAACCCGAGGGTAGCCATGAATGCCGTGTGTGTGTGAGAGATTGGCAGAGCAGCCACTTGTGATTCTCGTTCACGTGTTTGGCCGGGGACTGCTTTTGTGCAGAGCTGCTCAAATGTATTCCAGGAGCACAGCACTCAAGGAACTTGGCCTTCAGGGAATCACAGCTTTCAGCCAGCAGGTTGCTCGTGTGTCTCGAGTTGTTGCAGGGAGTGAAAGGTGAACGCACAGGATGTTTTGCACCAGGGAGTCACCTGCATTCTGCTTTCACATGGTGAACAGTGACAATCAGCAGTCAGTATTGCTCAGGACTTGTTTCTTGGAGTCCTCTTAGTGATGCTTTACTGTCTTTTTCATGACTCTTCTACAGTGAATTTTTTTCCTGATTTTCAGTTAATTATTTTTTTCATTGTGGCTTTTTAGCAGTAGTGTTTGTCATTAGAATTGAGATAGTGGACTAAAACTATTTGTTTCAAAAGTATTGTGAAAAGCCTGTGCCTAATAGTTTGATTTCCTCTAGAAAGGTAGGACATCTCTTAAGATGATTAAAATGTAAAACCAGAAATATACTAACTAAACAGAAAAAATCCGTGCCAAATCTTGAAATTTAAATACCTAATACATGGAAATGAACTAGGAATCATTCTAGTTCATGCTGTAATTTCAGAGATGCAGTATGTGTAGTACACAAAACTATCAAAAAAGTATTCTAAGTGAACTTTCAGGATTTGTGTTCCCTTAATTGAGTCCCGGAAACTGTGAAAGATATGGCAACTGAAATACTTCAGATGCAAACTTAATGATTAAACTCAGAAATGCAGAGATCAAAGAGAAACTGCTGGGAAGATCTGAGAATTAAGTCAGTTACAGATGTAAATAGAAGTTTCTGAACAAAAGGTCTGTTGACAGTGCAAGAATGAAATCTTCAATCACTCAAAAAGAAAAATATTGGAGGATCAAAGAACATGTCAATAGACAGTAAATATAAAACCTCAACTGAATTAGTTAGCTAATTAATTTCAGCTTTAAGTAAGGGATAAGTTTTAACAGGGACCAATTCTTTCTTTTGTGGCTAAACCAAGTACAGATCATTAAAGTGAGAATTTGGAATTTTATCACCATCAGTTATTTAAAGGATAAGATCAGGGCAGAAACTGGGTTCCCAGTGTTTACCAGTCAGCACAGATACACAAAATTCACACATGAGAACACTTATCTAAATGTTTCATAGGAGAGTTATCTGGGGTTTTGTGTTATCTGGGGTTTCATATGTCAGAGGTTGCTTCACAAGGCTTTTACAAGAGTTTTTCTTGTTTTTGGAATGCTGCTTGGGAAGATACGATTCTGCACACTATAATCAGAATTATCCATACTCCAGAAGTAGTTTTACTGGTTGTTGTCATGACTGTGCTCAAAGTACTCAAAGTACAAAACCATCTTTATAGAAGGATGTGAGAAACACAGTAGGAGGCAGATTGTGACCAATCCTAATTCCAGTTTTTGGAAGGAGAAATAAATCTGTATGTGGTAAAGTTTATGCTTTTTCTTGTACCAGTACGATTGATGCTGGCACCAACATGCTTGCATTTAAAAGATAAAAGGTTTTGTTCTGAGGAAGTTCTATCTTTCCCAAAATTGCTACTTATGACACAGGTCACCCAAGGCCATGCCACAATTTCACCTGCCCTTCGAAACTTAGACAGGTTAGTGAGGTAAATTAAGCTTAGCATGACTCTGTTCTCCAGACCTCTGGCAGCAGACATGAAATAAATTAAATTAAAGATAATTAAGTGATATATTTTGCGGTGTTGACATTTTGTGAGTGTGTAGGGGAGATGACTGATACAGTTTCAAATTGCCTAAATGTGACTGGCACTCTGCTGGGTTATGAACTGGCAGCTAGGACACGATGACTGACCAGTTGTAACTGCCCTGCTGCATTTAGACAGACTGTCAGCTACTCACCAAGCAGCCAAATGACAAAACCAAATTAAAAGACACACTCAGAGCTACTACTGTGCAAGCCCCTGGAGTCCCTGAATAAGCAGATGGATCTTATACTGAGTGCCAGATGTGAATTGGCAAGGAAACAATTCCAGAGGCATCATTCCCCTTCACTGGAAATTCCCTGTGTATGGATGTTCAGATCTTGGGGCAAAACAGAATGCCTCAAAATGAGTAGGAGGAAAAATCTGATTCATAAAACCTCAAGTTCAGAGCCAATGCAGAGAGGGAAGTAAAGGTTTTGCCTTTTAAAAGAGATGCTATGTAAAGCATCAGTTAAGTAATAGTACTAGTAATAGTTCTGTTAAGGCATTAAATGAAAATATTTATATTTGTTGGTTTAGGGTTTTTTTACCACTTAGAGCTGAGAAAAGAGAAGAGTCAGTGAATGAAATTCCAGGAGGGATTCAGATCTAAGGTGGCAGGGTCAGTGCCAGCAAGCTGCAAGAGTAAAGCCATGCATTGACAAAGACAAGCATTTTTCTGTCAGAATGGAAAAAACAACATCTGTCTAGGACATGTACCAGGATTAATGCTGGTATGGAACGGTCCAACTGACCAACTGCAAAGTCTTAAATCTAAATTTTTGCATGCCCAGAGTGGAATAGCAGTGATGAAACCACTATTATATTCAGATTGACTGCTGGTTTTGGCAGGGGGGAAACCAAATTATCATGTAAATTATTTTAATTACAAAACGAAGGAAGTTAACGTAGTTCAAACTTTGGGTTAGTCTATTTTTAAGAGTAAATTCCAAACTGTTTTATTACCAGATGTGCTCACATATTTTTAAATCAAAGTCCCACATGCTCAGTAAATGGTTTGAGGGCTTTATTAAAAATATATCCCAAAGGGATGAACCACTGGTTCAGCTGAAGTCAGTGGAAGCTTCCCAATTCTTTTCATGAGGTCATAACTTCACTCTCATTGTTTAAAAGGCATTTTCATAAAGTATATGTTAATTGTAAAATACTGTGTATCTGGGGACATCTAAAAAGCTGTAGTTGTTTCTGCACTAAGATAGTAAAACAGCAGAAATAACGAAGATAGATATAAATCAATTTGTAATTTAAATATTTATCTTATGCACATTAACCATTAAACGTTTTAATATAGACAAAACTTAAAGGAAAACCACTGTAATTATTCCTAATTCACAATGTATCCATTGCTTGCAGACATATTCTATAAATATTAAATTGTGACAGCTTGCCAGATCTTCTCCACAAGGACCTACTGATGGAGATTTTCTAAAGAGACTTCATAAAAGCAGCAAACTGAGAGACCCTACAGTTGCCAGCTGCAGCAGTTGTTTCTGCAGTTTTCCCAATAAGATTTGTTGAAACTCTCTGTATCGCAACGTCTTTATCGGTAATGGATCCCTCCTTAATTTGCACTGATGCATTCGGAATGTCAGCTTCCAAAACAAGGCACATGGGAGGCATTTAAAGTAGATTTTATGAAAGGGAAATGAACAAAGAGCATGTCAGGTTCCATTTTGATTTGCATGACAAATCCAGCATGCAGTGTTCTGGTGGGTCGGGCTGGGCTTGCCTGCCACTCACAGCATTTGTCACTTTGGTATGAGCACTTTTGACAGTCCGTTATGTTAATTGTTCTAAGGATTGTTTTGCTGAGGGAAGAAAAGGAAAGGCATTTTTATTTTTGTACTTGTTCCATCTACGGGAAAGGAAGGATAGCTGAGGGAACAAAAAATGTTTTCAATCGGGTTTTGATCTATGTTTTTTTTTAAATAATCTTACGAGGTCATCAACAAAGTTCAGTATTTTAAATCTTATTGTTACTGACTCTGTGGTTTTGAGTGGGAAGTACTAGGCCCCTAAACTAGAAACTTGGGGAGTCTATTGTTTTGGTGCACACCATTCTTTGATCCTTTGAGTCCCACAGTGATGGGTCCTGCAGAGTGGTTTGTGCTGTGCCTATGTGCTTCCATGGGATGATATTGTGGTGCTTTGACAAGTGCTAGCAAGAAATTTAATGCCCTCTGAGCCCTTGTTGGACACCCATTGTTATCAGTGTGTGGGGAACTCTCAGACCTGTGGGTAGATCTGTGCACTGGATTCTCCTGGAGGCACATTCAAGGTGGAGGGTGCTGTGGGCTCTGAGGGCACACACACTTCTCCACCATCCACATTAAAACAGTCCTGGGTGGTTTGGTGAGTTTCAAAGTTCCTGACTGATTTCAGGTGGAAGAACACTGTAGGTGGATCACAGAACAGTATTTTCATACTGACAGAACAATCAAAGTTTCAGATGACTCTGTTGTTTATGTTGGTGTCTCTCTTGTGCAGTTACTGCTGATTTTCAGCCAAAGAAAAGCTGAATGGTTGAAGAGGAGAACAAGAAGATAGAAATAAAATTTTCCTGAGGTTTTCAGGGAATGGCTGACATTTACCTTTTCAACTCATAACTCCTATACTGCATGTAGTGTTCTTATTTACACGTTGGGATCTACATGCACCATGACAGATTAGCTCTAAGTACAGAATGCTTTCTAGTACAAAATCACACACTCAAATGCAAAAATACTCAAGTGAAGTGAAACAATCCAGTAGTGATTCCAATCACATTCTTGCTCAGCAATTCAGTGTGCTCATGTTTCTTTTGATGCCCAGTGCTGTCCTCCTTAAGGGCTATTTTAGCAAGATCTGTGGACTTGCACAAGAATCACCTTGAACGGGTGCATCTCAAAATATCAAACCAAATATAATTAACAAGTTACTGGCGATTATGAATAACACTCTTCCACCAGTGAGAAGGACTGCTGTGCTGCTGTACTGAAAGCTGCACTCAGTGGGAGGTGAACTCACTGAACTTTAGGTCCCAAGGGACTGCAGGCTTTGGCTCACCGGAGGGATGGCTGTGCTGGGACAGCTGTGCCAATCCCCCCACATTCAGTGTGGGACAAGGGAGCCTCCAGGGAGGACAGTCTCCATCAGGAATTGCCCTTGTCCTTGTGGGGTGGGTAAGGGGTCCCTTGGCACAGAGCTGCCTTGGCCACCACCTTCTGAATGTCTAACCTGACCGTGAACACTTCCAGGAATGGGGAATCCACATGTTCTCTGGGCAACCTGTGCCAGTATCTCACCACCCTCACAGCAGACAATTTTTTCTTAAAAATTTAGAAGATGGGCTGGAAAGAATGAAGGTGCTATGTGAGAGATGAAGAGCCATATGTCCTGCAGGAATCCCACCAAGAAGCGAGGTGCTGGGGCAGTTCCAGGCTGACATCCCATCACTGAGCCTGGTCAGTGCTATCGTGTTTAGCTGCAAGGCTGGTGCCAGGAGGATGGTACCACACTCTTTTCGGTGATGCCCAGCAACAGGACAAGGAGCAGTGGCCATAAACTGAAACACAAGAAGTTCTATGAGGAAGAACTTCTTTCCATGGAGGGTGGCAGAGTCCTGGAACAGCTGCCCAGGGAGGCTGTGGAGCCTCCCTCTCTGAAGACATTCCAAACCTGCGTGTCCCCTGCTGCGGGTGACCCTGCCTGGGCAGGGGCTTGGGCTGGGCCATCTCCAGCGGTCCTTTCCCAGCCGAGTCCGTGGAGCTGTGCGGTGCTGGCCCCGCCGGCCGGGCAGGGGGCGGCAGAGCGGCGCAGCGCCCGCGGAAGCGGCGCGGGCAGCGGGCGGAAGCCGGGCCGTGCCGTGCCGTGCCGGGCCGCACACAGCGGAGCACGCAGCCATGGCAGAGCGCATCGAGCAGCGGCTGGAGGATCGCATCCCGGAGCTCGAGCAGCTGGAGCGGGTCGGGCTGTTCACACGCAAAGAGATCCGGTGAGCGGGGCCGGGCCGGGCCGGGCCGGGCCGGGCCGGGCGGGCGGGGAGCGCACGTGGGGCGGCCGGCAGCGCTGCGGGCGCTCAGCTCCGCTCCTCTCCCGCTCATCTCCCGCTCCTCTCCCGCTCATCTCCCGCTCATCTCCCGCTCATTTCCCGCTCCCGCAGGGCTGTCCTGAGGAAAGCCTCGGCTCTGGAGTACAAGATCCAGCGGAGAGCGCTGCGGAAGGAGGATTTCATTAATTACATCCAGGTAGGCTTCACCGAGCGGCAGCGCGGGGCAGATCTCGGTGCGGACCCAGCTCAGGCAGACGCGGGTAGTTTTGCAGTGACCCACGCTGGAAACAGGTCAGAAAGAGGAGACCCCTCCTCACCGGTCCCTGGTGTTCACCTGTGAGCGGCTGTGGGCACCAGAGTGTGACACACCGCCGGGAGTGTGCCCAGGTTTGGGGTCAGGCTTCTCTCGTTGTGACCTTTTCCTGGAGTTCCTTTGTCTCTCCGGGGATGTAGAGCTCCCAGTTCCCTGGTATGCTGTGCAAATTGTAGGTAAGGGGGATTAATAACTTCAGTATTAGGAAAAGGTTCCCGAAAGGGTGGAAGAGGCTCCACAGGGAATGTTCAGGAGCCTGACAGAGCTCAAGGAGTGCTTGGTTAAGGCACAGGGTGGGATTGTTTGGCTGCCCTGTGCAGGGCCAGGAGTCTCAGAAATGTAGTGACCCAGCCAAAAATCACTGTTTATGTTTTCTTGACTGTAATGTTTATTGTCCACCTGATCATCTGTAACAAACTTGATGTTGCTTTTTCTTGCCATGCTTTTATGGGCCTCCACATTTGCTTTTAAATATTTTTTTCTTCCCGTTCTAGTATGAAGTCAATCTGCTGGAACTGATCAAGAAGAGAAGAGCAGTAAGTTTGTCAGTTGTTAAGAGTGCAAAATATTTTATGCCAAATTTTTTATTGTAATAAAATGAGGTTTTTTTTCCTCCTAGCGCATTGGTTATTCGTTTAAGAAGGATGAAATTGAGCACTCTATTCTGCATAGAGTCCACAGCCTGTTCAACCGAGCTACAGGGAAATGGAAAGTAAGTTTCTTTGTACTGAGATTTGGAATTCTTTTTTTTTTCTGCATGCCAGGTCATTGTACCAAGGGTGTGTTGCTTGCCTGTCATTGTACAAGCGATTTTATACACTGTGAGGTTGATTCTCTTCTTTTTTTGATGTCCAACAGGATGATGTCCAGCTCTGGCTTTCCCATGTTGCATTTTGCAAGCAGTGGGTGAGTTTTCAAATCCTGATCTTACCCAGGTTGAGACTGGTGCTTATTCACGCATCTGAAACTTGATTTAAAGATAGGGTTATAACCTTTACTGCTACATGCTGTAATACTGAAATAATTTTGATAGTATTGTTGGAGCTGCTTGGGATTTTCACTGATGTGTGTAACTGTAGAGTTTGAGAATAAATTAATATGAAATCTGATGCTTGCAGGGGCAAAGGTGAAGCCGACTGCATTAAATCTGGAGTACTGGTTGGTTTGTGAGAACCATAATATTGGTTATGCCTTCTCTGGAGTGAGTGATTCACTTGTCTGTGAACTGTGATTTTGTTCCAAATATTTATTGTAGTGGCTGTGCTGAAAAGCCTAATTCTGTCAGTTTTGTACTTGATGTACTTTCCCCTGCAAGGCTTCACATTATTCCCAGCATTCAAGTGTCATTTCTGTACTGAAGAAGGTGACTTTGCATGGTGGTGAAGGTGGCCAAAGGAGATACAATCTCTGTCTCAGAAGAGGGCAGTGAAACCATGGGTTTGGGACCTGGGCAACATTTGTGTTGGCTGTGTAGTTCAGAAAAATCTGAGTTAGCCATACTACTCCAATGTGGTGACATTTAAATCCTGATTACTGCTGAGTAAATATGAGAAACTTTCTACTGTAGATAAAGTAACAGAGAAGCATCTTTTTGGAGCAATTGTACTACAGCTTTTAACCCTCCCTACTGAAGCTTTGATTCTGGGGGTTCAATTCAGTACCAGAGTGGGTGAAACAAAACTGCTTCTTTTACAGAATGCAAAACATCAACTCAGCAAGGTGTTTTCTACCATGTTGGCCATTCATTCCAATAAACCAGGTAAATAACACAATGTGAGTGCTGCATAAATGCCTCAGCACAGGTTGTGTGGTGTTGGTTTAAATTCTTGTAGATCTCAGTTGGGTTAAAGTTCCTGCTTTCTGTTTTTTGCCTTGCTGCTGCTTCAGAGAAGGGCTCTGACAGGGATTGTGCTGAGCAATCATAAAGGGATGGGAAAAAGGTCAGAATGAGCAATTCCTAGGTGGACTGGGGACCCAGTAGATGTAGAATTGGGAGATGTCAAGTTCCCGTGACTGCTTTTTGGCTTTTGAAGACATCATTAGATCTGTAGCTAAACCAGATTAAACTTCCTGGATCTGCCTGTCTGCTTCACAGTTTTACGTGGGGGATAATCAGTCTTATTCTGGTGCTGAGCTCGTGTTGTGAGGTCAAATAAAGTTATTTGTGTCACATTGCAGCACTGTGGATTATGGCAGCAAAGTGGGAAATGGAGACACGACTGTCATCAGAAAGTGCCAGGCACTTGTTCCTTCGTGCTTTGCGCTTCCATCCAGAGTGCCCCAAACTTTACCAAGAAGTGAGTTCCTCTTTTTCTCCTATGACCATTTACTTGAGCAAACAGAGCAAATCAATTCGATTTCCCAGATCTGTCTGAGACAACTGGAAAAACTCATTTTTCAATCAGCAGGAAAATGTCAAAAATATTTAAAAAACCAACCTCAAAATTCCTTTCTAAGGTACTGTTAAGCTCTGCTAGGATGTAGTTGTCAAGATCAGTGTGGCATCCCCAATCTTTGTTGGGGAACTTGGTTTTCTTTGGGGGCAAGTTAAAGAATGACTAAAAAATGATTATTGCTACCTGTTGGAAATTTCTGGGCAAATACACAGGGCAGATAGTGGTAGGTGCACAAACCTTCAAAAACGGAGGCTTTTGGACATGTGTGGGATGTGGCAAAGCCTGATTCATATCTCCTCAGAGCTTGTTTTAAGTTTTTTGACTTAAAATTTTATGATTTATCCCCACAGTAATTTCATTTTGTTGTCACTTTTGCAGTATTTCAGAATGGAGCTGATGCATGCTGAAAAACAGAGGAAGGAGAAGAAGGAATTTGAACAAGCAAAGATGGACCTGGTAGGACAGCTAAACTTAAGAGATATTGTCTGCTTGTGTATTACATGTTGAAATCCACACTTTTAGATTAATAGTTTATTTAACAATGGCTTAGAGAAAGTTTTTGTTCATGTCCTGCACCTGTGTGGAGCTTTTCAAGTATTTGCTGATGCTCAGCTCTAATACTTCATACTTTTATTTTTTCTTTGCATTTGTAGCATCTTTTACTACATTACCCAGTCTGAAAATAAACAGTAATTTCTGGAAAGCAATAGTCTTCCTACCTCATTTCTTTATAGTTGTCTTGTGCAAATGACATAAAAATAGACTTGCATGAAGAAAAACATTAATATCTTTGGATTTTTCTTTCCCTGTTTGCAGAAATGTTAGCTGAGAAAGGACAATAATTTCTTCAATGATATGCTTGATATTTCAGGGGGAATTCAATTACTCTGAAGAAATTCTCAATGGGGAAATGGCTCGTGTAGTCTACAGGGATGCTTCTCAGAAAATTAAAGGTGAATGAATGTTTCTTGTAGTTACTCATTAAGAAAATTGTAACCTTTAACCCAATTCTGCAGTAGGCAATGCTGACAGACTTGGCTTCAATGCACACACGGAGATCCTTTTTTCAAATACACCATTTTTCCAGTAGAACCTGTTTAATGCCAGAGTATAAATGAATGGGGCTGGTAGTTCTGATTGCATGTCTTTCCTGCAGGCTGACATCTCTTCCAGCACAAAAACTTTCAGGCTGAAGAGGCCAAGTGCTGGGTTACAGCCTCAAAACTTGATAATTTAAAAAAGAAAACCAAAGGACAGTTCAGAATTAAATGCCTTTTTTACTTTGCTGAACATTAGATCACAAATAATCAGCTACCACTAGTGGGAAAAAAGTGAAAATTCAGACTAATAATAAACCAGGCTAAATTATTTTACATTAAACAGGTTGGTAAAAATCAGCCATTTTATTGAGAGAATTGGGTAAAATAGCTGCAAACTAGCAGCAGATATCGTTGAGAACTCATGATAGATGGGGATATTTTGGAAGACTGGGCAAAATACAGTAATGAACATTGAAAATCAGTGGGGAAAAGGACACTAGAGGAAATTTCAGAAAGAGTTTGCTTAATTTAATTTCCTGGAGAAATACTGGAAAAAACAAGCATACAAATGATTTATAAGCACCTAAAAATAGTAAGGTGAGTAATGGCTGGTGGGGGTTTACAATGATCTGATTGTGTCCAGATCAAAACTTGGTGTTTTCAAAGGTAAATTGCAGAGATACAAACCACAATTCGTGGACATCTCTTTGGTGCAGCTTTGAGAGATCTGTCCCAAGTGTGGAGCATTTTGTTGTTTCTTGCCAGAGTCAAGTGAGGGAGTCGAGGAGATGCTGATTAAATTTGAATGTGGAACAAAGCTACAGAAATGCAAAGTGCAATTGATGTAGTGTGTTGAGGACTTCTTCAGCAAATACTCCACCTGATAGTTTTATCTTCTCTTGAAATGTAGGTGTTGAGTTCCAGCTGGCTGTGCTCTCTATTGCAAAGCTCTTTGATTTTACCCAAGATTTGCAAAAAGAAATCCTTGAAAGGTGAGTTGTGGCTTTGTGTTGTGTTTTTATTTTGTTTTGATTTGGTTTTTAAGAAACATGTTCTTATTAGTTCTCTAATTTATAGTGGATTGGCTGGACTTTCAGAACTAAAGGCTGTTCCTCTAGGGAAATAGTGTTAAGGCTTATGTGAAGTCCTTTAAGTAAAATAAAAGCATGATCTTTACAAGAGGATACTTGTATCTAACTTCAGAAAGGGCTTTAAAAAGCTGCTAAGAAAATTTAGATAAAATACAGTTCTTACTGAATAATTACTGCACTTAGTCTCTGTAAATTCATTGCAGCAACTGTGGATTTCTCTAGTGTACTTTGGTGAGGTTTTTGCATCTTTTGTTTCTCCAGTTGTCCCTCTCAACAGAAAGATCTCTCTTGACAGCTCCCTGTCCGTTTCATGTTATTTCTGGAGAATATCCATATTAAATAATATTTTTAAAAGCTAATATTTTAGCTTTTAAGGAAAGAAAAATACTTCTTTTCTGACATTGGGTTACTTAGCAATCAACTACATTTCTCTAGCAATATAACGACCCTCTTAAGCATGCCTGCAGGTGCAGAGGGTGGCTGGGGGCTGTTACAGGCAGGCTGGGGGCTGTTACAGGCAGGCTGGGGGCTGTTACAGGGTGGCTGGGGGCTGTTACAGGGTGTCTGGGGGCTGTTACAGGGTGGCTGGGGGCTGTTACAGGGTGGCTGTGGGCTGTTACAGGGTGTCTGGGGGCTGTTACAGGGTGTCTGGGGGCTGTTACAGGGTGGCTGGGGGCTGTTACAGGGTGTCTGGGGGCTGTTACAGGGTGTCTGGGGGCTGTTACAGGCAGGCTGGGGGCTGTTACAGGGTGGCTGGGGGCTGTTACAGGATGGCTGGGGGCTGTTACAGGGTGTCTGGGGGCTGTTACAGGGTGGCTGGGGGCTGTTACAGGGTGTCTGGGGGCTGTTACAGGGTGGCTGTGGGCTGTTACAGGGTGTCTGGGGGCTGTTACAGGCAGGCTGGGGGCTGTTACAGGCAGGCTGGGGGCTGTTACAGGGTGTCTGGGGGCTGTTACAGGGTGGCTGTGGGCTGTTACAGGGTGGCTGGGGGCTGTTACAGGCAGGCTGGGGGCTGTCACAGGGTGGCTGGGGGCTGTCACAGGGTGGCTGGGGGCTGTCACAGGGTGGCTGGGGGCTGTCACAGGGTGGCTGGGGGCTGTTACAGGGTGGCTGAGGGCTGTTACAGGGTGGCTGGGGGCTGTCACAGGCAGGCTGGGGGCTGTTACAGGGTGGCTGAGGGCTGTTACAGGGTGGCTGAGGGCTGTTACAGGCAGGCTGTGGGCTGTTACAGGCAGGCTGGGGGCTGTTACAGGGTGGCTGGGGGCTGTTACAGGGTGTCTGGGGGCTGTTACAGGGTGGCTGTGGGCTGTTACAGGGTGTCTGGGGGCTGTTACAGGGTGGCTGGGGGCTGTCACAGGGTGGCTGGGGGCTGTCACAGGGTGGCTGGGGGCTGTCACAGGGTGGCTGTGGGCTGTTACAGGCAGGCTGTGGGCTGTTACAGGCAGGCTGTGGGCTGTTACAGGGTGGCTGGGGGCTGTCACAGGGTGGCTGGGGGCTGTCACAGGGTGGCTGGGGGCTGTTACAGGCAGGCTGGGGGCTGTTACAGGCAGGCTGTGTTCAGTTTGCAGGCCAGCTATGCTGATGATCCCCTGACCTGGGACTACCTGGCCCGCCGGGAGCTGGAGCTGGGCTCCCTGCAGCCCACAGAAAACACCACCAAACAGAGGAAAGTCTCAGACATGGCCCAGAGGGAGGAGCGGTGCTGTGCAGTGTTTGACGAGGCTGTGAGAGCAGTGCCAACAGGTGAAATGTTCTGCCTGCATTTTAATGTTTGTTTCTGGTACTTGAGCAGCCAGTGAAAGCCTTGAAGAGGGTGATGGCGGGCTCTGCTATACCCAAGAGAAGGCAAGCAGTCCTTAGATGCTACCTCTTGGGATCTATTTTATGTGTTATTTGGGTTATTTTCCATTGTATTTATGCTCTTGGAGGAGCTGCTTAGCAAATGTGAGTCTGTTGCTGGTCAGCTGTGAGTAAGCAATGGTTTTGAGTTGCCAGGGGAGTGGATATCCAGCTTTAGCCTCTGGTATTGTTCTTATTTGTAAAGGAGGTTGTCAAGGGACTCAAACTTGCTGCTGTACAGCCTTTAAAGCCATAGAATATTTTGGGTTAAAGGGGATCTTTAAAAGTCTCAGCTGAACTAAGAGCCTGATGCTCTTTACAAAGAGTTACTGCCTGCAGCTTGGACTGGGGAGCTATTTTAAAGTGTAATGTTATAAATCTAGGGCCTCTCTTGTAATACAACATTTTAAGACAAAGTTGGCATTGACACTTTGTATCATTTGTATCTTTGTATTTCTTAAAGACAAATATTTGTACTTATTCTTGTGATTCTGTAAAGTGTAATGTTATACCTTTGCTTCTACAGAGGACATGTGGAAATGCTACATCACTTTTTGCTTAGAGAGGTACAACAGAAAAACCAACAGTGGAGAATTAAAGCAAAAGGTAAATTAGGAATTAATACTAACAAATCATCCCAATTTTTATTGACTTCTGTAATACCTCTGACAGGAAGCAAATATATTTTTACATTTTATCAAAATACCTGTGGCCATCATTAAAAATAACTTAATCTCAACTGGGAGGATCACTTTTACTGCCAGGCTCACGGGTGGCCTGCCTGGACACGATTAACCTGGGCATAAACCAGCCTTGTCAGTAAAGGACAGTGACCTCCTTGCATGAAAGACTTGTTAATCATGGAATGGTTTGGGTTGAAGGGGATCTTGAAAATTCACCGACACCTCCTTCAAACCTGTGCTTGTTCAAAGAAGAGGATGAATTAAAATGACTCTTGCAAATAAGTCTGAGTAAAGTTTGGTGCTGGCACATGGGTAATTTAATTATGTATCCCCGGTAAGGTATGACTCAGTGAATTAATTAATTATCCTGTGCAACTTGCTTCCATAGTATTACACTATAAGAACAATGCAGTTTTGTTCTTTGCTCCTTAAGGAAGACAAGTAAATGCTGAGATTTCCACTTTATCTTGAAATGTTTGCAGGTACCTAGAGCATTAAACACATAATGTGTAATTAGATATTCACTGATAT
Source organism: Prinia subflava (assembly GCF_021018805.1). Classification (NCBI taxonomy): domain Eukaryota; kingdom Metazoa; phylum Chordata; class Aves; order Passeriformes; family Cisticolidae; genus Prinia; species Prinia subflava. The sequence goes on from NC_086258.1 coordinate 15,100,080, forward strand.
CATACACAGTTCAGTGGGCTTCTTGGAATGCTGGGATCTGGTATAATATGGAATCAGGGAATAATGCTTGTTTTCTTTTTTTTCTTCTCTGTCGTTTCTAGAGGCTGGAGAGGACACTGAGTGTGTTCAGCAGAGCCCATGAGTCCAGGCTGCTCTCAGAAGCTCTCTACAAGCAGTGGGTAAGAACTGACACAGAAGAAACAGATCCTGAGCCTTTCCTGCATTATTTGTATGTCTGTCCTTGTCATTTTGAGTAGACACAAAGATGAACAGTATTGGTTCAAAGCCCTGCTTTTTAACAAGCCGTATCTGGTGGGTTTTAGCTTCAGCTCTTACTGGACTCCAGCCTCTCTGAGAAGGCTGTGGAGGTGGCAGAAGCTGCAAGCAGGCACTTCAGCCAGTCCGTGGAGACGTGGCAGACGAGGCTGCAGGTGCTGATCCAGCTGAAGAAGGATGATGTGACCCCGTGTTTTGAAGAAGCCATTAAGCATGTGAAATCTAAGGTCTGTGCTGGTTTAATGCTGGTTTTATGCACTAATCTTGGCCTGGAAACCACTGATGATTGGTTGTTTTTTTTGTTTGGTTGGTGTTGGTTTCGGTTTTTTTTCATTGTTGGTTTTTTGGGGGTTTTGTTTTGTTTTATTTTGTTTTTTTGTTTTGGGGTTTTTTGTTTGGTTTTGGGTTTTTGTTGGTTCATTTTCTTGTTGTTGTTACTGTTTTATTTACAAGGCTGTGAAAGTCCCCTAAGCACATCTTTAAGGTCAGAAACAAGAACCTGACATTTCACATGCAAATTGCATTCCTGGGTATTACAGAATTGTCAATTCACTTAAAATTCACATTTTTAAAGTCTGAACACTTACAGGTGACATTTTACATAGTCTAGCAGCGAGCTGGTATTTGTGTCTTAATGGAAAAATGTGTTTCCCTTTCTTCACTGTCTGACACACCAAATGCCTGTGTGGTATTTCAAGTACTGAATTACCTGTGTGCTCACCTGCTCTGTTCCATTTCAAACCCTGGGCACAACGAGTGAGGAAACAGGAGGGTTTCTTTCCTTTTTGTTCTTGGAAGTCACCTCTGTGTACCGTAGTGCAGAACTTGGTTCTCATCCCTGGCAACACAGCTGTCCAGCTGAGGATGATTTATCCTGTAAGGGAGGAAGGAAATTGGAAATTATTTCCGTGGTCAGTTCAAAGTTGTCTTTCCACGAGCCATGTCCAAAGGGTATTTTTTATGGCAAGTAATACAGAACCTGATGGCTGTGTTGCTGTCTGTTTCTGTAAATCAGTGTCACTGCATTTCAGCCATTTGATGTGTTTGCTGACCTTGCAGGGCACTTTGCCATTGTGGACCCTCTGGGTGAAATGGAGTGAGGGCACAAACAGCAAGGAAGACACAGAAGCTCTCTACCAGGTACTTGGCTAATCAAAATCTGTTTTTATGTCTGTGTCAATAAAATGGAACAATGTGTGTCGACGGAACATGTAACAAATTGGGCCCTTTAATTGTAGGTTATGTACTAAGTTTATTTTTTGCCTTTTTTTTTTTCCTTTTGAATTTGCAGAGATCCTTACATGCCACAACACCCGCTGAATCTGTGACTATGAAAGAAATGTATCTTGACTGGACTTACAGAAATTGTGGTTATAAGAAAGTTAAGAGACTCTTTACCAGGTAAAAAACCCACCAACCTTCAAACCTGATTATTCTAGGGAATATGTTAAAATTCCTTAAGTCTAAAGTCACTTATTTTATTTCAGCCTGTGTGAAAATCGTCCATTTTCACTTGACTTCTTCAGGAAGATAATCCAAATAGAAAAGGAGCAAGTAAGTTGTTGACTATCCAAGTAATGCTTTGTGTGTGTAAAATACAGTTCTAACTTGGAATCTAAACAGGAAGCAGAGTAGTGGTGTTAGTCTGTGATCAGTTTGTGTTTGTTCTCTGCAGCTGATTCACAGGATGCGATACAAACCCAAGTTCCATGGTAGCTAATCTTCAGCAGTGTGTGCGTGTAATTGCCACGACTCTCTTCCTTTATCAGAATCTAATCATGCTGCAGATTCACTTCTGTACAAAATAAATGGCCTTTTACTACCTTCCTATTTCAGGAATCCTGCAAAATGCTTCATCTGAGAGAATACTATGAACGTGCCTTGAGGGAGTTTGGTTCAACAAATACTGGTAGGGGGGATTCTGGTTTTTATTATTTATTCATTCATTCACTGCTGCCTCTTTTATTTCCATCCATTTCATAAGGTACCTGTTTGTGCTTGCTGTCATGCAGAGTGGAACTTATTTCTCCTGTGTCAGTGAGTGTAGGACACTGCAGGGACCCTCCACTGTCAGCCCAGCTCTTTGGCACTGAGATGGCTTCAGCACAATTTGGAGCAAATCACGTTTAGACACTGGCTGGCATAAGAAATGTGCATCACTTTAAATTTGGATTTATGAGCAGTACGGAGCTATATAATTATAACCAGGATTTCTGCAATATTCCTTGTAAGAAAGTACACAGCTCAGTTATTGTTGCATTATTTATGAAGACATCACTGTTCCAGCTGGGAATAGAACCCAGGGTTTTGCTCCTCAAGGTGCTGGACATTGTAGTTTCACAAAGTAAACCCTATTGCATTAATATCAAAGATACTTAGAGAGTTTCTAGTTGGGCTTGCTATGTTTGTTAAGTAATATCTAGTCAAAATCTAATCAGAACTTTCATTTTTCTTTTAAAGACCTCTGGCTGGATTATATCAAGGAGGAGCTAACTCATCCCCAAGGCAAACCAGAAAACTGTGGGAGCATTCACTGGCGAGCCATGAAGATGTTGCAGGGAGACCTGGTGGAAGATTTTGTTTCTAAATACACTTTGTTGCAAACTGGACATTTATGAAAAACTATACATAGTTATAACATGACTGTGCATTTTTAAATTTCTTTGTACAAAGGTAAATATGTTCCTGGATTTTATTAAAGTTTACCTTCTTTACCCGTTTTTTGCTATCCTTGACTGTTTACAGAGCACAAACCTGAGAAATCAACATAAATGCTATCCTTGGACCAACAGCAATGTAGGGAAAGTACAAGAATGTGCAGCAAGTGCAATTTGTGCAATTTCCTGATGACTGAAGGGTGACAACAACAATACAGGGAAATATTTCTTGATTTTGCACTCAGGTAGAAATTGCAGCTCCTCTCAAGCAATGAATTCCAGCAACTTAACTAGCTGGGAATAAAGTTTGGAGCAGCAGTCTGGTAAGATTCTTCCTTCTGTGACCAGATCTGAAGTACATCCTGCTTTTGTGTTTCCCAAGCTTTTAGCTTGGCCATCTCCTGTATCCCCAATAGTTCTCTGCCACCTCATTGTCTGACATTGAGATTTCCTTACTGATAATCACTTACCCTCTCCCAACTTCTTATGCTGTTACTCCCTCTCCTGAACCACTTCTTGCTTCATCAGTTGCACAACTAGAAGTTTTTAGGTGCGAAGTTTGGAGTATTTAAAGTCCAACAAAGCTGGTAACTCCATCATTTAGAAAGTGGGCCCTTTTTTGTCGGCTCTTCTGGTTTCTGGCAGAACTTTGCCGTTCTCCCCAGGGATACACATTCCCTGCGAGCACATGTGCCCGGCACCTCCCTCAGCTGTTCAGCCGAGGTGCTTCCTGTCTCTCCATGTTCTTAGCACGCTGCTACCACCAGGCCGGAAGGAAATTGTTATCTTTTGGCAAGGGGAACACGCCACGCAGCCATGAGGGCTATTGATACTTTATTTACAACTTCAGGAGCGAAAAGGTGCTTTCTCAGAGCTCTTACGCTTGTGTTTGTCCAGGGTGCAGTCTCCATTACACGGCAGTGTTGGGTCATGGCTGCAGTCAGTGACCTCGGAGGTCTTTCCAGCCCAGTTGTGCACCCTGGGCTCTGCAGGCTGGGCTCTCTGGGCGGTCGGGGCGTTGCAGGCACCGAGGCTGGAGCGGGAGCTGTCCCACGGTCGCTGCCGGCCTCTGGTCCCGGTGCCGCACGCTTTCCCCCGGGCACAGCCGCCCGGCTGGCGCTGCCAGGGCCGCCGAGGGCCGGGCGGGCCCGGGCGGTCGGTGGTACCGGGCGGGCCCGGGCGGTCGGTGGTGCCCTCGGGCCCGGGCGGTCGGTGGTGCCGGGCGGGCCCGGGCGGTCGGTGGTGCCCTCGGGCCCGGGCGGTCGGTGGTGCCGGGCGGGCCCGGGCGGTCGGTGGTGCTCTCGGGCCCGGGCGGTCGGTGGTGCCCTCAGGCCCGGGCGGTCGGTGGTGCCCTCAGGCCCGGGCGGTCGGTGGTGCCGGGCGGGCCCGGGCGGTCGGTGGTGCCCTCGGGCCCGGGCGGTCGGTGGTGCCGGGCGGGCCCGGGCGGTCGGTGGTGCCCTCGGGCCCGGGCGGTCGGTGGTGCCCTCAGGCCGCGCCGCGGGCTCGGCCCGGAGGTTCGGCGGTCCGGGGAGCGCGGGGCGGGCAGCGGAGGCGGCGGGGCCGCCGTGAGGGCTCGCCCGGAGTCCACACCCTGCCCTTGGCCACCGGCCCCGGCCCCTGCGGGCCTCGGCTGCCCTCACCCACCGCCGGCTCCTCCTTGTTCCACTGGAAGCGTGAGGGGAACTCGCCGTCCCCTTCTCCGTGCGCCCATCAAGCGCAGCTGAGGGTTCCCTCTGCTCTCCACCCATCTTGGTCCAGCCCCTCAGGGCTGTTGGAGGGTGCCCCTCGGCGTGTGGGCTCCCACAGAGTGGCTGACTCCGTGTTAGTACTTTTTCCTCAGATTTCCTCCTTCATTACCTCAGATGCTTTCACAGAGTGCTGCCGTTCCCAAAAAGGCACGTTTTGTGTCGGGGCTGTGGGGGTGAGTGAGGAGATGGGCTCTTCTGTGTTGGCTAATGCTAGGGGTGACCTATGGCGGCAGCAGCGGAATTAGCCATACCTCTGCGCACTTACCTTCTAAAGTGAAAGCCTGATTGTTTTTAAACTTCTGATTCCTCAAGGGAAGAAATGGAGACGCTCGGGAACACTGAAATGTGTTTTGTGAGCTCTCAGAGGCGCTACTGCATTCTTTAAAACTGTTTTGTAGGTGATGGCTGCTGCCACTGAGGCTGCAAACTCTGAGGGGAAACAGCTTCCTAATAATACAGAAACTGTGATCTGGGAGCCCAGAAAAGGTAGGACAAAATGAAGCAGGTCACAAATATTGAAACTTGTGCACTACTTGAGAAATATACTTAAAACCTTTTTAGTGATGCTCGGGAAATGGCTCTTTACTAACCACACTAAATTATTTCCTTGTAGATACTTGTGTATGCCTAGATACATGAGTAATTAATCAATATGATTTTTTTTTTTTTAAACCAGAGCCATGTGTTTTGTTTTGGGTTGTGTTTTTTAAATAACTACAGGTGAATGTGGTGAAACAAGACTGCTGGGTCCTTTGCCCTAGTTTACAGAGTCATTTTCCTACAAGAGTCTGTGGAAAATCCTGATTTGTGCTGGTGCTGTGGTGCAAGGCTATGTCCACTCTTCCCAAGCATCTGAAATGTGAAGCAGCTCTGTAGGGATATTACATATATAGGAAACTGCATGTATTACAATAAGATTAGTAGTCACAAAGTGCATTTGTGTACCTCTCTGAATTATTGTGTGCTGAGCGCTTAATTACTCGTTTAATTTCTGAGTGTATCTGTTGGTGCTTTCTACTGGTTTTAGAACATTTGCTGCAGAATATTCCAAATGTTCCTGATGGCAAGTGTGAAGAAAGTGAATCTGCTTCTACCTCTCCCAATGAAGGCGATGTCAGTGGCTCTACTGATGAGGGCTGGTGCAATATATATGCTTACCTGGATCTGTGGGATAGTGAAGTTTCCGATATACCTGAGTCTTCAGGGCATCAGGATGCATCTGAGCATGAGGCAGAGGACTGGGATAAAGAGTTGGAGGAGTCCACATGTGGCCCTTATGGTGAGTACACGTTTACTTGTGCTTCACTTGAATTCTGGATAGCTGGAGGTGGGTGCTTTGCAGGAGAACGTGCTCAAGTAACTCCATGTTCTATTTTGGGAAGCAATTTCTTCTTGTGTTGACCTCCTGGATATGTAATGCACAATTTTGTTGTCAAATACAGGATTTAAAGGTGGTGTTGTGGAGTTCACATGAAACTCTTGCTTGAGCAATTGAATTCTTAGGGAGTGGCATGGTAAGGAGGGGAATCCTGTGTTTGTGTTGAGTTTCTCTGGTGAAGCAAGTTTCCAGTAGTGTATCTTTATTATTCTGAAGCAGAAGACACAGGTACATGGTGTGCAGGAATTAATATTTTTTGTATAAAAATTCTTCAAGAAAATTCAAGACTGTTCATTATAATGTCTCTCTAGAGCATGGAGTTGTTTGGAACAGTGCTGAATATTGTTTGCTGCTTTTACTGTAGTTTTTCTGACTGTGTTGTTTCGGGTTTTGTTTGTTTGTTTGACTTTGGTTTTGCTGAAGCTTGATCCTCCTAGGTGGTTATGCACATAATCAGTCCCACGGACAGAAGTGGCAGCGAATAGAAGGAGTTTCACTCACACCTTTAGAGTTGAATTGTTCCTCCAGTTTGTAACTTGTTTTTATGAGACCCAAGAATCTCAACCTTCCATTGGCCAGGCTGGTTCTTAGCACAGAACGGGTGGATGGAGTTCAGCCACCAGTGACTGATAACCTGCTGTGTCTTTGTGGATGCAGAATAGAAAATTCCATTTTCTTCTCATTAATGTGTATCTTTTTGTAATGAATACAATTTTCTTTGCTAAGGAAATATGAACTCTCTGTTTATTCTAATCCTATAATCAAAATAAACTTTTGTATTTAAATTCCATTGTTTGACAATGGAAGAAAGTGAGAAAGTTTTTGCAGCCTTTCTGTAAAACCATTCTGATTTTAAAATGGAAATACAGTATTGGTTTTTCACAGTGGGTAATCCGAGAAAAAGACTGTTCCCTTTTTGGAGTTTTTCCCTCTCTTCCATTCTGAGCTTTTCATTTTAATCTCTTACATGCTCAAATTTATGGAATGTTTCGGATTTTGTACTGGAACTGTTCCTCTTTTCCCTCTTTATTTAACTTTCTCATCCCACCTGTAGCTCTTTAAATCCTCACAAACGAAGGCAGCTGTGATTCTTGGATTCAGGTCCTTCTGAAAGACACTGAGTACAAGTGTCTGAGTTGTTAACTGCTACAAATACAAAAATGTGCTTGATTGGTCATTTTATGGTTTTTTAAGTGTCTTAAGCTCTTGCTGTGATGGTTTGTTTGGCAGTGCTGCTGGAAGGCTGACACGTGGGATACTGTGTTGGTCCTCTGCTCCTCCACACTCTGGGCTTTTTCTTTGCTCAGTGTCTGCTGGCTAGAAATCTTTCTGCTTCTGTTAAAACACTTTGCCCTATTTTTGTGCTAGATTGGTTAAATACAGGCCCATTAGGCTTAATTCTAGCCTAGTGGAAATGTTGTTCAGAGCCAGCTTTTGCAGGACTCCACCCTCCCCTTCTGTCCAGTGACCCAGTTCTTAAAGGGTTTGGAGGGCTCCACATTGGGTTGGTGTTATGAAAACTGCAGGAAAAGGGAAGGCAAATATAAGTAATTATTTCATCAGTCTTTTATTCCCAAGGAAATTGTGAAAAAACTCCATGCCTTGTAAGAGCTGGTGCCAGACATTCTGAGTCCCAGGTGTATCACTGAGCTTTCTGAAAAACTGTTTTATCTGTGTGGCATGAACCTTCCTTAAAATGAAGACGTTGCCAAATTCCGTTTTCTCTTTGCCTTTTTTAAGGTCTAATTCGTGAGTGCCGGCAGATCAGATTGAAATAGTGAATATGGAAGATGCTATAGACCTCCTTAATAACCTGCTACACTATTCCACTGCTTTCCTGAGTATCTCCCATGGTTTAAGCCTTTTATTTTATCTTCTTTAGATGCTGACGATCTCTCCTGTGGAAGCTTTGAGGAAAATAATCTTTTCGGCTCCTATGTGTGGAAGGAGGATTGGTTTTACAACCCAGGCTCTTACCACGCTCCTTGCTTTGTTTTCCCACCACGAGTTAGAACAGTTGAGAAGGGCCAGTTTGATGATGCTGATGAATGAGGTTGAGCCTGGTCAGAAATAAGTTTGGCTTCTGTGTTGGATTATGTTCTTCAGTGACTGAACTGTGTCAAGTCTTTTGGCTTTTTTGCAGAGTTGGGCCTGAAGCCAGAAATGTGACACATGTTGTATTTCTCTGGTGTATTTCTGACACCATCTCCATAGTTTTGTTTGTTTCTGAGCTCTTCATAAATTGCCCACCCTTGCCCTGGAGACAAGAGTGCAGGTGCTGGGTGTAAGGAGTCAGTGAGTTTCTGGAGGTTTTGTTTGTATTATACAGATCTATGTTGCTAACTAATTGCTTGAGGAGAAGTATTTGATTTCTAAACTTCTGCTTGTTTGCCAGGCTTCTGTCATTTTTGACATGTTGATCCCTGTGTTTTTGTGTAACTTTCGGTTTTCTTTCCATTTGATGTGTCAGATTGGTTTGGGTAGCTTTAAAAACTCCCCCTCCTTCAAGCTTGTCTGTTGTATTTCCATACGGTTCTAATGTCCATTTGTGATTCTTGTACTGGTGTTTAACAAAATCAGCTGTGATGAGTACACAACAAGTTGTTTTGTGTTTATTTTTATGTATTTCAGCAGAAAGGAATTACAAATACACGATGAACATTTTGCAAATACACGTGTTGATATATAGGGGGCTGCTCTATCCAGTAGGAATGCTGTGTGCTTAAGGCTGCCTCCCAATAAAGATTTCTCCACATCAAACCTTTTTGTGTATGGGCATATTACCCTAGAGCCCCACAGTTGTCTTTATTACATTCTCATGCAGCATCAGATGTGCAGTGACAAAGAAAAGATCTCTGCTCATATATATTGCAGTAAATAATCTCAGTGTCCTGCAACAGTAGTGAATTAAGGTTCCTGATGCCGTTCTGCTGGTTTTGTTGTGGCAAATGAGGAGATGGGAACACAAAATACCTCCACAGAATCCCTGAGAGAAGCGGTGGAGCTGGAGCTATATCCTTCTACCTTTGATGTGAGTTAAAGGAAGTGTTCTCAAATGAAGTATAGAAGGGGATTGAGTGGCTGGTCACCTGAGTAACAATAACCTTCAACGTGCTCATGTTTCATTAGTCACTTCTATCTCAAAAACATTTTCATGGCTTTGTGTTTAGACACTGACTGAGCTGAAGCACAATACAATGGGAGGTTTTGGGTTCTTTTTTCTGTTTTTCTTTTTAGATCATCCAGTGTACGAGACCAAAATAATTCATGTGCTAGTTTAGAAGGAAGAAGTGAACAACACAGTGATATTTCCTCATTATTTTCCTAGAGAGCACAGAAGGACTAGAGCTTGTGAGACAGGAGCTTTTCTTTGGGTACCTTTCAATTCCTGGTTATGTTTTGATACCTACCAGTCAAAGCAGAGTGGAAGTATAGTGTTGACTTTGCAAAAAAGAGGGCCTGATCTTTTATTCCCATTTGATGGAGTGATCTAGGGATTAATATTTCCTTCAAAACTTCCTCAATTACACCAGTAACTGGCTCATCATCTCAAGTGAAAAGGTTGATTTGCAATTATAAATACAGTATTCATAAGGATAAATTGAGTGCAGATTACTGTTGATGTAACAATACACCAGTAAATTGTAAAATTTCCCTCTGAAAACTCCCCGGGTCTTTTGTGAGCCTGCTTATCCTGTGCAGGCCTGGCTGTGGAGGACACGGCCCAAGGCTTCCCTGCAGAGGGCAGCAGAAAATTGTGTGCCCTGCTCGGCGTGTGCTCAGCAGTGTGAGCTCCCCGGGCTGGATTTCTAACACCGACAGCAATTTAGATCAGAGTTCTGCATAGCCCTGTTGTTCCCCAGTGAGGCTGATTCATGGCCCTGATTAGTTTCTCATTTTTTTTTATTTCACTCTGAAGTTATACTTACTGGACTGAAAAATTTCTCCCATGGCTGAGTGAAGAACATCACTTGACTTCAGGCTTAATATATTTTTTTTTTTACTATGCTTGTGGGAGAGATCCCACCGTATTCAATAAAGATGAAACTAATAGAATTCTGTGGAAGCAAACCCATCTTTTGTAGAATTGTTTTAAAAAGATAAGCAAAAAGTCTTTATAACACTGATTAAGATGATTTTTCTTCCTACACAGCTCCAAAATTCTGTCATTTTTGAATCTTCAAGCCATTTTCAATGCACTTTATAAATCAAGGTGGTTGTTTACCCTCTGCCTTTAATTGCAATTAGCCTTGTCTGTCTCAAAGGCCTTATTATTTGTGGAGAAATTGTACTGAATGGCTGCCTTGCTAAGCTGTTTGTATTTGAAAAGACTGTAAACTTTAAAGATTTGTTTTCAGTTTCCGTGTAAGGTTAAAACTGACACCACCCCCTCCAGCTCTGGAAAAGCAGGACTTTGCAGCAGAGGTGCACTGTTCTCTCCAGGGATATGCTGGCAAATACAACTTTGTTCAGCTTGGCCCTGCGTGTTAGGGCAGGGGCTTGACGTAAAGCTTGATCTGAACACTCTCAGACTTCAGGGGGATTAGAAAACCAGATGCAGGCTTCTCAGAAAGCATCTGCCTGGAAGGATTTGAAACCGAGCTCAGGATTCCAGAGTTTCTGCACTACAGAGTGCTTCAAATTCCATTGTGAGTCTCGCACCAAGCCTGTTTTGTGTTGACACAAGCGTGTCATTCTAGGCAGGGATACTCACAATTAAAACTGACATAAGGTAACACATGAACCAGCAGCTCACACCCACAGTCAACCCTCAGCCTGCTCAAATTGTTAGAGGGAACAGAGTGCCTGTCGTAGGACCAAGATCATAAATCCTGGATGAACACAAGAAACACGCTGGCAGTACAAAACTTAGAAATGTCAAAGATCGCTCAGTTAAATGCTCATACAGCTTTTACAAGATTTCCCCTTTCTACACCCACAGTGTAAGATACCATTGAAAGAGCTGAGACCCTGCTACAGGTTAATGGGTTGCTAGGTTCATGTTGTGGGGATGGCATAGGAATGTGGCATAATATGGATACAGCATACAACTTTGAAGCTGCCCTTGCTTTTCTTCTCATTGCCTTACTTTGTAGGTAAGGATAATGACACCAGCTAGTGCTTCAAAACAGCTGAGCAAGAGATTTCTGTGTAGACAGTGAGGTGCTAAGAAATGAAAACAAAACTGAGTTTTGCATTTTCTTTGAACAGCCAGCAAAGAAATGAAAACTTGTTTTGGGTGCATCTGTTGTTTCCTTTGAGACCTACAGGGAATGATTTGCAAGAGGAAATAATTGTAGGAAATGTGTTCATATTTCCTGTTGATAAAGTAGAGCACTCAATTCATACATCAGACTCAGATATTGTTTCTTGCTTTTATATAACCACAAAATACAGCCCATTTCAATGTCTTTTAAAGACACTGCTGCTTCACTTGTTGTTTTGTCCCATCATTTAACTGGTCTGCTTTCACTTTTAAACTGAGAAAATGCCTCCACTGTTGGGGGAACTATATGAATAATTCCACAGACTAAAGGAAAAATGCTGATGGCAGCAGCTCATTCCTGACCATCTGTTGCTTCCAAGGACATCAGTGTAAATCCCCTTGTAACAAAGGTCATTTTGTGGAGCTGGGTAAGTCTCTGTAGGCACGGGGAAGGAACTTGTGATCCTTTACCCTCTGTGGTGCTGTGTTGCACACAGAGACATCGGAAGTTTGAGTATTAGAGGATAAATTAGTGCTGGAGTCCTGGAGTACCAGCTGCTCATAGCACAGCTTCCTAGCTTGGCTAGAAACTGGAACCTACTAAAAAAGCAGCAAAGCACACAATCCCAGTAATTTGGTTTAGTGATGAAACCACTTTAAACATTTGGAGTAGATCTTCAGCTGGTGCAAACTTTGGCAGCTCATTATCCAGGCAGAACCTCTGTCCCTGTATGTGCCCCGTGCAATGCCTGTGTCATCTCTCAGAGAAAGCTGCTGTTCAGGGTTTCATTACTGCTGTGTTTCAGAATTGCTGTGCTCTTAATATAGTGGGCTTTCTTTATGTTCCTTTTAGCTCTGCTGCATTTTTACTTTATGTTACTTCTGCTTTACAGAGCAAAACCCGTGAAAGTGGCTCAATGGTTATATTTATTTCTTAGCAGGTTGTATCTGGTGGGGTTTTTTCCCACGTTGATGATAGCAAGTTTCAGGACATGTAGATGAAATCAGCCTTGGAAAGTTAACTTCTATGATTCAGCAAGTCTTGATTCTTTGGCCTGAATTCTTTTACTCAAATATTTTCTGATCTGCCTACAAATTCTGCCTTTAAGACCTGGAAACTCTTTTCATTGTGATGATGCAGGAATTTAAGAGTGAGTTGTATACATGAATTGTATGTATTTGTGAGCCTGAGGTCTCAGTTTATTGTTTTGTTTTCCTCAGAGGGAAATACTGCTCAGTCCTCTCTGTAACTATTGGTCCTTAGTAAGATGTATATTGAGCAACATTTTCTGTGACATCTGGGGTAACATGGGATGCCAAATTCTCATTGTGCTGCTTTGCAATTTTAATCATGTAGCTACTGTGGACTCCTATTCCAACATTAAACAAGTTATTTAGTATTTCTACACCTGTCTCAGGAACTACTCCAAAACATTCCTGTTCTCACTGAGGAGTTCCTTTGGTTGCTTAACACATTCTGGAAAACATGAAAATTGTTTTACCTCAGATAAAGTAACATAATTCCACTTGTAATCTTCATCCAGACACCAGAGTAAATATGCCACATTGCAATATAGTTCTGGCTGGCCGCAGTTGGTTGGGAATTGTGTAACTCCATGCTCAAATGTCTCTGGGGTAATAAATGGGTGTGACCATGAGATTAAACAGGAGCTATACCCTACAGCAGACACTGCAACCTCCTCCTATGCAACTGGAGATCCAGCTAGCAAGGAAGGTTTTCTAGCTGAGCAGGTCTTCACAGTGTTGCTGGCAACAGTGTGGTAGAATTAGAATAGCAAGGTCAGAGGAGAAACTGAGAGTTCCACCAGAAGCATGGGCAACAAATCAAAATAATTTGGTACAGGAATCTCAGCTGCTGCATTCTCCTTGGAGAAGAACACGTAAGGGAAGTTTGCAAATTCCGTTTCAACTGTAGTTAACTCCTTCAATTACAAACTGAAGCAGGACAAGTAATCTGAAATGAATGCACCAAGGTGGAGTCTGTAAATAGCCACATGCTGAGTCAGCAGTCATCACTGTCTTGTCTACTGTCCCTACTGGATTTGCTGGAATCCCAGACCCCTCTTTGTTCTCAGTGTTGTTTTTATCAGTACCTTCAGTACCATGTTCTTCAAACAGGTCATTATTTTCCAGTCTGAAACACCTTTTACCTTCTGTTTTATTTAGTTTTAGCTTATCTGCATCATTCAGGCTTGATTTGTTTGATTAGGCCTCCATCTCTGCAGCTTGCCAGACGTCTGGTCTTTTTAGTGGGATTGGTCAGACAATATCAAGACAGATAAATATTTCTCAGACTGAGACTGCCTGTCTGCTAGATAAGAACTACATTTAGTTCTATTATCTGCACTAGTGTTAGTAAGTGGATTAGGTTTAATTTGGTCTTTTGGAGAGAAGTGGGCAAACTGTTTCTTCAGAGAGGTCTGGGATTTGGTTTAAAGACAGGCTTTGTGTTGTGGTCTGTAAAGTGCCTTGTAGCCCTGCAGGAATACTTTGTGTGGCTGGTTCGTGACGGCAATTTGGAACGCCAGCCTTAATGATTGTGCTTCTAATTATGTACAGAGGTAAATTCTCAGATGAAAGAATGGGGAGTTTCATCATCTGTCCCATTAAGTGCAGCAGGTTTCTGCTGTGCAGAGGAGTGACTGCCTAAAACTGGCACCTGATAGCTGCAGCAAGGGGAAGGGTTTGTCAGGCACAAGGCACCTTCTGTCCCTCCACAGCAGGCAACTCTGATTAAAGGATGTCTTGACTTCTTAAATGAGCTTTGTCATGGGTTACATTACTGTCATGTATCCTTAAAGTCATTTTTCTCCCCGGAACAAGGGGGTAGATGTGGGCATTTGTCCAGCATGGGTGCTGGGTGGCTGGTGAGTGTTAGTGAACTGGGGAAATTGGTAACACCCAGCCTTTGTGATCCTGACAGCCTCCAAACAAAAGGGCAAAGTTCAGTGTCCTGCTAATGGACTTAACTGTGCCATGATTGAGACTCCAGGTATTTGGGAAATGGCCTCTTTTGCTGCATATCCTGTCAAGTTTGGGTTAGTTACTCCCATTCAGCTTACCTAGGTATTGGATATTGCTAAGGCTTTCATGCCCGCTTCAACCACAGTTCAGTCCTCCAGGCTTGGCAGTAGGATTTCTTTGGTTTCAGGGCTTATCTCTATGGTTTGTGTTTCACTTTCTGCTTGAATTTTCCATTTTGGAAAGATCCTTTCCATTTTTTAATGCAGTTTTGTACCTATTGTCTGCTTCTGCCTGGGGTTAAATTCAGTTTTTGTTTCTGCCTGTACTACAAAGACCCAGCGGAAAGAGAAACGAAAGAAAAATGTTCTCTGTTATGGCAGCGTCCACCTTGTGTAACAACTTGAGGGCTGTATCAGCAGCGAGTGTGGGAGGAGGCTGAAATGAGGCAAATACGGGAGAACACAGAGGGTGCAGTAACTGTGCTCATTTGTACAATGGGAGTGTGCTTCAAGTTTCACTTGATTGCTTCCTCTTTAATTGAAGCCTTGCCTAATTGAGCTGAGAGCTTTCCCTTCTCTAGTTCAGAGTGCCGTGTGTCCTTTTTTTCTCTTTCTTTGCTGTTTTACCTTAGACATGACACTGATGTGAGAGGAATATTTATTTTTAGCTCTTCTTCCCATGATTAATCCATGCAGGTTCTGCGTGACTTTTCAATGCTATTTTAATGATGTAGGCAACAGCTGTTTTCTCCATGTCTTATCAAATATCCTCCATGTTCTAACATAACGTAATAACAAAGAAGTTTCTTTATTCTTGGCTAGCCTGAATTTCCACCCAAGGGATCTCATTGCATCTTTCTATGGGGACTGCAATCTAGGAATAGGTATTTGTGGCTGGATAGGTAGATTCTGCTTTAAACAAATAAGTATAAGTGAGGATTTCATATCCATTTTATATGGATTCTGTTGTTACACTTAGGATGGCAGGGCTAATATTTTTAACAGCTCAGTAGTTTTAACTGTTCTCTTGTTGCTTTGCTAAAATAATGAGTATACCAATCTGCTTTGCCATCAGATGCTGTAGGGATGATTTAATTAGACTAATTTCTGTTTTCATTAACACTTCTATTAACTGTGTTTTAATGCTACTGTTTACAGATTCTTATTTGGGGATTTTTTTTCTACATATTTTCTCTCATCCTTTTTGTTGCCTGTTTACTATCACAAAATTGATACTATAGCAATTGTCTACTTTTACAGGAGGTCTCTCAGTGATATTATCTGACAAAATGTGACACTTGCACTAGTGGCAATGTTGTCCTCTCATCTCCATGGTCCCTCCCAAAGCAGGGTAGCCTGAACTAGAACTCTGCTAGAAAACTAGGAGAAAACCCTGGGAATTATGGCAGTGCTGGCATATCCTGAGAGACCAGAACTGTGATCATGGCACATCTCCCAAATTCCTTCTGACTTCATGTTTTCAGTGCTGATTTTTAAGATCTCTCAGATATTATGGTTTTCAGTGGAGTCTGTCATGTTTAAGAGGTATCATAATTATCCTGAAAAAGTTCTGCATTTGTGAAATAGTTGCTTGCTTTCAAGCTTTTTACAGTCTGCAGTGTACAACAGAGGAATGCAGTTTATTCTTAGGCCTGGAAACTTATTCTGCTACCTAAATGCTTCATCCAACTCACTCATAGTACACAGCATGTTTTTCTTGCTCACCAGTCTTATCTTCAGCAGTGAATTTAAGAAAGCCTTTTGCAGGTGGATCTCATTCTGATATAACATTCTACCATAGCTCAGTGCCAGGTTTATTCATTACCTTTCTATCCATAGAGTTGCATACTTTTAAAGTAACTTGCATATTGGGCAGGATTTGGAAGACAAAGCTACTCTTAACAACTTATGAGTTACAGAACATTGTGTGCTCTGTCTTCTAAAAAATTGAACATTTGCAAATACTTCACTTGGTTTATAAAAAAATGAAGTTGTCTAGGACAATGACAGCTGAAGTAGAAACCACTAGCTTTTTTTTATTTTATTTTTTTTTTTTTGGTCAAGGCTGATATGAAAATTACATTTGGAAGAGAACTATGTTGGAAAGCACCTGAGAGGCCACTGCTAGTAAATGTGAATAACTTCAAGGATTGAAAAGCATGGTCTGCTGGAAAAAAATGGTTTGAATGCCAGTCTGCAATTCGACAAATTAAATATCTAATAAAATGTATATTGAAAAAAAATTACAGTGTTTCTATGGTTACCAAGGCTTCCTTGGTTCCAGGACTGCAGTGCATTACACTTCAAAGAAGAATCCTTTTCCCCCCCTCTTCTTTAAGTATAATTGAATAGATTTTTCAGAAATGCTTTTAATTTTCATGCATTAATTGATTGTTGCCACAAAGAAGCAAACCCCCAGAAATATAGCTGTTTCCAAAACATACACTTCTATTTCACAACATCTTTGAATTAAACCTCATAAAATTGTGTTCTTCGGTTCTGAACTGTAGAGCAGAAGTGACTGACCTTTGGCTAGGAGGACACTGGGACTCACAGCAACCCACTGAGTGTGGGTAAAACTCTAACAGATGATATTTTAGGTGTTCTCTGTGTGTTTGTATGAGTGGCTGATGCCCAGTAGTTCTTCAAATTGGTTTTGCACTTTTGAATATTTTTGCTGTAACATACTCCTTTGAGTAGGAAATGAGAAAGGTTAAAGAGGAATGAATTTTGTGGTCAAGTTCTGCCATTATTGTTCCATTAAGGCTCGTTTCCTCTGAAGCTGCAGGTGCTGCCACCATGTTATTGTGGCCAATTCACGAGTTTTTGGAAAATACAACCTGTTACTTGTAATGTGGAGAGATTATCACAAGCCCCACGGTGAGATCCTGTTAGACAATACCTGTGCAGCTTTCCTTGAGCAACTCAGTAAATGATATTATTAAATAATATTGACAAGGTTATAAAAACAATACAGAGTGAAGTAGAAGAAATAAAATCAAGGGATTTTTGCTCTGTTGTCCTGGAATCTGCCCCACACCAACAGCACATCTGCCCAGCAAAGGTCAAAGATCGAGTGCTTCTGACACTGCTTACTTCTGTCAGGATTGTTCCCTTTTGATGGAGCACAAAGGAGCCTGTGTTGAGGTGTTTCCCATCCTGCCCTCTATGGTTATTGTCTAACGTTGACTCTCTTCTTGTGGCCATACATTTTCTGCATATTATCAAACATTTTTTATCCCATCTGGAGCTTCTGCGTATGGTTTTAACATGTACATTTGTCTGTGTAAATAAGTAATGGAGGAGAACTATGTGTTGAATTAAGGCTGTTTGCTTTAGAGCTGCAAGGCTTTGTCCCTCAGGAAAACAATACCAGGACACATGAAAGCATCCAGCTGTTTGCTGTGAGTGTGCACATCTGGCCAGGCCACGGCACTCCTGGTGACACTATTCCCTCTTCCCTGCTTGCTGCCCTCTCAGACGTGGCTGGGGGAAGAGTGCCTGATGCCCTTCACCCTGCTGCACCCACAGAGGAGGAGGAGGAGGAGGAGGAGGGGATGGGTCTGTAATGTAGCACTCATGGCCGGATTCGTTTTTGACTTGAGCAGGCTCTAGGACTGCCTGAAGTGAAGGTGACAACCAAGAGATGAAGTGACACCAACTGCTGCTGCAGTTCTGACATGTACATAAAATCTCTTAGTCTTTATATCAAACTAATTGTTTATTTCAGTGTGGTTACTGTTCCAGTCTTCCAGAGGTTTGTGAGTTGAATGTAAGATACCTGTGTTAGGTCTTTGCTATCCTTAGGTCCATCTGCTCTGTAAGAGTTGGAGTTGTGTGCTCTTGAGTTGGAGTAAGAAAAA